>NC_137610.1:8510881-8991881 GCF_963280865.1 Gymnoscopelus braueri
AGCCAATGATAATTTTTCCCCTTCAGCCAATCAGCAGTTCACCAGTCTTAATGTGACGCGACGGGACTTTTGAGACAGCCATACCCAAAATGGGTTGCCTTTTTCGGGTACAATGGTGTCACTGCCCGCCCCTACCGGTTCTCTAATTTTTTTTTTTTAAATAGGCTTTGTCATGATTAATTGACCACATATATGAAGTTAAACAACTAAATTCTATCCAAACGATATCTTATAAGTAAATTCCGTGCCTCAAAATAGAAGTTAGAGAGCTTTTTGAAGTAAAAAAATAGCGGAGAATTGGCCGCACAAGAAAAAGATGGCTGCCGTTCGTGTTTTGGGCTCACTCGAACTCGCCACCTGATTGGCCAACGTAAGCTGTCAATCACAGAACAATGAGCGACGACGCTGATAGGCCCGGCCGTTTGGCATACAGAGCCAATATTGCAGAAAGGCGGATCATGCCAGACTCACTCCTGAAATGAAATGGAATTGAGATTTCCGGAGGGAGGGTTTACCAGGCTAAGTGGGTGGTACATCACTGTCAGATGTCATACACGACATACTTGAGGACACAAAACAGATGAATACTGTTCTAGCATAGTTTTAGGTACCATTCATTATGATCTTCAAGCCGGACCACAGGCACGTGGCCAAAACAATCCTCTGAAGCGAATTCCCGACAAGCACTGGGAGCTTTCCCTTGTCAGCAGCATCGCTATAGCTTGATCTTCTACCTGTCAATCAAGTGAAAGAAGATGACCTCACCGGTGTGTGTGTGTGTGTGTGTGTGTGTGTGTGTGTGTGTGTGTGTGTGTGTGTGTGTGTGTGTGTGTGTGTGTGTGTGTGTGTGTGTGTGTGTGTAATAGAGTGCCACGGGAAATGGCATTGGCTCAGTCACTGCCTCGCATGTCAGAGAGAGACCCCAGCAACTACTGTATGCACAGACGTCGGAGAGCAATCCATAATCACAATTTACAGCCAGCTGTCTGTCTCTGTATCCATCTCCGCCCACGGGCACCTGTCATGTAAATAACTGACCTCATATCCAATGCTGTGGGTCGTAAATACTCCCAATTGACTGAGATACGCAGGGGGGATCGAGAGACAATGTTGAGGGGTCTTTTCAGTGGGCCTTGGCTGACATTTGGGGGCCCGCACACGTGGGAAGACAGAGAGGCAGCAGAGTGGAGGACGGCAGGGAGACGGCAGGGAGACGGCAGGGTGGGGAAGAGTAGCTTTGTTGTGTGGCAGCAATTCACTACAGCTGGTTAACATTAGGGGGGGATTGGTTGGGTTTGGTCCGTATGCATGTGTGTGTATGAGACAGAATGAGAGAGAGAAAAATAAAGGGAAGAGAGAGAGAGAGAGAGAGAGAGAGAGAGAGAGGGGAGAGAGAGAGAGAGAGAGAGAGAGAGAGAGAGAGAGAGAGAGAGAGAGAGAGAGAGAGAGAGAGAGAGAGAGAGTACACATGCCAATGAGTGTGAGTGGATGCACAGTAAAAGCATCATTGTTAATTTATCCATTCATTTTGTTACACCCAGGATTTTTCAGTGTGGGTGGAGGGTACTTCCAGCACCCAGCTCTAAGCCAAGAAACACAGACTCTACTTTGGGACAGGGCGGGAGTGTTTTAGAGGTGTTTTTTTCTCATCTGTTAACTCACCGCACAACCCAGAGAGCCTGGAGTAAATGGAACACACGTGGGGTCAGCAGCACGATAAGTAAATATCGCCAGCAAGAATCACAAGGTATGCAAGAGAGTCTTCCACATGTGACTGCCCGAGCACACACATGGCACTTCAAAAGCGATTTCTGTGCTATTTTTTCCACCATGGGTGTGCAAAGTAAACACGTGTGAGAGTTTTAGGTGTGTAATTGAGTCTGGAGTGCAGTCTGCCATGTCTCATTTGACTTATATACAGGAATAAATGAAACAATTTCATCCCAATGTGAGATATCCACCACCATTTAAAAATGTTTGGTCTGCATTTCTAGAGTCAATGGTCTCCATTTCTTGTTTAGCGCCTTTATCCAAAGTGCTTTGCAATGTGGGTTACATTCACCCATTCGCACACACATTCAGACAATGATGGTGGAGGCAACCAAGCAAGGCACCGACCTGTAACAGAAGTGGTTAGGGGTTCAGTGTCTTGCTCAAGGACACTTTGACACGAATACAGTAGGAGCCAGTGATCAAACATTTTGGTTCCCAAACACCCCTGCCTTTACCCCTAAATTATTTTCATTACTCACTAGTGACACTAGTACTGGCCACCTACAGTACGTATAATATAATTATTAGTTCACGAAATAGCTTTATTTTGTATAATATCTACGAGAAGTTCAAGTTGTGGCAGTGTCTGTGGACAGGCGGTGTCTGTGGCAAGCGTGTGTTCATAATATGCCCAAAGTACTATGATAATGGGTACTGCACTGTCATCTGACATATACAGTAATGGGTAAAATGGGTATAACAGGTATATACCATCGGGCATTATTCCCAATGGGCATCAGCATACCGTAGTTTCATTGCATTTCACAAATCTAGTTGGATATAGGCTTGTATGTATGAAGCAGTATGACTCAGGCGCTGACAGTAGTAACAGCCAGAGTGGGGGTTATGTAAACAGTAAATGACACCAGTAGAGCAAGGGAGTAGTAGTAGTTACTTCTTTCATGCGCTACCACCCCCCCCCCACCTCCCGAGGGACTCTCACTCTCCACTGCATCAACACTCAGGCTGGAGGAGAAAACAAATCCCGACCTTTCTTTCTCTCTCTTCTGCGAGAATCTCCAGACACCAAACAAGAGCCGGAACTCCCCATTTCCTAACACAACCATCTCCCCGGTGAACCATTACACCCACAAAGCGCCTAGTCGTCGTAATCACAGGGGAGAAACAGAGACAGACAGAATGAGCAAAGCCCAAACAAGCAGAAACCTCCCTGCCAATTAACGGGTAGAAAAAGAGAGGAAGATAGAGAGTGAAATGATGGAGGTCAAGACCAAAGAAAGAGGCGCTCTGAGCCCAGGCTCTAATTCAACTGGTCTGATATTGATTTATCTCCCAGCCTGAGGGCACCAGAGCGGCTGCCATATTGGGCCCACCTACGCAAAAATTTATACCTGCACTTTCTTAATTGAGTGTCCTCGTTTGAGGAGAGCCTCCACTGAGTCATGGAGCCAGGGCTCTCGCTGATGTGTCAACAGACACCATTCCCACAATGATGCAGCCCCGAAGACGCAAGTGTGACGCACAGGCCGGAGTCCATATTTTGTCAAGAAAGAAAGTAGCAAGCTAGTATCTTGTACAATTATTCCACCCCCCCCAAAAAAGCCACCAAAATAACTTTATTCACCAAGTGATAATAATACGTACATTGTCATGGTGGTGTAGATGCAGAGATATATTGACAACTAGAACAGTTTCAAAGCACATAGCTATACTGACACCCATGACACAGTAGCGTACAGGGACAGGAATACCTCCAATATAACGCCAACATATATATCAGACATATGACATGAGTGGTTTTCACCACTCTAAAAAACTACAATTCCATCTGCTTTGTGTTATCTTTCATCTAGCTTCCTGGCATGCTAAGTGGTTAACATGTTTTGTCCTACAAGTTAACATGTGATGAGTGTCCGAGACAGGCTGCCGGCTCCATGCTGGGGACCATGTCTCTCCTCTTACTGGGGTCAAGGGTCAACAGCTGGGAGCTAGCCAACAGAGCTTTTGATAGTGGCCTTGAGGTTACCATGGCAATCCGTCATGGAATGTTTGTAAAATTGCTAGCATCTGTGATATCAAATCTCTCCACAATGATACTCCACATTTGATACTCAGGGAGTTAGCATTGCCAAATAATTAGACCTACATCCAACATTCTTTGACTCTGTTGTGTTGAACGCTGTTTATCAAAGCATCGGATCAGCTGTCTCAGTAGCCTTGAGGAAATTATATAAATGGTCAAAAGAAGGAATAAATCCAAAGCGAGCTGCAGAAGCTTTGGTTGGAGAGTGAGAGGTTGGAGGGAAGGCTGAGCGATGTGAGCTAGACGACTGCAGGGAGGAGAGAACCCAATCTGACCTGATTCCAGCCCGGCCACACAGAAAGAGAAAGAAGGAGGGCTGGAAAAATAGCAACGGACAAAGAAAGAAACTACCTCACCCCAAAGAAGAAAACCACTGATGGAAAACAATGGACATATGCCACGTCAAACTCCAACTAGGACCTGGAACTCAACTGGACTATATTAACTAATCAGGGAAAATGCAGAAACGCCAGTTTCCTGTTATTGTGCGCTATTAGTTATCAACTAAAGCCTTTTTTTTACTATGTATTTCTATCCAACATTTGTTTATTGATGCTGCAGTATGACCTCACAGAGACACTGGGCAGTAACTATGTCACAGGTTAATTTGTGTCCGTTTAGTCATGTTGCAGGCAAGTTACTCAGCATGAGACCACCTGTCTTCTAGGTGTAAACTTAGCAGTAAAACATATTATTATATGAGCTCATACAGTCAAAGCTAAAGCACAGGATCATGGTCCATAACCCTAACCCAGGGTAAATTTTGACAGTTAACCACTTAAACCCTCTAAACTTTCTTTTCAGTCTGCACCAAATCTCTTCTAGACCTAGATCTGCTATGATGGCTAATGGTGTTCAAGTGGTTAAATGATTTTACTCTGCGCCATGACAGACAAGGGAGCCACAAGGATAGCTTCATGTTTCCAACTTTAGCTCTGGCTACAAAGCTCTGTCAGCCACACCCTCAAGGACACACGTGCACGGTCACAATTAACTCACCACATTTTGTCTATGGGAGCACTCTCCTGACGACTACCAGACAATAGATGTAGCAGGGGTGTGACTGGAAAGAGAGGAGAGGTTTTTTATAACGGAAACCCCCAATTACCCCCGCCTGTGGACTGAACCTAATTAAACAGTGTGTCAGTGCAGTGCACACACCCACATGTGTGGTTCACATTAGTCAAGCCAAGCCCCTCTCCAGCTCCAGCAGAACAGCAGACAGTTACAGGAGGAGAGTGGGAGACAGCCACTGGTTTACTTTAAGCTCCAGTTCACTTTGCAACTTAACGGTCACAATGTTGTGACAGCAGCACCAACCCCGCTTCTCCACACACCTCGTTGTGTAAATGGTAAATGGCACAGGCTTCTGTGGTGGTGGGTGAGTGTTTTATCTCTATGCCCCCAGGATGATAGCTAAGGTGCTGGGCTGAACAGACAACTTATAGAAGATGGTAAAGCCTGTGCACTTCACACTCTTTAACACCAATACATGTACTGTAACCATATGTGGTTTGATCCCTGGATCTTCCCACTTTCCACTTTAGGCAACCCATAGCAGATGTATTGGAAGTTTCAACCAAATTCACTGAAATGCTTGGATCTTCATATACATATAGTATGTCCTGTACATACTAGTCCTACACACACACTGTAACATCATGAAGTCAGACCCTCTCACTCTCTCACACATGCGCACGCGCAAGCGCAAGCGCACACACACATACACCCCCCCCCCACACACACACACGCACACACGCACACACACACTCACACAAACTTTATAAACAGGGTTACGAAGTGCTTTACAATAGTAAGATGAAATACAGCCATGAGGGGAAAAAACAACATAGAGTACAAATCTAACATTAAAATAAACATAAATAAAAACAAACATGAAAAAGTATATAAGAACATAAATGTGGATAAAAACTATGAAAAGGTAGAATGTATCAATAAAATTAGGCAATTAAATAACATGACCATCGAAGGACAAGTAATTACTGTCAAAGTAAAGAATTACACCCAGATTACGGACCACAGTCGTAACATTGATCGACAAGCTGCAAAGGTGTGACTGGAAGCAGAGGGTGGAATTTGGGGACCAAGTAGGAGGATCTCAGATTTTGCTACCAAAAGTGTCACCAAAAAATACTAAAATGAATATTACACAGTGTGACTAATGTCAGGAAAACGTGGGGATCCGGGACATCATTTGCCTGCATCACCGCGTTTTAGTGGGACGTATAACTGTGTATCATCTGCATAACAATGAAAATGGATGTTGTGGTTGTGAACAATGTATGTGACCAAGGGGAAGCATGTAAATTGAAAACACCTCCCCAATAACCAAGAGAAGCTTCTATCAGTGCAGCAAGAGCGGAGCCAGTCATATGGCGAGTCCCTGATGCCAACCCATTTTACCAGGCGGTTGATTAAAATAGGACAGTATCAACAGTATCAAGTGCAGAGCCAAGATCCAAGTCTAGGAGTACTCAGGCAAGTAATAAATCATTGGGGAACTTTAATAAAGTTATCTCTGTGCTTTGGAAAGCAGAAGCACGGATGCCAAGCAACACTGAAAATCCCCCCAAACTCTGTTAAAATGTATTATGAGATCAATTGAGTGGACATGGTCTTTTCTAAAATGTTTGATTAAAATGAGCTTAGAAATCGGTCAGAAAATATTTAAAGCCAAGAGGTCCAGTGTCAGTGATAGCATCTTCAGGAGTGGTTGAACAAAGGCACTTTTAAGACTGGAAGGAAATTGGACATAGAACAATTAATTATAGCTAAAATATTTGGACAACTGTCTATAAAACCTCCTTGAAAATTCGGGTTAGAAACATGGCCAGTGGGCAAGAAGAGTATGGGAAATGATTTCTTCCACGTTTGGCATAGAAGCCTGGCCAAATTGGGTAAGCAGAGCAGGGAGGATGGGACATACCCCAAGGTCTATGAGCTAAGAAGGCCTGATGGAACGATGAGCAGAATTTGAATTAAAATCATGAGAATGGGAGGATGTAGGAGGCTTGGGAGCAGGACAAGGGAGCATGATCTGAAACATTGTGCAAGACAGGAAATGTTATTATATCGACATTATTCAGGACCAGTAGCAGACACAACAAGATTAAAAGATTCATAGTTTGATCAAATCTGCTGCTAAAACAGATGAAGAAGGGCAGCAAACATGGATATGAAAATCACCAACAATAAGGCATAATGACTCATAGATTATTCTATAAAACCTGAGCAAAGTTTAAGCCTTAAAATTAGGACACATAAAAGGGGGGTCTTGCCTTTAATTGAAATCTAAGAATTTCACCTGACAGAAGCTATGGAGAGAGATTGAGGAACATTTTAAATAAATAAATAAGACCACGACCATGTCCTGTCATTCTAGGTTGTGGAAAACAGGCAAAGTCAGGGGAGCAGGCTTCCTTAAGGCCTTGTCATCAGGACTCAGGACTATGGTATGGTCCACGACAGGCAAAGACCTCAAAGTTGGACAGGGAGTCGTGACGAGGAGTTAGAGCCAAGGGCAGAGCGCTTCCTTCTGACCAACGGATTCCCTGCCGTGCTAGAAGACTCTCAAATTAGAGGATTTATAACTTTAAACTGGAGATGTCGTAGAAGACCATGATGAGCAGCCTATGCGTACTGCACCTAAACTTGTTTTGTTTGGCTAGGCCAATATGACGTCATTCAGAGGTTCGGGTGGGCGGGCTCAGAACTAAATTTGGGTGTTCTGTGCATCAGAGATTTTCAGAAGTTGGTCAGACATTTCGCATTGTTTCCGCAATCATTCAGCCCAAGCAGCTGTAGTTTGGAAGAGACACCGAGACGACTTCCAGGAGGTACTAAGGGCCGTTTCACACTAAACGTTTCCCAGATCGAATGCTGGCCTGCATTCACATTGGCCAAGATCCAATCGCACCAGAGAACACATGCATATACACCCCCGATCCTACAGGTGGCGGCATGCACATAGTGTTTCTTCTGTGGACACAGACGTCATCAACTATGCGACAATGTTTGTGTTGGTCGCGCATAAATATAGGGTTGCGGCGGGGGGTGAGTCAACGCACTGAGCGCTCAGCGCGTCAAGGCCATGGTCAAGGCACAGACCGCTGTGTTGTTGACGGACAACGGATGTACGCTTATGAGAAACAACACAAATAAAACCTGGTGAAACACTTGTGTGCATTAGCGCAAGATGAGGATACAGGAAACATTCAGTCTAAATGTCCAGTTTGCTAACCTTCACAACTACTAATACTTTTGTATTTGAAACTTTAAATTTCTCTAAATATTATAAACTTTCACGACATTTATGAAAAGGCAACTATAGTAGCCTATACAGTGAAGTCCGACTGAATGACTGAAACCTTGTATTGTGAATTGTACTTCCATGTACTGTTTCTCATGTCTCATGTCTAAATAAAGTACATCAATCCAACGTCTTTTATTTTTTGACTCTCTTGGTGTGGGGAATCTGGGGATTATCTGGCACATGTATGTATCTGTCAGAGAAATTGCATCATGAGTGAAACGGCTATAGTCCTTGGGAAACCATAAACCTACGTAGGCCTACATCTAAATGAGTTACCATATTTACTTACACATTTCAAATTACAAAGCCTTATAAGCTATATATTTCTGGGATGCATAGTAGCTGAAACTCCACAAGATACCCACAAGATATACTATATATATATATATATAATATATATATATATATATATGTATATATATATATAGTTGCTGTCCTTATATGGCCGTGACACGGCCTCTCTTTTATCTCTCGCGCTCTCATTCTTTTTCTGTATGTAATGTTTTATATAATAAAAAAAAAAGTCTTATATATAAATATTGCGGGTTTTAGTGCATCATCCCGCAGACTCATTTTATAATTTAATGATGAAATTAACCCGTTGGATGCGGCGGGAGTAAATGTTAAATGAACCCATGGGATGACAAGGGACAGAATGGGATTTATTTCTTTATTGCGGGAGGGAGCGGCGGTCAGTAATTAACTGCGGGATCCGGCCATGGTTGAACCCCTGTGGATTGATCTGCGACGTGTTTTTGTTGGCTGTTTTTGTCGAGTTTATATACCGTCACCTATTCCAAATAGCGGGCCACTTCCGTCTAATGGTACGCTTGCTTTCACATTGCAGCGTACCGTACCCGAAAACGCATGATCCGGATCCGAAACTGCCTCCGGAGGTGGTTTCGGGAACGGAACAGTTACCCGTTTCGGGGGACGATTCGCAACATTCACACTAGCCAAGCGGTCTGGAGTGCGCACCCGGGACCCGAGTGTGAAACGGCTCTAAAACCTCTGAAATCTCTCTCTAATGACCATTCATAAACACAACCTATCGCTCTGTCACAAATTCCCCACAGCATGTCGTGGTCACGATATCCAGGTATCAACTGAACCATCAGTTCCAGCTGTGCTGTTGGCTGTAGTGTACACCCTGCTCGAGCAAGTCTTCTATCGCCACCAACAGCGTGAGCCATGGTGAGCGGGGTCTAGCTTCCAGAACACAGTGGCAGTATAAAATGCAGTTTTCTGTCAGACGTTTTTTTCGGGTCGGGAAGCCTTCCCGAACCGAACTGACTTTGGTTGTTCTGGTGTAGTATACAGCTACCTGGTGTAGTATACAGCTACCTTAAATCCTACCTTTAAGAATGACCTATAGCCTATAGCTGCCAACCTAAAGACGAGGCTAAAGCTAGCAACAGTTTCTGGTTCATAGCCGACAAACTAACAATCCAACTGTCTGAACATTAAAATCCTTTGCAAAAAATATCAGCAAACAAACCAGGATCTAAAATTGAGACTTAAAACTGGATAAAATGTCTCTTACAGACAAACAGCATGCGCTGCCTTGTTAGTGTACACATACACACAGTAAAGAAGCATGCCCCCCCCCCCCACACACACACGCACACGCACACGCACACACGCACACGCACACACGCACGCACGCACACACACACACACACACACACACACACACACACACACACACACACACACACACACACACACACACACACTACCACACCCACTCGCATAGACAATCCTGCCTGCCCATCACCACATCACACACACACGCAGACCTGTGGTAGAAAGACATGAGACCAGTGTCCTCATCATTACTGTCATCCACACTGTAATCAATGTCCTTTTCCGTGGCAAACAAACCCAGTATCTACCGCACCCACGCATCCCAGATCAGTAGACTATACCAGCTGTAAGCCACTATGGTGTTTAGCTCCAATGTGACTCAGGGAAAAAAAACACACACAATGCATCTTTTCTGCAATAAAACACAACAAAGGAACCAGATTCATTTAGTGGTTGGTGGTTACCCCCTGGCATTGGTCTGCAATGGTACATGGAATATTGAAAGGTATCATTGCCTTTCTGGAAGTATGGCCAAAGTGAGATATGGGGGGTAAAGGTGGTTGTTAACCACTTTTTATGGTCATGTCATTTTATAGATGACCATTTTCAACATTTTGTTTTTCTATTTATCCTATCTATTCCTATCAATCTATTTTATTATTTATTCATTTTTTTGGGTAATTTTTTAATATAAATATGTACCACAAATAGCAGATCTACAAGCTATCTACATGTTTTGGGTATTCAGATCAGCTATTTTCGCTATTCATTGTATGGGGGTTAAAAGACAGACTTGCATGTGCAAAAGTTCAGTATGCAAGCCCTGTAATCATAAGAAGTGCAAAGGATAAGAACGCTAAAAAATAATAATGCAATGTTAGGGACATACTGTAAAGAAGCGTGCAAGATCAAATGCAATAGACTTGTTCCTTTTCCAGAAGTCAAAACTAAAACCACAGGTTAAGTGGCTTTGTTCACATGAGAATCTTAGAATAAACTGAATAAAAAACATCATATAAACAAAGGTTCCAACAAATCTCAATTCAATTGTTCAGTGCAATCTGTTATATAAAGGCCTTGCAGTTATAGACGGTATGGCAACAGTTCATATACGATCGGTAAAGACTACTGGCAATGGCATATGGGTGCCCATATACATTTTATTGTTGCCCCTTTGATTCAGAAACAGCTACCTACAAATTCCTCTCTTCCAAGTCCACACTGATGACATGAAAGAGCACTTGTCTTCCGATTAGAAAAGCCTTTGATACAGCCTTTATCTTTTGCATTCAAAGCCCCCCCCCTTTGAATTGCTTTCCCTTTAAATCCTGGAAGCACCTTGCACATGTGATGACAGCATTGCCTTGAGAGATTCTATTGTGCTGCATGCCGCGGTAACCTACTCAAAGCTTTGACCAACCAAAGGGCTGATTGTACACCTGTCCCACAGAGTGTCTTTGAGGGAAAAAAGAACAAGGCTGTGTTCTCACATTCAGCTGAAACCTTACTACTGTTTGTGATGTTAGTTTGAAGCTAGGAGTTTTTTTTTTTACTGTCAATTCTAATACTTTTACAATTCCAGTGTGAGTAGGTTAGACAGTTTTTCCGGACTTACCCTGTTGTTCAGTTGGTCAGTTCCCAAAAGGTCAATAGTTCCCAGGGGGGTTCATTGCAGTTGCTTGTGGTTGTTGTCCTCTGTCATGCAAAGACACCTCTCTCTCTCTTTCTCTCTCTCTCTCTCTCTCTCTCTCTCTCTCTCTCTCTCTCTCTCTCTCTCTCTCTCTCTCTCTCTTTCTCCCACTTTTATTTCTGTCTGTCTGTCTGTCTGCCACCCCCTTCTCTCTCCGTATGTCTTTTCAGTCTATCTGTCTTTCTCTATCCCCCTCTCTCTCTCTCTCTCTCTCTCTCTCTCTCTCTCTCTCTCTCTCTCTCTCTCTCTCTCTCTCTCTCTCTCCCCTCTCTCTCTCTCTCTCTCTCTCTCTGTGTCTCACTCTCTCAGACTCTCTGTCCTCAGAGCCCCCATCCAGCTCAGACACCACCGTTGCCTGCCAGAGTACAACTGAGTCTTAATGTGACTGGCCTTTAGGTTTTTCTTTTGGGGAGAGAGGGAAAGAAAAAAAAAGAAACCCAACCACATCCCACTGTCAGTCAAGTCAAACGGTGAAGCATAGTTTCAGCCGGGCCGCCTTCCAAACAGACATGAAACTATTCTATTTCGGTCTGCCATATGAGCAGTGGCGCTGGATCTTTTTTTTTGTTTTTTTCTTCATGCAGAGTGAAGTAGGGAGTTGGAAGGGGGGGGGGCTCTGTGGTGGAGCATGTAATTGCCAAGTGACCAGTTATGGAGAGATGTAATTGTACACTTCGTCAGAAGGAGAGTGACTCCCAACGAGACGCGAGGTAAAGGACCTTTAAAGAAGTCATAGAAGTAGGAAAAGGAGAAGAAGAAAAAAAAATACATCGCAGGCCACATAAATAAATGAGAGCTGGGATCCAGATGTGCATGGAACAGAGAGAGAGAGAGAAAAGGGTGGGGAGAGCGGCGGAGGAGAAGAAAGAAGTTGGGGAGGAGGTATAGGGATGGAGGGAGGGTCAAAAACAGAGGAGAGGAGAGCCAGACTGAGGAACTGCCGTGGCAGCAGAATGAAATCACATCTCTGACACAGTGAAAAGGGTGTTTACCTTCCCAGGAGCGCTCGCAAGAGGGTGGAGAGGGTGGAGGGGGGGGTGGGGGGGGGGGTACTGAGGTGAAAGGATGTAGACCCTGACCAGCAGGCTGTGTGTTGTTCCTGGACGCTAACCACCGGTGCTCCCGGGTGTCTGGTTTCATGTCGGGCACATTGGAAACGATTCCCTACTGGAAAACTCTGTGGAGCTTTAAAAATGGAGGAGGGGAAAAAAAAGAGACCAAGTATATATATGGGAGGCGGCTGGTTCCCATTATGAGAAGAGTCAGCTGGTTTGCATCGCTCCAGTTAATATTACTGCTATATGCTCGAGTGAATAATTACTGTGCCATTATCTGAAAGGGGGGGGCAGTCTCTCTCTCTCTGTCTCTCTGTCTCTCTCTCTCACACACACACACACACACGGGCCTTTTATATTGTATAAAGTCAACACATATTAGCTTTCGTGTTAATCTGAGTGTAAACAGCTAATTTCCTTACAGATTTTACCTCATTTCCTGGCAAAAAGTGAGCCGGGAAATGGCAGCGAAAGTGTCAGAGAAGCATGCTGCTGTGTCTGGATAATCCCACCTCAGACCCCCGTTATTCCAAATATTACAAGGGAAGCAGCTTCCAGGGGCCTCTGGTTTTTGAAACAAGAGTTGGGTTTGCGGTGTACTTTTGTGGGAACTGGAATAGGGGCCGTCCTTCACTTTGGATATGGGGGGGGGGGGGTGTTAGCTCCTTGGCCTTCTTTCATACAAACCATCTAATTTCTAACTGGAAGCGCCCCACGAAAAAGCAGCTGTGTACTATTAGGACTGTTTTTCTCATTGGCATCGCGGGATTGTGAGATTGCTGAGAAAGGACGGTTTACTGGTTTACTCCTTGAACTAGCCCTTAATAACCTCCCCTTCCCCCATAATTATCAGAATATGGAAAAGTTGTTGTTTTTTTCTTCACTTTATTCTTTTTTTCCCCTTCTCTTTCCTCAGTCATGCAAGAAATGCGTTCAATGTAGATTCCAGTATGTCTCCTACTTCAGTGCTGATTCTATCCCAGACAGACAGAGAGAGGGAGAGTGGGAGAGAGAGAGAGATGCGAGAGAGGGAGAGAGAAAGAGAGAGAGAGAAAGAGATGAGAGAGAGAGAGATGCGAGAGAGAGAGAGACGGACAGACATACAGACAGACAGACAGACAGACAGACAGACAGACAGACAGACAGACAGACAGACAGACAGACAGACAGACAGACAGACAGACAGACAGACAGACAGACAGACAGACAGACAGACAGACAGACAGACAGACAGACAGACAGACAGACAGACAGACAGATAGACAGACGGAGAGACAGACGGAGAGACAGACAGAGAGAGAGAGAGAGGTGGAGAGAAAGCAAGATACTATCTTCCATACACATACAGTATCTCTTTCTGTATGTCTCTCCATCTGTGTGGGATAGAACAGTGAGGGTGAAAGAGAGATGGAGCGAAATGAGAGAGATGGATAGAGAGGAAAAGAAAGGGTGAGAAAGGCAGGGAAAGAAAGACAGCGCGGGCGGGAAAGAGAGGAAAAGCTCTTATGGAGAGAGAGAGAGTTCTTGGGTTGGATGTGTTCTTTGTTTATACTATGATAACAACTTCACATATTAGTCATGCGATCCCTCAGTGGCAGGAATTGATAAATCACACCCACGCTGCTGCCTTTTCAAACCAACTGATCATTCGCTGTCAAGCTGCTGTTCATTGGTGACATTTATATCCCCATTACTTGCTGGTTTTATGTTTGTATGCCATATTGTGTTATGCTTTACTTGCAATACCCAACGAGGCCGTGTACAAAGAGAATGTCCCATGTTGAACTTGTGACTGTTTCTCTTGCGTGAGCTATATGTGCACATGGGTGTGATGTGCAATCATGGCAAATATCTTGCGTTTCCTCCGCTGCACACTTGGCCATTCATCCATGCGACCAAATAGGATCAACTTGCATCCTGTTTTTCAATTTCCATTCGCTTATTGAATGCGCTCATTACCCCATCACTTTCCCAATCTACTGCATTATTTGTCGAGCTGAATTATTGGCGGAGTGGCTTGGCATCCACCCTTTTACAAGTGCTGCAAATTAATTTATCCGACGTCATACTTAAAATGAATGAAACAGTTTGAAAGGTACAAAAAAAGAAAAGAAAAAAGGTTGTTTTATATTCCTCTGTAGAATGCTTTTGTAAACCCATACAAAATGGTGATATGTTGTTTGATAGTCAACTTCTACAGTACTTTCATGTGTAGTCTGATGTCTTGTTGAAAATGCATATTCTATGCTTATTCGCATGTTATGCATTATTCTCATGGACTAGTGAAGTAAGGCTCAGTTCACTTTGGCGTTTGCTCAGTAAAAAGTACAAATTAGTTTATTCATTAGTTAGTCGTTAGTTTGAAGCATTTATGATATGGGCATGCATGGTGTTGGTGGGCCACAGACCCACACGGGGAACTTACTAAGTGGATCTGCTGCAATATGACTTACAGTAAACACAAGTATGACTGTCACAAAGACATATAACTTGTTACCATACGGTAAATTAAATGTGCATCATTCAAAAACTGCATGTCCCTATTATTAGGCATTGAAGAGGATACCAATTCAATGTAAACCAAGGTATTCGTCAGGTCTTTCTTTGGATCTTTGCTCGGGGAATATGTGGATTTATACAATGTGGGCTTTTTATGCACATATTAATTGTTTAACAATTGAATGTAAACTGTGCAGTTGATATGACTGGTTTGCTATATGATTGTGTCCCATTATATAGAATGGCAAACCAGTGTTTCACAATACAGGAAAAAAATATCAATCTAATTAAGAGTGACTGCTATTCTTTTCTTTGTTTCATTGAGTTTCTTGCAAATATGCATGGCTTCCAGTGGATCCCCAAGAACTATAATGCAGCCTTTTCAAACAAGATTAAGTATTATTTTTTTCTCTCTCTCTCAGAGAACTGAACTTTTTTTTTAGAATCCAAGATGGGATATTGAGGGACTTAATAGAATTGGTGAACAGAATTGTACAGTTTATCAGTCAGAGAGTATAAGGATTTGTAGTCACAGAATGAGTCAAATCTGCGGAACCTCAATTTCAGACCAAGCTGAACACAGCTTCAACTTTTACAGGCAATTAGATTGCCACCTATTGGAGCAATGCTGTAAAAACAAGAGAACCCCAAAAGTGTTGTTGAATTTTGAAGAGCATGTACGGCTGACATCGCAAGGGAGAGCAGGAAATTCTGCATGGTCAGTGTATGAAATTCTGTAAGTGGTTAGTATGCCCCAGTACCGATGAGACAATCCACATTATAAAGTGAATGAAAAATTATTCTATCTTATAAATGTTTGTGTAAGTGGACTCTAATTGAAATAAATAAATGATTTGGAACTACGGAGTAACATATAGTCCAGATTCCGGTTTGGCTGCCTTTATTGAGCAATTCCTCATGCTGCTCTTGTTGGTCTCAAATGTCTTATAACAATGTCAGGTTTTTAACCAATGTCAGATTTTAGCATCCCAATTCTGCTGGGAACATTCGCCGATCTACAAGCTCACAAAGGGTTGCACACTTGTAGGTCGGCTATTTTCGGTGAAGAGAGTTGGTGTGTAGAGGGAAAAAAGAGTTGACCAAGTTCAGAACAGACCCCGATCAACAAAGCATTAGTTTACTAAGTATAGGGGATTTAAAGTGGTTCAATATATTCATGCCACCACGGTATGGATGCATCTCACTGGTGAATGCATGGTGCATGTGAAATCATGTTTGTTGAACAAATCTCCCTCCAGTGTTCTCTGAGTCATAACGCCACTGCATGAATATGTATCCAACCGTGTGAATGTTGTCGCAGAGCATGTTCCCAATGTGTGTCGAATGATCACAGCATGAAATCAATCAAGTTCCAGTGAGGCTGTACTCACGCCACTGGCTATAAAGACTTTTACTAAACACCCAACATCAACCACAAAGTTCATTCAACCACTGAAATGCCTTTAGAAAAAAACTCTTTGAAGAATAACACAAGTACCCCAAACCCGAATGTATCTAAAATACATTTTAATCTTGCTGAAATTCTTTGTATATATATATTTTTTTCTCCACAATGTTATTTTTTTTTTACAATAGTAGTGGCAATAGTAGTAGTAGTTCATTCTGGCCCTCCATCCTCACTCGTGGTCTTCGTTTCACTATCCGTCGCGGAACAAAACTGTACAATCATGTCATGTAAAGTGGTTCTACATCAAGGCACAAGACAACAGCCGTTGTGGGGAAGCCTTGGGTAGGCTCATCTTTAATGGCGTCCCTCTGGCGCACAGCAACAACAGGGTATTTGGGGGGGGGGGGGGGGGACCACTTAGAGGTGGGGACATTTGGAAAGGGGGTGCGGGTCCAAAGGGGAATTATGTGTCATGTAGTATTTATGAATCTATCTAGTGGAGGTTGCATTGTAGGCCTACAAATGTGTTCTAAAGAGAAAAATAAATTAATAAATAAATAAATAAGCACTGCTGTTTTCAATTAAGTTTTATAAGTATAAAAATGCAGGAATCGTAGGAATTGTTTTGTTGGAGGGTTCATTTTCTTCACGTACGTACATAACCAAAGTGCTTTTTTTTCCTTCTCTTTTTTTTTTATCTTATCTTGTTTGATAAAAGCAAAACAGTTCATAACAGAATGGGAATGGAAGGAAGAGTCCTGTGTCTGGAGAACAGGTGGTGTTTTGTTGTTTGTGGATAAAGGGCCAGTTCACTGTTTCGTTTCTGTTGGGTTTTTGTTACTTTTTTCCTCCAGATATGTTCTGATGTCATCATGTCGTGTTTCACTCTGTCTCAAAAGAAGAAGGGAAAAAAAGAAATTAATAAGTGAGCAAAACGCGTTTGTGTGACACACACACCCACACACACCCACACACCCACCCACACACACCCACACACACACACACACACACACACACACACACACACACACACACACACACACACACACACACACACACACACACACACACACACTCAGAACTGTAATCGGTTCATGCTCATGGATAGAAATTACAAGACGATGCAAAGACACATCTTTAATAAATCCATAATAATAATATCAAAATACATACATTATACATATAATTTATATAATAGCTAATGTCAAAGCTGACAGTGTGGCAGGTGGTCAGACAGAGCATAATATTATCAAGAGATTTTGTCACATCATTGCTGATAATCGGTGATCTTCACAGAGTAGTGAGCCAAACATCTGCTGATCTCTATTACGTTGCATTAAAACCGGGTACTATGCTGCTAGTTGAATTTAAAGCAAGATGGTTGTTGGGGACTGGGTGGATGAAAGGGTGATTATACAATGAAACCCTCAGGGTTAATTAACTCAACCCCTTATGGGTCCGTCGTGTGGTTCCATTTGTATGCATTTTACAAAAGGGTTTGATGGCATAATGGGGCAGTAGAAGCAGTACTAATAGCAGCCATTGTATTAATACAGAGTAAAATCCTCAGCGTTAATTTAATGTGTTATAATTGTATACTCTCAGAGTTAAATGAGGATTTGACTAATAGTACTAGAAGAAGGCCAGGTTGAAGAGAGTATTATTCACCATGTCCTGAAGGTGGTTGGAATTCTCACATCTGGGCGTTTCTCCTCCGCCTGCCGAAGGCCTTGGAGCCTACGTTGGTGGGGACGAAGTTGCTGTTGCCCATTCCCCCCGACCGGCTCAGGAAGTCCGCCAGGCGGTGGGTCACACACGTGGCCGTGTTGCAGGCTCGCTTTTGTGCTGTAACACTGCTTCATGAAAAGGAGATGTGACGGTTAATGTCCAGCTGTAGCCACCGCACACAGTCACTTATATATTCACACACACACAATGTCTATGAAAACACACAGCTACTACTGTAGACGTCATGAACGTTAACAAACACAGTCAAACTGTGTGCCGCAAGCGAGGAGGAACACACACGCAAGCACACATGCACCTGCACCTACACACACACACACACACACGCGTGCACACACACACACGCATGCACGCACACACGCGCGCGCACACACACACACACACACACACACACACACACACACACACACACACACACACACACACACACACACACACTCACACACACTCATGCACACGCACGCACACTCATTCTCATGTATGATACTGTTCATTCTGGTAAATATATTTAGAATAATAATATAATAGCACGTCAAACATTCAAAATTCATATTTACTTCTTTTTTTTCTATCTTACCTTGGGACTCGATGAGACCTTTGTAGATATTCCAAGGCATTATCAGAAGCTCAACCAACTAATGTATATCCATTTTTGACAGGTGTATATAAAGACTCCCCACTGGAGTAATTTAAAGTACCCCTAAGAATGAATATAGGCTACGGCTGGTAGAAAAATATGTTTATTGAATTGAACAAGAAACATGGTGTCTGAATGAATGGGTCATTTTTGCTGGTTTTTAGATGATCTAGTCTCAAGTCTTATTCTTTTCAGGACCTCAGGATGCCTTCAAAATGATCTGTTTATACACGCACACAGAGGGACTAACAGAATCAACATATTTTTAGACCGGTTCTCTGGTATAAATTACAATTAGGAGGAACGTAATCCGATTGAAATGATGGAGGAAATCTTCTCCGCCCAAAACAATAATGGGAAGGGGGAATGATTTGTAGTGGTTAAAGGTTTGTTTTTTCCGATGTCAGTCAAGCAGGCAAAAATCCACATGCACTGGGGGACATGTCAATAAAAGGAGGAAGAAACGATGGAGGAGAGGAGAGGAGAGGAGAGGAGAGGAGAGGAGAGGAGAGGAGAGGAGAGGAGAGGAGAGGAGAGGAGAGGAGAGGAGAGGGAGGGGAGAGGAGGACGGATGCAGGGTTAGATGCTGTCAAACTCCTCCCCGTAGCTTGCATAGCTGTCGCTCTCGGGGCGCACTGCGCTTCCTGCCAGGCGTGCCCGATCCACGTTCGTGCGCGGGTACGTCTGCAACTTGTGCAGCTCCTGAGACAGTTTGCCCAGCACACAGGTGCTGAGGTTGGAGCAGCGTTTGGCTCTGTCCATGCTGTCAGAGGGAAGGGAAGGGGGGTGGGGAGGGGGGAGGGGGGGGGGCAAACAAACAAACATGCAAGAGAACAGGCTCATAGATAAGGGATAAAACATGCAGGTCTATAACTGTTGGACTCACGCTCCCCTCTTTCATGCATGTTACACACAGTGCAGCATTCGCATTGTAATTCTGTTCTCATCTACGGTAGTGGTTCTCAACCAGTGGTCCTTGAGGGGGGTTCCAGCTAAATGATGGAGAGTTGGTAACCAAATGGACCCTTATAGATCTTTAACTCTTGAGAGTGTAAAATGAAACCAAATGGACCCTTACGGGTCCATTTGGTTTCATTTTACGGTATCAAGAGTTAAAGTATTGTTGAACATCTGCATTACTTAATTTACAAGAAGTCTACACAATTAGAGAACGTAGAAGAATTCTTATTTTGATTAACGTTTGCAAATACAGCATGGAATTGTGGACAAAATCTTATCCAACGATAACAAAATATTCTACGTTTTGGGTCTGAGAGTCTAGATCTCATCGAATGGTGGTCCGTGGCTCAAATGCCGAATAAATAATGGACCTTCATTATGAAAAAGGTTGAAAACCACTGACCTACAGGCAAAATCACATTCGGGCATCTCTCACATACACAAGTTAGTGCAGCAGCATCGGCTTGTCTCTCACATGCATTTCCCTCAATGCACAAAGAAAAACAACATCCGAAAATGCATGTCCTTTTTCATGCATCCACAGGTTATGGAACAAACATTGCTCCCCGATATCATGCTTCAGTTCCCTATAGGGCATAGCAGTGGCGACCATTTTCCTGGTTCCACTCCAAAATAGTCAATGCATTTTTCCCATTGACATTTCCAAAAAATATTTATATCAATTCATTTAAGCCTAGAATCAAGCCATCCAGGGTCCTGGTGAATCATGACCATAAAAAAAAAATCTGTGATTGTTTTGTAATGTAATTATATGATATACTATATTTAACAAATACCGTTTGTTTTGCCGTTTTCAATTTTTTTCTTCTTCACAGAATCAAACATTTTATGGTCATGATTCACCAGGACCCTGGATGGCTTGATACTAGGCTTAAAATTATTGATATAAATATTTTTGGAAATGTCAATGGGAAAAATGCATTGACTATTTTGGAGTGGAACCAGAAAATGTCCGCCACTGCTATGCCCTATACCATGCTTCAAATGCCCCCCAATCCCCCCCCCCCCACCACCAAAATAGCCCATGGCCACCCTTTCGTCACCTCCGCGTCATATCCGTTCACACCCACAGGGGCCGAGAGGGGGAGACCCCTCGTTTCCCACCCACGCTGTCATGCAACTGTGTCTAATTGACATCATGCACGCTTATCCGTTTGGTTATGCATAAGGCTAATGTACCCCCCAGCAGGCAGGCTCAAAATAGCAGTCCATTCAGATCAAGTCATAGTCGAACTCACCCATGCAGGAGAGCGGGATCATGACAGAGAATGAGGAGTTAATTTGGTTATTAATATCTCCTCTCGGGATATCTGTGTTCTGTCTGTGTTCTATCGTTTCCGTAAATTTGCCATACCTCTATGTCTGTTAGTGGATGCATCCTCAGGTAGCGTAGAATTTCAAATATTTAGTGAAAACTGTTTGAAGGAGCCCTGAATGAAAATGTCTCAAGTCTACTATAAAGCGCACAGCATTTCTGTTCATTAACTAAACCCAGTTTATTTCGTTTTAGGTTAGGTTTAATTACGTTTTATTGTATTATTTTTTACTATTCCATTATCACTGCTAATCACTGGAGGCCGAAGGATCCCCAAACCTTCTCTTTAAAGAGTGACTTTTTAAATGAATTACCATTCCAATGTAACTACTCGTCAAGTCCTTTGCTGGTGTTTGCTGTACAAGGAGGCAACCTTAGACTGGTTAAAATACAACGATGTTAATCAAATTGAAAACTTGAGTTTAAACATGTCTGTACCTGTTTCCCTCGTTGGCCTGCTGCTGCTCAAGCTCTTCTGCCGTCATCTGAACAAACTCCTTGACGATGGCGTTGAGTAACCGCCGTGCCTCATAGTCCGTGAGTGTGACTCGGTCTGTCATGGACTCCATACCCGGTCTGGGGGGGGGGGAGGAAGAGGGGGGTTAGGTTGAGAATATGGAGGACGTGGCGATGGTACCACAGGGTGAGATAGGTGTTTGGGGGGGGGGGGGGGTACAGAATTGGGTGGAGGGAGGTTTTGTTTAGTGTAGGATGGGGTGAAGAGGATAGAGAGTATGTTAGGGTGATGTATGTGTGGGGGGGGTGGCAGATTGGACATAATGTCATCATGATGGCAGTGGAGGGGATTAGGGAATATGAGAGCGAGCGAGAGAGAGAGAGAGAGAGAGAGAGAGAGAGGTTGAAGCATTGAGATCAGCATAAACCCTCCGCTAGAATGATCACCTCCAGTTAAAGGGTATAGGGCGGTTGGAGGGGATGGGGCAGTGGGAGTAAAGGAGGGGTGCGGTGGGCTGTCACGTCACATAGTTGAAAGGGGGCGATGACGTCTGAAGGCAGAGGGCCCCTAGCCAGGGCACGAAAAACAATCTGCAGAAAGTGCCCCATCTAAAAGGGGTGGTGATATGGATGATAGAGGTGGGGAGCCAGTGTGTGACCGGCGTCAGATTTATGACAAAATCAATAATTTCATGGGAGGAGTGGCTTGTATAGGGTTTTTATAGAAATGTATAGATTACATTTATCCCACTCTAAAATTAAATTAAATTAAATTAAACTTTATTCTTTCTTCCTCTCCCTGGTAAATGTCATCGTGCTCGCCATTCAACCCTTAGCAGGAGAGCACTTTTATCGTATTGGATTAAAAGAGATTAACAAACATGTACATTTTATGGATTTGTTAGTAGCGGTGTGACCAAATGGAACCCTGTGGGGATCTGTTAAACAGCACACAAAAAAGGCAGTGTGTAAGGAATTGGATGTTAACCACTTTATCCCCAGGGGTCTATCCCCCTCCTTTTTCCCTCTACACCAAATCTCTTGAAAACATCTCATCTGCTATTTTCGTCCAACGTTCACCTATCATGAGTTATGACATGCCCAGAATAGGGATGTGGTTAAACCTACAAAGTTGAGGGCAGCCTGTGCTGACATATGACGTCAGAACTGTAGCTACATTATGTTAATAATTGACCTGAACAAAGTTATTCACACTTAACACATGTTCCAAAGTATCTACAGTAAGATACGTGTGACTGCAAAAGAATGATTTGCAAGTGTGTGTGTACGTTACATGGTGAATACATGCTTACGTGGGACATCTCCTTATCCTTATTATCCTTGTGTATACTTCCATTATTTAAAAAAATACTTTAAGTTTATTATAAGCTTCCATAGCTCTGACATTTAAGCCATTTGTATCATAATTTTACAACAATACAAAATGTAAATGATTTTAAAGTGTCTCGTTAATTCTGCTATGTATGTATGAAAGCATGTCCATTTGTGCCTAAACTTCCTCCACAGGTGTCACTGAAAATAGTCTTTGTTGTTTTAAAACACAGATTTACGTGATTCAGATTACATTCTAGGAGGACAAAAGTTCTAGAAACACAGGAATAGCTGCTGGTTCTACTGTCAGGCATTGTTTGTATAAAACATTGGACACCTCAAAATGTAAAAGGATCCCAGCCATAAATGCCTAAAAATATATAAAAGATGTATTCCTTCTCACCTGGCAGGGGCAGCTTGTGAGCAGTACATCTGGCAAATGACCAGGGCATAGGCAACGAGAAAAGCAGAGATCTTCAACATAACCATGGTCCCTATACGGCAAACAGAGAGACACTCCGGTCAGCTACAAAGCACCAACCTCTCCATCCATTCACTTTCACATACAGCCAAGAAAGAAAACTCTTAACAAACAAGAACACCTTCACCACCTGGTATCGTGCGTTCAATGATGAAAGCAACGACAGTCACATTCAAGTGGATATTACTTGAAAAGTCTTGCTGTCACTTTCTCAGAAGCTCCCAGCTCTACTCTACATTTCCGCTCAGCACTCACCTCAGCTTGCCCACTACTTTTCTCTGATCTCCTGCAGAACATCCATGCTTTTAACTCGCTGTTTCACTGACTCAAGAAGCAACAACACCAGCCCCCCTCTCTCACAATAATCATCTTTTGCTCGCATGTTGTTCCCTCCGGCAGGTCCAAACTGAGGGGACAGGACGGGTAGTTCTTTCGTGTCATGCTGTGTCGTGTGACAGGATCCTGAAGGCTGACAGGGCTGGGAGGAGGAGGGAGGGTGTGGAGGAGCTGGGGGTCGTAGACTGTGGTTGGGTGCATGTATGAAGTAATGCTGAGGAGAGGGAGAGAGAGGGAGAGAGAGAGAGAGAGAGAGAGAGAGAGAGAGAGAGAGAGCGTGCCAACTCCCTTGGGAAGGGGTGCATTAGTGTAATGAGCTGCCACCACTCACTCCTTCGCTCTGTCTCTCTCTCCCTCTCTCTCCCTGTCGTTCTCTGCTTCATTCTCTCCCTCTCTCCCCCTCTCTCTGTCTTCCTCTGCTTCATTCATTCTCTCTCTCTCTCTCTCTCTCTCTCTCTCTCTCTCTCTCTCTCTCTCTCTCTCACAAACACACACAAACACACACACACACACACACACACACACACACACACACACACACACACACACACACACACACACACACACACACACACACACACACACACACACACACACAAGAAAGCTTCTCGCTCCTTCTGTGCTCTCCTGTTTTGCTCACCATCTCCACTGTCACCATGCATGCATCTCTTCCTTTTTCCTTTCTTCTCAGTTTTACTCTCCGCCTCTCTCTCTAGGTGCCACACACTCTCTCTCTTTGGCCCCCCAAGAAACAGAGTTGCCCCACTCACACAAAAGGAGGGGAGGCGGTGGCCCCTGCAGCCAGCCAGCCACTCTCTAATCCCATTAAGGACACTATCACTTCCCACATCACAGTCAGTCACTGCCTGCATCCTACTGACCACACACACACAAAGGACATACAATATATACTTGCCACTAAGTACATTGCTCATCATTTAGTGCCATAAAAGTCTCTGCTTACCTTCAAAGATAATCAAAAAAATAAATATATCTCTCTCTGTGGCTCTCGACCAGCCGGTGTTGACTTCTCTCAACTTGAAGAACTACTCTTGATTCTGTTGCATGCAGCGCCAACGCATCACCCTATATATCCCACCACTTGGATTTGTGCACTGACCGTGTAGGTGTTTAATTATCCGCCGTCGGCCAATGGCGCGGCTCCGCCGCCACGGCGGGCCAATGGGACGCCGGCCCCCTCGCTCCTGGCACGCAAACAGGGGATGTGGCTCTCCAATGACGTCATTCCCCAGTCACTAAGTGCCCCCATTCACAAAATCCACCTGTCATTTTGGACCATTTGCTATCCCAAATTTGCATTGAGGTCATTAATTAAATAGGAGAGGAGAGGAGACTGAGCGAGGCCGTCTCAGAAAAAAGACCCATCACCGGTGATAAATATTTGAGGAGGCTTCCAAAATATGTTACATGGCATGCAATTTTTCAAATGCCCAAATCAATAAGCAAACCACCCCCGCCAAGCACCTCCAGCAAAGGACTGGCAGGCGGGGCCATCTACTGGGAAATGAGATCTACTACACAGTATCACGAGTCTGTTCATTCATAACAACAGGCTTTAACTGGTTATGAGGAGGATTGCACTGTCAGCCACACAGCACTATGGTCTGACTGTCTTTTAAAACTTAGAGCACACACAATAGAATTGGACAGTAATGTTGTAATCAGATGATTCTCTCCGGAAAGGGTGCACCCCCCATTCCTAAACCCCCCCACTCCTACACAAATTCGGAGTGGGGGGGTGTAGGAGTGGGGGGGGGAGGGGTTTCGGAGTGGGGGGGTTTAGAAATGGTGGGTGCACCCCTCAGGAAACTTCTCTTATGAAGGACTGGTTCAATAACATTGTTTATGGGGATAGCTTACCGAGTAACATGAGTTACTGTTATGTAGGGTCAGGGTGGCACAAACGTAGAACCAGCACTGGTTCTGCTCTCATTTCTATGTTTAATGAGATTCCAACATGGATTTGGTGTTGGGGAACATTCATGAGGACTTTAGTACATCCCCATTCTCAATTAAGTTGCGAAGCACAAAACAATAGAAAATTGTGATGGACAAAAAAGGGGTAAGACGTATTATTGTCTCCGCCAGGCCGAAGGCATGGCGAGAGAGTATGTTTTACCCCCTGTCCGTGTGTCCGTGTGTCCGTGTGTCCGTGTGTGTGTCCGTCTGTCACCAGCTAATCTCCGGCACCGTTGGCCCGGTCGCTCCGAAACTCTGCACACACACTCCCTGGATGCCAATTCAGAACCTCTGCCCCAAATCTTTCACATGGGCCTGTTATAGCGCCACCAGGAGGCCGATTTGTGCAAAACAATTTTTTTAAATATCACTCCTAAAAATGTAATCCAAACGTCATGCAAATCAGTACACAGTATCTCTATAGTCATGTGATCAACCCGGATCTGTCCGATTTCCCATATTCCATCCTCATTGCCTAAGGTTGGCTTCCAAAGTTTGCAGGATTAGTCAGTTTTGAACAAAAAGCCTCAAAGTATACACACAGCTTGCGATTTCCGTGAAATTTCACACGCACATTCCCACTAGGCCGAGGAAGAAATGCCACCCTTCTCACATTGGCCTGTTATAGCGCCACCAGCAGGTCTAATTTAGCAAAACACATTTTTGGAACAAAATGCCTCAAATCATGAATGCAGTGTCAATGCAAGAATAAATGGCACGGTTGGCACCCTTTTCACATTGGTCTATTGTAGCGCCACCAGGAGGCCAGAATAACGTACCTGACCTGGTGGAGACCTGTGCTCCGAGGAGCACTTTTTTTAGTTAATTTTCTTTTGTGTGTTTTTCCATTGTTGTCCCTCACCTTTTCAACAGGGATGGCCGTGAATACCCTTTAATAAGCTAATGTAAACATACACTAGATGTAAAAAGAAGGCTATTTAGAAAGAAATGGTCTAGAACCTCAAATATTTGTTAAAAAATTACAACAAATATATGTTGCTATATACTGTACATAGCAACAAGAACCCCAAATGGGGTTCCCGTCTTGAAAGGTATGTATTATTATCTGCGCACCACCTTGGAGGTTGAGGGTTCGAAATCCATAGTGGACACAATTGGCCCGTATTCGAGGGAGGGAGGCCGGGTGGGGAGGGTGTCTCTGCATGCATTCCTACGAGCTCGACACCTGTCAGCAGGGAGTGTTGGGTGTTTGGTGTCTATGTCCTCCCGGTGGGGGCTCCTCACTGGCAGGTGAGTCACCAGGTTACAACACAGAAATGTTTGTGGGGAGGAATTAATTGGCATAGCAACCAAAAAGGGGTAAAAAACTAAAAATAAACAGATAAAATAAAGTTGAACTAGACACGAAAACGCAAATGTCACACAGTATTGGCCATTTAACACAGTACAACAAGTTTATTGATTTTGTCATCCATGAATTTCATATAGAGCACTTTCAGGAAGTATGACTCACTCATTATTGACTTTTTCATGTCTGCTTTATTAGACAGTATATAGAGCGCCGAAGTCCTGACGTCACTCCCACTAGCCCTGGGTCACATCGTTATTTTTTGTATTGGAATCCCCATAGGAAAATCATAGATCGCGTCATATAAGAACTGTGTTCAGACTTCGGTTCTCTATAGTGGACAAAGATAACTACTTAAAGCCTCTACTGTTAGTGAAACAGACCTGAGTTGTAACTGTACTTGGTCTTGATTGATTGATTGATTGATTGATTGATTGATTGATTGATTGATTGATTGATTGATTGATTGATTGATTGATTGATGTACTTTATTTAGTAAGACATGAGAACATCAGTACATGGAAGTACAAATTCACAATACAAGGTCTACTAAACTGGAAGACTCATTGTCTCCGCCAGGCCGAAAGGCATGGCGAGAGAGTATGTTTTGCCCCCTGTCCGTCCGTCCGTGTGTGTGTGTGTGTCCGTCCGTCCGTCCGTCCGTGTGTCCGTCATTCTGTCATTTTGTGTACAGCTAATCTCCGGCACCGTTGGCTTGATCGCAGCGAAACTGTGCACACACACTCCCTGGATGCCAGAGCAGAACCTCTGCCCCAAATTTTTCAAATTAGCCTTTTATAGCGCCACCAGCAGGCCGCTTTTTTCAAAACACATTTCTTGACAGTACTCCTACAGATTTTATTCAAACATCACGCAAATCAGTACACAGTATCTCTATAGTCATGTGATCAGCACGGATCTGTCCAATTTTCCATATTTCATCCTGATTGGCTAAGGTTGGCTTCCAAAGTTTGCAGGATTGCTCCGTTTTCAACAAAATGCCTCAAATCATGAACGCAGCTTGCGATTTCCGTGAGATTTCACAAACACATTCCCACTAGGCCGAGGAAGAAATGCCACTTGAAAATGTTCAAATCAGCCTCATGGTGGCGCTATAAATGGACGATTTGTGTTTTTAACTATAACTGCACCGATCTGCATGAAACTTTGCACGCACACTCCCTAGAGGCCAAGGAAAAACAGCTGCCCTGAATTCTTCACATTTGCCTTTCATAGCGCCACCAGGAGGCCGACTTATGTGAAACACATTTTTTGATATTAAGCCTTCAGAATTTATCCAAATTTCACGCACATCGGTACACATGATCTCTATAGTCATGTGATCACGATGGATCTTTTAAATTTTTCATATTCCATCCTGATTGGCTAACATTGACATCTAAAGTTTGCAGGAGTGGCCCGTTTTTAACAAAATACCACAAATCATGAATGCAGTGTCCGATTGTGGTGACACTTTGCACGCACATTCGCACTACATTGAAGAACAAATGCCATCCTTACATTGCCCTATTATAGCGCCACCAGGAGGCCAATTTTGCAACACTTTTCTTTTTTATATTACTCCTACAAATTCAAACATCATGCAAATCGGTACACATATAGTCAAGTGATCAAGATGGTTCCGTCCAATTTTTCATATTCCATCCTGATTGGCTAATTCCGAACATTGCTGCCCCACAATAACCTATCTGACCTGGCGGAGACATGTGCTCCGAGGAGCACCTTTTCTAGTTAAGCACTGAGCTTGTTGTCTCCGCCAGGCCGAAAGGCATGGCGAGAGAGTATGTTTTACCCCCTGTCTGTCCGTCCGTCCGTCCGTCCGTCCGTCCGTCCGTCCGTCCGTCATTCTGTCATTTTGTGTACAGCTAATCTCTGGCACCGTTGGCTTGATCGCAGCGAAACTGTGCACACACACTCCCTGGATGCCAGAGCAGAACCTCTGCCCCACATTTTTCAAATGGGCTTGTTATAGCGCCACCAGGAGGCCTCTTTTTGCAAAACACATTTTTTAACAGTACTCCTACAGATTTTATCCAAACATCACGCAAATCAGTACACAGTATCTCTATAGTCATGTGATCAACACGGATCTGTCCAATTTTTCATATTCCATCCTGATTGGCTAAGGTTGGCTTCCAAAGTTTGCAGGATTGCTCCATTTTCAACAAAATGCCTCAAATCATGAACGCAGCTTGCGATTTCCGTGAGATTTCACACGCACATTCCCACTAGGCAGAGGAAGAAAATTTTTCAAATCAGCCTCATGGTGGCGCTATAAAAGGCAGATTTGTGTTTTTAACTATAACTGCACCGATCTGCGTGAAACTTTGCACGCACACTCCCTAGAGGCCAAGGAAAAACAATAGGCTAAGGAAAAACATTTTTTTCACATTTGCCTTTCACAGCGCCACCAGGAGGCCGACTTACGTAAAACACATTCTCTGATATTAAGCCTTGACAATGTATCCAAATTTCACGCAAATCGGTACACATGATCTCTATAGTCATGTGATCAAGATGGATCTTTTTAATTTTTCATATTCCATCCTGATTGGCTAACATTGACATCTAAAGTTTGCAGGAGTGACCCGTTTTGAACAAAATGCCACAAATCATGAATGCAGCGTCCAATTGCGGTGACACTTTGCACGCACATTCACACTACGTTGAAGAACAAATGCCACCCTTTTAACATTGCCCTATTATAGTGCCACCAGGAGGCTGATTTTGCAACACTTTTCTTTTTTATATTACTCCTACAAATTCAAACATCATGCAAATCGGTACCCATTGTCTCTATAGTCAAGTGATCAAGATGGTTCCGTCCGATTTTTCATATTCCATCCTGATTGGCGAATTCCGAACATTGCTGCCCCACAATAACCTACCTGACATGGTGGAGACCTGTGCTCCGAGGAGCACTTTTTCTAGTTTAAGATGAGATCCCCATGCACACAAATGATGACATATAAGAGACAGACAGATATACACACTACAATACAGAACGTCACGCAATCAGCTTACAGGTTACTGGTATGGTCTGCTGTTATTTCCTTCTACACCAAATCTCTTTGCCAGAAATAGCATATCTACAAGCTCACAACGTGTCGTGTGAGCTTGTAGATCTGCTATTTCTGGGGAATGTTCCCCCCAGACAGTGGTGGACAGTAACCATTACCATTACTATAGCAGGGCGCAGCTCTGAAGGTGCAAATGCGTGCCCGGGAGTGAGCCGGCAACGCGAATAGCCCAGACAGAGAAAAATTACTTTTTTCCCCCGGTCTTATTCCTGTTTTTCTAGTCTCTGAGTATTCAACCCATGGTTGCCACATTTTCCAGAATAGTTGAGGAGTACCTTTCAGATTGTAAGTGATCTTTTCTTGTGGCATGCATGAACTAAGCTCGTTCCTCCAATGTAGTATACTAGGTGGCTCTTATCCATTTTAGTGCAATGCAATTTTTTTTGCTGGGGCTGTCTTTATAGCTACAAGCATAATGGGGATCTAAATACACCAACACAAATACACAACATCAACACAACTACACAACATTAACACAAATACACAGCATCAACACAACTACACAATACCATCACAACATCAACACAACTGGTTCTGTGGCTACAAAGCCACTTGCCACTTGGTAGCATCTGAAACAGTTTGGGATGGCTAGGATCTTTGATAACCCTGCAAGCTTTGCTGACACACTGTCAGTCATGTATGGATGGAGGGAAGTTCACATCTACTACTGACGCACTCTGCTGTCTGCAAGACCCTCTGCGTAACCCTCTGAATAGCCCTTGAGCAAGGCTTCCATGCAGGGTCTGGCTGTAAATAAGTTTCGCACTTAGTCCAACACCCTGGGTAAACAACAAACTTTGCTTTGCTTTGCTTTGCTTTGCTTTGCTTTGCTTTACTTTGCTTTGCTTTGCTTTGCGTTGCTTTGGTTGAGGTCAGTTCAGTTCTGATACCAGGCAGTGATGCAGCCCAGTCAGGATGTTCTCTGTGGTACCTCTGTAGATAGTACACCTGACATAATAGAGGCGTTAGTGTGCCTTCCTCACCACTTGGTCGATGTGTACATCCCTCAGAATCAGAATCAACTTGAATGTCACGCCACTCACTGGTTAACAGGTGTAAGGAAGTGGGTGAATTTCGTTTTTTTTTCATAAGCTCCATCATTTTGTTGTTTTCCAGAAAGGGAGACGAAGAGAATGTAAGGGAGGTAGAGGGGGGGCAGGGAGAAATACATCTAACATTAAATAAGCATGTCAGAGAGAACATACAAAAGGAGAGTTTCTCAGTGATCTGGATGCAGAGGAATTTGAAGTTGCTGACCTTGCCATCTAGATGGAGGTGTGCCTATAGCTTACCCTAGTCCACAATCAGCTCTTTGGTTCTTGTCAACATTGAGGTCAGGTTGTGGTAAAGTCCTAGGTTTCTGAGCTTGGAGTCAAGTGTGGAGGGAACTGTGGTGTTGAACGCTGACCTGTATACAGTACACAGCATGCTAAGGAGTACCTCTTCAACAGGTGGGTGAGGGCACTGTGTAATGCTATGGCATCATACATGGATTTGTTTTGCCGGTAAGCAAATTGGTGGGAGTCTAGTGTGAGTGGCATCCTGCTGTCGGTCAACTCTACAGGATGCCAGCCATTTAGACCAGTTATTGTCGTGGCATCATCTGTCTACAGGGGAGAATCTGGCATAAAAACGGTTTACCTTTGTCTGGAAGAAAGGAGAAGACAGACAGTTTTCCCGCTCAGTTGACTCTGTAATCTCATTTGGCTGAATTAACTGCACTTCTGAAGACATAGTGAATGGCGTGTTTCTCTTCTTGAGTGCCTTGCGGGTTGTCCGCGCAATAACCCCAGTAACAGTGGGCAAGCTCATAATGGGCCACAAAGCGCCATGTTTTTTCAGCTTGTAGTTCATAAAACAGCAATCGCACAATATTCATTCTCCTCCAGGTGAGAAAGGGCAGAATAAAGAGCCATGGCATAGTTAGTAGTGATCTATTTTGACGATGCGAATTGCCATGGGTCCAGTGTGGCAGGCAACATGGAACAAATGAAGTCCCTCACCATACCCTAACCTTAACCGCACTAAACCTATTTTCTATACGTATACGTATACGTTTATGTCACCCACTGTTTAACTTGTATGAGTATAAACTATAAAGCATGAAGTTGTGAAAACCACATCTCACTCAGCTCTTTAAAAAGTATGAAAAAGTATGAAAACTTCCATCCATTTAGCAAAGGAAAACAGAATTAATGAAGTGATCCCACTGTTGTGGGTACACTGCCCCTATCTCGTCTTCCCACACAGTGAGTAAACGAGGCTGTCTTTGGCAAACACTGATCAATGGCCGGCCCCCAGCAGAGCCGTTTCCGAAAGGCAATTACACAACTAGTTTGTGGTCTCAATTCCCTGTCTTTTCATTGATGTGCAGGTTGCGTGTGTGTGTGTGTGTGTGTGTGTGTGTGTGTGTGTGTGTGTGTGTGTGTGTGTGTGTGTGTGTGTGTGTGTGTGTGTGTGTACGCACGTGAATATAAAATGCATGATATAATTATTTTGAGCGTCTTTGTACATGGTTGTGCATTTGCGCATGTGTCAGTGTACATAATGACTGTGTGTCTGAGTGTGTTCCTGGACCTACAGTATGTGTCAGTGGAAGACAAACGTAGGTAAGAGGAGGGAAAGAGGAGACAGGGGGAGGAGCGGGGTCCATCCTTGCCTGCGTCATAGAGGAACCCCATTAGCAAGGATGAGCCTTTTAGTGCTATTGAGCAGCTGCAAGGCTCACCCATGTCACAGCCGCTGAAGACTAATTTATGCTTTGGCGACAACAAAAATGACACGGCATAAGGCGGTGTGTGTGCACTTTTAGTTTTGACTGAGAAAGAGAAACGTGCCAGAGACAATAGTTTCTTTATGTATCTCTACATGTATCTGAAATTCAGTTGCCAAAGGCAGTACAGCAGTAAGATGTAACTATTGTCATGGCAGACCCCTGAACAGTGTTTGTGCCAAGTTTGCTACATATTGGAGCAACACTGTGCCTGTGACCCCCGGGGCCCCTAACTTGGCCCCTAGGGTCACATGTGACCAGTGGTGTGTTCTAGTTTTTTTTGGAGGGCATACTATAATTATTCCCTCCCACGCGCACACATGCGCGTATGTACGTGCGCGTGTGGTCGCCCAATGAAATAACCACGCTATTGTTAAGTAGTTAATGTGTCAATTACTTCGAAACTCCAATGGCCAGCGGTCATTATCACCTCAAGACAATAGCCAAACATAAGCCTGCACCTCAGACGCCACATTATCACATGAAAAAGGCTATTTGAATTGAAGTTTACATTCTTGCTGCCCCCAGACCCTCCTCCTGCGTATCAGATACGCTTTCTCGGACGGTTTCTGGATGGCTACGCTTGGCTACGAAAATGTTCTGCAGGTCACACTACGTATATAGCCTAACGTGGTAGAACACACCACTGTGTGGCCCCTGGTGTGAGTATTGTCATGGCCGACCCCTGAACAGTGTTTGTGCCAAAATCGATATAGTTTGGAGCCTGTAGCCCCTGGGGGCCCCTAATATGGCCCATGGGGGCCACACATGGCCACACATGACCCCTGAACAGTGTTTGTGGCAAGTTTGGTGCGTATTGGAGCAATAGTGCGCCTGTGGCAACCAGGGGCTCCCGGGGGCCCCTAATCTGGCCCCTGGTGTGGCTATTCTGATGGTTTTCTGACCCGTGTTTGTGGCAAGTTTGGTGCGGATTGAACCAACTTGCCTTGCAAGTCTGCATGTTATATGTTTGTGACGTCCGCCGCCCGTTCGCCCGCCCGCCCGACCACCCTCTATAGGCAATTTTTATAGAGTACCGAAGTCCTGACGTCACTCCCACTACCCCTGGGTCACAGCGTTATTTTTTCTCTTGAAAATCCCATTGCGTCATATAAGAACTGTGTTCCAGAAATAAACAAACCACCCCGGCAATTTTGGCATGTATGTGACTTTGTGTCGTTTATTGAGTTACATTTGATAACGTCTATGTTTTGAGAAAAATACGTAATTTTCTTACCGTTTGGATACTTTTTCACTGTCAGTTGATGCTTCATATCCATAATTTATGAATAAAATCGCCCTGCTGATTTGCTTATTTCTCGAAGATTCCCCGATGGGATTTTCAAGAGAAAGAATTACGCTGTGACCCAGGGGGATAGCGCCCTCTAGCGACAGTGATGTCAGACTTCGGTGGAAGTATATAGGAAGGATATAATAAAGGTGAAAACAAAGCATTCAAAATGTGTACAGTATGCACACCTGTTCACGTGCATAGGTTTGAATGAAAAAGTAATTCATACATGAATGTATGCACTGGTGTAAAGTAACTAAGTACATTTACTCAAGTACTGTATGTAAGTACAAATTTCAGGTACTTTTACTTTACTTGAGTAATGAGTATTTCCATATTTGTTTATTTTATACTTCTCCAATTTAGAGCAGAGGCAAATATTGTACTTTTTTGCAAACACAGCGGAAGGAGGCGCAAGTGGAGCTTACTATGAAACCGTGCTCGGGGTGTGTGTGTCTCTGTCTGTCTGTGTGTGTGTCTCTCTGTGTGCATGCACTGCCTGTGTGCAGCCGCCAGAGTGCGCCAGAGTGCAGGAATGTAGACAATGCTCAGATTAAAATGCACAACAGCCTGAAAAACACACACACACACACACACACACACACACACACACACACACACACACACACACACACACACACACACACGATGTCAATGTTCTCTCCCCATCACGGTGAAATAACACGGATTACAAGTCCGTAAATACACAATATTTTCGAGCTGCGTTCGCTTCCAGCGTTCGCGCGTCTTACTTGTACTCCACCACAGTTATTTGACAGCTTTAGTTAGTTACTTTGTAGATTTAGGTTATTAACACAAAACATACATTAACTAATAATTGATGATGTATTATTATTATAGGTTAAGCTGCTCAGCAGCACAAGTAATTAAAACCAGCCCCACCTTAAATAAAACATAAATGCATTACTAACTAGAAAAAGTGCTCCTCGGAGCACAGGTCTCCGCCAGGTCAGGTAGGTTATTGTGGCCTCCTGGTGGCACTATAATAGGCCAATGTTTAAAGGGTGGCATTTGTTCCTCAACATAGTGTGAATGTGCGTGCAAAGTTTGACCGCAATCGGACGGTGCGTTCATGATTTGCGGAATTTTGTTCTAAACAAGCCACTACTGCAAACTTTAGATGTCAATCTTAGCCAATGAGGATGGAATATGAAAAATCAAACACATCCGTCTTGATCACATGACTATGGAGATCATGTGTACCGATTTGCGTGAAATTTGGATAAAATCGGAAGGAGTAATATTAAAAGAATTGTTTTACATAAGTCGGCCGCTTGGTGGCGCTATAAAAGGCAAATGTAAAAAATGCAGGGCAAAGGTTTTTCCTTGACCTCTAGGGAGTGTGCAGTTATAGGTAAAAACATGAATCGGCCTGTTATAGCGCCACCATGAGGCTGATTTAAACACAAGTGGCATTTCTTCCTCGGCATAGTGGAAATATGCGTGCAAAATTTTACGGAAATTGCATGCTGTGTTCATGATTTGAGGCATTTTGTTGAAAACGGAGCACTTCTGCAAACTTTGGAAGCCATTTTTAGCCAATCAGGATGGAATATGAAAAATCTGAAAGACCCGTTTCGTTTAATGACTATAGAGATACTGTGTTACTGTGATACTGTGAGATTTTTGGACAAAATATGTAGGAGTACTGTCAAAAAATATGTTTTGCACAAATCGGCCTCCTGGTGGCGCTATAAAAGGCTCATGTGAACAATTTGGGGCAGAAGTTCGGAATTGGCATCCAGGGAGTGTGTGCACAGTTTCACTGCGATCAAGCCAACGGTGGCGGAGATTAGCTGGTCACAGACGGACACACACATCTTGCCCCTGCACCTTGAGACCGGTAGGTGAGGAGTAGTGGAAGAGGAGAGGGTTTGTATTTATTGTGATATTGCGGATATTGAGAGTGAGTTCCATTTTGTTTTTTATTGCCCTTTGTATCATGACCTGCGTCAAAAATTATTTAAGAGGTGTAGAAACCCGGATTTGATTTGGTTGGATGACGCACAGAGACTTACATGGATTTTTGAGCACAGGATATTTGCACTTGCGGAGTATCTGGAAGGGGCCTGGGACAGACGGGCAAAAAGAACATACATGTGAAGTGTAATTTATTTTTATTTATTTTTGTTTTGTTTTTGGGTGTTTGCCAAACGTTTTCCTTTGTGCAGTCTTCTATGAAGAGAATTTGATATTGTTTACTTATGTTTTGGTGTCTAATAATCCCGTAAGGGATGGGTCTTTTTTGACAAGACACGGGGGAAAAAATTCATTCATTCATTCATTCATTCATTCATTCATTCACACACACACACACACACACACACACGGACGGACGGACGGACGGACGGACGGACGGACGGAGGGTAAAACATACTCTCTCGCCATGCCTTTCGGCCTGGCGGAGACAATAAAACCCAATATGATTGTGAAATGGGCTCTTCTGCCTATAATGAGTACTTTTATGTATGGTATTGTACGTATATTTTGATAGAGCGAGAGAAGTAGAGAGAGCCTATTTCACCCACTTAATAACCCAGCCAATGCTGCCTACCGGAACCTGAACACGATCAATGCGACAGCACGTTGTCAGCACTATAATGACGGTTTGTAAGTAACTCAAGTGGGAGTATGCATAGAATACGTGTTCATTTTTCCTGCATGGGTGTTCCTCTTTTGAGTCATTTGCATCACAGCTTGCCCCAGGGATTACAAGCTCTTCAAAGCTCTTGATTTGTTCCAAAGTAAAGTCGATACGCTAACCTTTGAGGACAGGCCTCTGATCAACACGCCCACTCTGGTGTAAGTTATGACTGGAGACATCTAATAATTGTAGCTGCACATTCCAAACACTACCAGCTAATGCTGGATGTGTGTTGAATAGTGTGATAGTGAATAATTACTAAGTAATATATTTCTGTAATGTTATTACTTTCCCCAGTAGCTAGTAGTATAACGTATTAACTTATTAAACCGTAATAATATTACAGTTATTAATAAAAGTAACTTTGAGTTAGCGTGATTTGTTTTTCACAGAGAAAGACTATAATTATGATTGTCACACACATTGCAATGTGACACACTTGTTAGCTTGTAAATCTGTTCTTTTTAAGTATGCACCCTCTCGCATGCTTTAAAAGAGTGGGTCTTCACTCAGTATAGCCATTAAAAGCCCTAGAAGCATAATAATGGGACCATAATTTAAAATGCATATCATGGTAATTGAAAGAACACTTTATAGCGACTGGAAGCATAAAGTATTTATGACAATGATTACTACGGTAAGAAAATCGAGTATAAAGTCTGGTCAAATCCCCATTGTAATCAATGGCGTGGTAATTACTCTGCAGCCAGCAGGGGGGAAATAGCGACACCTTCTATGCCAGGGGTTCTCAAACATTTTCATTCCACAACCCCATTTTACGGGGGATCTTTTTTTGGCGACACCACACTTTATTTATAACGCAATTTCAAAGTGTTAATAAAGAATATCTTAAAATAAAAGCATACATTGCTGGACTTATATATGAATATTTATTAGAAAATGAAATTATAGCAGTGATTCCTGCTGATGTGTAGACCTATCTTATCAATGAAGTGAATGAATTATATTGCAGCGATCGCGACTCTCCCCCACGTGAGTTTTCTTGGCGCAGCTGGGTCTGCTGCTGACTGAGCTGGAGAACAGCGTTCGATTCCAGCTCGGGCCACTAAAACGCTACAATATCTATAAAAGCAGCGGAGGGGTTTCTGTAGGCTACACACATTATGTGAACTGAAGCATATTAAGCCAAAATATGTTTCCAGAACCACCAGAGTTTCTTAATCCAGCTCTCGGTTTTATCTTTGGCCACTGACCGTGTGTTTTTCTCCGTCCCGGGCGGCAGCTGTTGCTGGTCGGGTTGTCTGCCCGCTCGGTAATACTAATGTTACATTGCAATCCTAAAATTACCGCTTTTTTGACTCAAATGCCGATTCAAGGGCTTATTGTGTTTGCTCGCACACAGGCTACAACAGGTAAAATGTACACAGTCAGTGACCCCTCCAGCGTTAATGTAACTCCGAAAGGGTAGGCTACAAATGGAACGAAATGGACCTATGGTCCATGAATCCTCTCGCTCTCGGAGTTACAAAAACTCTTTTAACCCATTTAGACCTGAGGCCGATTTTTTTAAATCCCGGGGGTCACAGGCACAGTGTCTAAAGCCTTCTAAATCCTTCTAAAGTTTTCTGAAGAACTTCAAATATTTATTCCAAAATTTCCAAAAAATCCATGTTGCTATACTGTACATATTCCGTATTTTTTCGGTTGCCAATGCACGAACCCAATGGCCTTAGAACCATAGTTTGAGAACCGCTGTTCTAGGCCGTTCATAAGAACTGCAGTGCTGAAAAGCACTTCCTTATTGGCTTCATATCCAGCTGCAGCTTCCTTGCCTGGATGTGATTCTGATTTTGTTCAAATAAAAGAAAGAGCGTTGCACTCAGAAAGGATCTGTTGATTTATTTTTAATCGTCCATTTTATCGTTTGTCATTTCAAGCCACAAAACGTTTTCAGTTTCAGTTTAACTTGTTTAGGACAATGCACCAGATGGTCAGAGAATGGTGGTATTACAAACAAACTCTCCTTCATGAACTTTCATCTTAGACTCTAGCTAGAATAATTATAAATCATTATAAAATTGGCATGAAGTGACGATGGGGTCAGAGTGACACTGGAAGTGTCAGAGTGACACTGGAATGACACCGTGGTTTGTGGTGAGGGGTGGGATGGAAACATCCGTGAGTCTATCCAGATAAATCTCTTCCTGAAAGGAAAGGGAGAGGAAGGAGCAAACAGCACTTAAGTCATTAGCCAAACGGCAGCCTCCAGTAATGGCCCTCAATCTACCAAATCTAATCGCTGGCTCACCACTACAAATGACGGATCAGCGCCTGATTAAATGCAGGTTCAAGATGATATTGGGAGAGTGTGATTGGTGGTTGGTTGTGAGTGTGTTTGAACACCTGGGACAGCGTTTGACTGGGATTAACCAGCAAAGGACGCACAACCACAAGCTAGCAACAGCGTGTGCAAGTACATGCATGCATTAGGCAGGCACATGTTCATGCTTAAGCACACACACACACACACACACACACACACACACACACACACACACACACACACACACACACACACACACACACACACACAGAGACACACACACACACACACACACACACACACACACACACACACACACACACACACACACACACACACACACACACACACACACAAGCAAATTCTCACAAGCATACACATACATTACAAACAAGCACACGTTTTAGATTCAAGCATGTCTAGCACTTATCTTTCCGTCTGCCTGCTCATTGGCAATATACAGTAGGTAGCCTATATGCTTTAGATAGATCATACGTACCTCTCACTTTTGACTAGGGTTATCAAAACAGAATAGTTCATTTGCACGACAGCAGAAGCGCTTTTGTGGAATGAGGGGTGGGGAGGGGGGTGGATGGGATAGACGGATACAATAATAATCTATTGATGGCTTGATTTGAGTTTTGAAGGTAATGTAGCACAATAAGTAATTTACCTGCTGTAAACAGTATGGAATATTTGGGACTGTAGGGCTGTAGAGGGACTGGCGCGTCACCGCTCTGGTGTATGACCCTTCCTACCTGGTTTGTGGTTTGTTAGGTTCATGTCCTGGTGGCACCAATAAACACTTGGAACATAGGTGAATCTAATATTATTGTTGAACACACCACATGCAATGTAAAATAATGACTTGAATCTATTCTCAAAAATGACCATACACTGTTGTGTGAATTTGTTCATAGCATTTCCTCAGATGTTGCACTTTCTTAGTCGCTCAGAAAAATGTTGGCATCTACATGTACTAGCTCTGATCCATAGCCTAGAAGGAGCTGGCTATGGGACTTTTGATTCTTTGCGCTCGTACCACAGGCTGCATAGCATCTCGTCTGCAGTAGAAAATAAAAAATCACACCCAGTGTGAAGTGGGCGGTGTGGTCACAGTGGTCATCACAGTGATGGAAGTTCACTTAAAAGAAAAGTAATATTTCTGAAGTGGGTGGTGCTATTTATTAACAATAAACAATAAATAAACAATGGTTGGTCCACAATGGGTGATTCACTTAAAAAAAAACATAAATGTGTTTTTTTTAAGTGCATGGTCCTATTTATAGGGCTATGCACATGTGTCATGTGTTTCACTAGCCAATCACAGTCCTGAATAGAGTCAGCCAATAAAGTCAGCCAATCATATTACAGCTAGCATTGAATGTGTAGGGGTTATGGGTGTACAATGGTGGCCAATCACGGTGCAGGGTTAGGGGGGTACAATGGTGGCCAATCACAGTGCAGCGAATGTCGATGTCCAAACCTCACATATAGGGGCGGTTGCACCGCCCAAAAATACTCTTTCGCTACTCACCAAAACAAAGATGGTTTTATGGAGTTGAAAGCCAACTCTACTAAATGGGAACACTCTGAGCCTCCCACCTCACGTCTAAAATACACTTTTTGGCCAAAATGTTGAATATTTCACCCGAAAGAAAACATAATTTAGTTACTCCGCTGCGCCCTCTACAGATCGGGTCAATGGAATTTTTCTATTGACAAAGAATCGAAAGTACCATTGCCTTAAGGAGAACTCCTTCTAGGCTATGGATCAGAGCTAGGCATAAGTGCCTAAATTGTAAAAAGGTTATAAATTGTATGAATACACTACATGCTCACATACACACACAATAGTATGTGAGCTTATTCATACACTCAAACACACAAGCTATTCACAGTCTCACATTATTATACATCCCCTCATGACAACAGAAGGCAAGGAGCTGAAAGTGTAGCCACTCAATTACACGTCGGGGGTTCAGAGAGTGTGACTGCACCCGGACACATGGTGGATGGGGCACCGTTTACAACATGGTCCTCATACTGTATGTTTATGGAATATGTGTTTTCATCACTATACAAGTTGAAAGGTCAAAAATATAGGTTATTATTTAATGAACCATCTGAGGTGACATGTCACATGTAAGGAGCAGGCAAGGCACTTGCTGCCCCCAGGCCTTTGCCGTTGTTGGTCCTGAAACATTAGGGAGATTACATTTAACCACTGAAACGGAGAGGCATCAATCAGCATTGCAGCATGGGAGGGGGGGGGGGGATTGGCTTAAAGCTCTGACATCATTGTCTGAATGGGCCCAGGCTCTGTTGTACTGTAGCTACTCCACTTTCATTCAAGAAAAAAGGAGAGACTGAATAAAGAGACCTTTCAGCAATCGATGAGCAGACACTTACAAATGGTGTGGCTGGAGGGAGCAACACTAAGGAGAGTTTGTGCTTCCGAAAAGTGCCTGGTGGATAGCCTATTTGTCACGATTACACAAGACTGAATGAATCAACCTGACTACTAGAATTATAAAGGATTTGGATTTGAACTGTGCAATGACTTGAAGTGATATTCAATTCTGAGAGTAAAGAACAGTTATTGTACTGACTGATTTGTGTCTACCAGTCAAAATAGCATAAAATAGCTGTGCATTTATAGATTCCTGGTCCATTATCTCACACCTCAAACTACTTTTTATGTATGTATGAAAGTTAGAATACAAATGGTTTATAAATGTTATTATGTGTCCCTGAGCAAGACACTTGGTGCTGTATTAATAGTCACTACTCCTAATAATTAGTATGGGTAAATGCAGAGTACAAATTCACACACAAGCACACAAAGGCAGGCAAACATGTGGTCACTGTCATGTGTAATATCAGATATACTTTGTGACATACTGAAAGCAAACCATAAGAGAATCAAGAATCAAGAGGGATTTATTTGTCACTTACTCATACAGGTGCAACCGTGCAAGCAGGGAAATGTTGGTGCACATGTTCTGCAGAGACTGTGCTAAATTAGCAATACAATATAACAACAAAATACTAATAAAAATAAGTACTGGATGTAATGAAGTACACATAAAAATAGAAAGAAGTTATGATAAACCTCTTAAGGCAGGTACAATATCGTTTAGGAGCGGAAGGCACACAAAATCACCATGCCTATTTCACTTGTCTATGTACATGTGCAAGTAATATTTTTAGCACCTTCTCAGGAGAAATACAAATATAAAATAAATACAAACTTGAATGTGCACACACGTGTGCGAGTGAAAATATACACAGTTGTTGGTCAGCCTAGATTTTATTTTGATGTATAATATCATTTATAATTCATAAATGTTTTTGTAGTTCCAAAGGCTGGCTCATATGTGAATGCAATGATTCTGCTTCAGAGATTGGTATATACACTGTTGAGTGTGTCATCATCACCTTTGTTACTCTGATATTATTATATATTCATTACAACAACTTACACCAACACCACCACTATGTTTACTTAAATTACCCCCCAGTGCATTGCACCGTCCTCAAGAACATGTTCAAGTTACTCAGATGAGAAACCTATCAGAAGCTGGGCAGAGGAAAGCATTTCCCCTCTAAACTGTCTTAAAAGAAACTTGGCTCTAGTCTTTGGAGTCAGTTCAGATTCAATCACACTTGATCAACTTGGACCATAGCCGGTGGTATTTATAGAAAGTTAAACGGTATGCGGTTATGAAACCTGGCCAATGGCCAAGAGCTAGCCATAATTTCTGCCTCTGCAGCAAAGATGAGTTTTCTTTTCTTTTTCTTTTTTTTGTCAGTGTAAGGTGCAGTTCAAGACACTCATGTTCCGCTGAGTGAAAAAGACACAATAATACCTTCTTTTTTTTTTGTCAACTAGGGTTTATTGGAGAATCATGAGTACAAATGAAAGGTAATACAGATTAGAAATCCTCAGGTTTTCAAGATAATGCATAAAATAAAACCTCCAATGAAACAACAGACAGAAAAAAAAACACTTAAGTAATAATAAAAAGAACAACACTGACAATAAGGAGAAAAGGAAACAGACAACTCTTTCTTTCTTTCTTTGGTCAGTATGTACAGTATTCCGTGCTGCCAGAGAAAAGATCTTCTCGAGGAACATGTTCCACCTTTTCCATGACAAGCTCCTCAAATCACGGACCATCAACATCCTGACCCCCAAAGCCCCTTCTCATGTTATGAGACCATCATTGACGTAATTGAGTATTTCGGTTAATGGGTCGATTGGCCAGCGTGGTGATGAAAGTAATACACCGTGCTCTGACGTGTCCATCGCATTCTCCCCACGCTGGATGGTCTTATCCAATCAGTCCAACGCAGTTTAAGAAGTGCCTCTAAATTGCAAAAGCCATTATTGTGACGTGATGGATCCTAAAGCATGAGAGCCCATTAAGATGTTTTAATGAATAGATTAGCCCAAGCAGACAGGTGTCCACAGGACAACACTTGATCACTTGCCCAGACGAAACATTGCCATCCTGAGTGGGCGTCAGTCCCAAAGTGCCCAATCGCACAGGTTCCAAGCCACTACATTGATCTTCTTGCCAGCCAGGTTGCCAGGTGATTGAAATTAATTCAGGTTATAGCTGGCTGAAATGGTGCCTTGTAGAAAAAGTAATTGCTATTGTCTCACTCCCTCCTTAAAGGTTTCATGACGTTCAGTTTTACCACACATTAAAAGTCTTTGTCATGGTCCTTCAAACGTGTATAGAAAGTTTTAACAAAAAAATCCACTCCATTGATCCATGGCAGGTGTTTTTCTCTCACATTTCTAAAGCCTTTTCAACTGCAATGAAAAAATAAATCTTTGCCTGCGGGTGTCGCTGGTGAGGGATTTTGCCTGTCAATCATCGCCTCTGCTCCGCCCCCCCGCCCCCAAAGGAAAGGATAGGGGAGGGGCGAGGATGAGAGTGGGCGGGATTAATCGGCTGTGACCTCAGCTCAGATTACTTTTCAGCCTAATTATTCAGAAAACCCCAGACCACAGAAAATCCACTGAATGTTCAAAGTTCAGATTTTTTGGGTGTAATTGAGGTCATAAAACCCCCCAAAAAACATAAAATAAAAAAAAAGTGAAAATGAATGTCATAGAACCTTTAAGTAGGAGATAAACTGAAGGGGTAAATGACCAAATGGGTAAAATCCTCTATCCCAAGTTTATCTCAAATTCCTGAGTGGGCACAACTCAAACAACAACCCCAAAAAGCAAATATGACCTTTATTGGAAGGATAAGCCCCTTGAGATGAATCATCTCGTTTTGGAGTCCTCAACTCTTCTAACATACAGAAAATACAACACAAAATATGATACAACACAAATGCATCTATTCAAACACAGACAAAGCTCATTCATCCATCCATCCATCCATCCATCTTCAACCTCTTATCCGGAGTCGGGTTGCAGGGCAACAGTTTCAGCAGAGAGCTCCAGACTTCCCTTTCCTGAGCAACATTAGCCACTTCCTCCTGGGGGCTCCCGAGGCGTTCCCAGACCAGTGTGGAGATGTAATCCCCCCATCTGGTCCTTGGTCTGCCACAGGGTCTCCTCCTAGTCGGACATGCAGCGAGGACCTCCCTAGACGCTCAGAAGGCATCCGTACTAGATGCCCAAACCACCTAAGCTGGCTCCTTTCCAAGTGAAGGAGCAGCAGCTCTAGCATGGCCAGACTGGCTAGTCTGGAATCTCCGTGTGGAACCTGCATTTCCAAGGGGTGAATTAAAAAAATGCCTCTGGTGATAAACCCGCCCCATATTTGCATACTGGGCCCTGATTGGTCCCTCACTACTTTGGAGGGAGTGAAATCCAATCACAACTGAGCGATGCCAGACCAATTCTGCAGAGGGCATTTTTTTTTGCAATGGCAGATTCGTCTCGTTTCCAGGCTACAGCGGCTCTACTCCGAGTCTCTCTCGGATGACAGAACTTCTCACCCTATCTCTAAGGGAGATGCCAGCCCCCTTCTGAGAAAACTCACTTCAGCCACTTGTATCCGCGACCTTATTCTTTCGGTCATGACCCGCACTTCATGACCATAGGTGAGAGTAGGAACGAAGATTGCTTGGTAGACCGAGAGCTTTGCCTTCTGGCTCAGCTGTCTTTTCATCACAACAATGTGGTACAGCGACTGCAATACCACCCCTGCTGCTCCGATTCTCCGGCTGAACTTCTGCTCCGTCCTCCCCTCACCCGTTAACAAGACCCCGAGTTACTTTAACTCCTTCACTTGGGGCAAAGTCTCATTCCGTACTTGCTTGGACTACACAATCCATCAGTTTCCTGCTGACAAAACATGGCCTCAGATTTGGAGATACAGATCCTCATCCCAGCTGCCACTGACTCGACTGCGAACCGATCCAGTGAGAGCTCGGAGGTCTCGGACCGATGGTGCCATCAGGACCACATCATCCACAAAAAGCATTGAAGCAACCCTTAGCTCACCGAAGCGTATACCCTCTCCGCCACGACTTCGCCTCGAGATCCTGTCCATGAATATCACAAACAGGATATAGGTGACAAGGTGCAACCCTGGGAGACAACGCTCTCCCAGGACAAATCAATATGAATGACATGAAGGCAGTTGAACTATTATGGAGGCTCACCAGATTTGTCATGAGTATACTAGGTATTGGAAAACTTGTGGAAGAACTAAACAAATAAAAAGCTAAATAAATATTTCCTTCTGAAATATATTAGATATCAAACATTTGACAGAACTATGCTAGTAGTGTGAGACATTCTGAAATATTCGCTTAAAGGAGTAGTTCACCCAAAAAAAATCGTATTTTCTATCAATTAGACACCCCATGAAAGCCTTGAATTCATGGAGATGTTTTTTGTTTTTGTCACATTCCCAAGTAATTTGATGACCAGACTCAACAAGAGTCACATACTGAGTCTCCACATTTTTTGGGTGATCTACTCCTTTAAGACTTTATGACCATAACTTTGCTCTAGATTTCACTCTGCTCAAGTACTGTAAATTCAGCTGGCAAAATCACTGGTATATTTTAAATAACTTCTCAATTTTAAATTGGTAGAGACAGACACTTAAGTAATTTGTTTCTACTACTTGTGTTTGTGCCTCTATCATATAACCTTATTTTAATTCATACATGGCATTTGTATAAATTGCCTTCTTGAATTAGCCCAAAAGAAACGTGGTTGTAATTCTTTTTTCTTTTTTGTCCGTTTACATATGAATTATCTTCCTAAACTTTATACTGTCTTGTGCTAAGTGCGCTGACCAAGGGCTCAGATTTAAGACAACATCCACTATCCACTATAAAATCTAGTACACCATACATCACTGTCTCCAAAAACATCTGATCAGGAACTATGCCAAAATGGAGGAGGAGCATAAAGTGAGCAAAAGGTGAGTCAAGATTCTCTCAACTGTGTTCTCTTCCAAACAGTTGGAATTTGTCTTGCTTTCAGTGTAACTAAAGCGATCGTTAAATACTTGTTTTATTTTAGTTTGTGGAGTCTAAATTTATTTATACATTTATTGTAGTATGTCTAACCAACAGGGAGGGATCAGTCATGTATAACTGTTGTTTCTGCTTACTTATCAAAATATGGAATTACTGTTTCATTCACAGAGAAAACAAAAACACTAATATTTTCCCCAAAAGTGACCACTTAGATTAGCTGTACACAGACGGACGGACGGACGGACGGACAGACAGAGAGACAGGGGCAAAAACATAGCCTCGGCCACGCGTTCGGCCTGGCGGAGACAAAAAGAGTGCAATGGCAAATGGACGAATGCAATTACTGTTTAAGCATTTGCCTGAGCACTAAAATAATGACTGGACGTCTCTGTTTCCACAGACTTGGCATCATCATGCTGCACTGACACTGGCAATAACAAATGAACTAATGGTGCTAATGCACTGGTTTTAGTGCATGCCTCTTATCTGAAGGATTAAAACCTTTTTGGGTTATTGTGTTTTTACAGCGTAGCACTGAAGGGGCCAGCCAGGTTGGTCTGTATACAGTATGTATGTATATATGTATGCATGTACAGTATGTATGTATGTATGTATGTATGTAAGTCCCAAGAGTTGCCACACCTGACCTGAGTTAAACTAATTTGACTGTAACAAAGATCCTCAAAATTCCAAGTCTTGCCAATGGTATAAAGGGTTAGGGTATATATACACTCCTAAGTAGGCGCAGTCACCCCACATGAACGCCATCTATTGCCAGATCCCAATAGCATCCACTGCCGACTCGTGGACCAGGCTCATGGTGTATGATCGTGTTGCCAGATCGCGCTCCCACGTGACACAGATAGCTACAGGTACTGAATCTAATTTGCTGACCATTGCTGACACTGAGCTGGGTGAGACGACATGCATTGTGCTTCAAGCTAATCGATGCACGCAAGATAAATCTCACGCACGCACGCACACACACACACACACACACACACACACACACACACACACACACACACACACACACAGAGAGAGAGAGAGAGAGACTGCTCTTGTTTGGATCTTATTTATGTGTAACTACTGATTATAATATATAAGGCATGGCAAGCAGTTGAATAGGTTTCTAGTGCTGTACAGAAATAAAGACAGCTTTCAAGGAAAACCCGCTGTCATCTATCCCAGCTGCTATTGAGCCAGGGATGGATTATGGCCCAGGCCAGTGTCCAGGGGCCCTCGACTACCAGGCGCAAGACCCGGCAAACTGTGCCCCCACAGGGTAAAACTGGACATTACAAGCACACACTGCACGGCTGCTTCCAATAACTGTCATCAAGCTGGCTTAGAGGGGTGTCTGTGTAGCAGTTGTAGGCCTGTCCTATATTATCTGCATTGCCGAATTTTATTGTAATTGTTTTGTGAATTATTTGATGCCTGGAATTTGTTAAGAAAACGTGTAATTGTTTAGATAGTCTTAACTCATGGTCCATGGTTAGCCTTGTTTGAGTTGATGATGCCAATTACTAATCAATGTGGGTGGGGCTCATCTGGTATACTGTATAAGGGAGGCTGGAAATGTTGACTGGGGAATGCTCAGTTTGCTTGAAGCTAACACGTCGTAGACAACACCAAGGAAGAGCTGCCAGGGCCTTGGGGAAAAAGGCATTGCCTGAAACAGTGTATCTTACGTTCTTGTTTTGTTGTTGTTTTTTCTTAGTTTAGTTGTCAAGTGTTAATATATTACTTTCTATTTTTGAAAGTGTAATCTTTACTTACTTACTTACTTAGGCCTTTAAATTCCCTGAGGAACATAGGCCATTGATGAAACTCCTCCATCCCCTTCGGTCTTGTGCCTTCCGCTCCAGTTGTTGCCATGACAGCCCTTGCGCCTTCATCTCCTGCTCTGTGGTTCTTCTCCAGGTGGCTCTAGGCCTTCCTCTCTTCCTCTTGCCTTGCGGGTTCCATGTGTAGGGATCACACACTGGATGATATCGCAGCATATGTATACAGGACGTAATTATCTCATAAACCATATAAATATGATTTATGAATCAATTACAATAGAATAATACATACATATAGATATATATATATATATTATTATTATTGAAACTTACGTCACTGTAATGTAACGTGAGTTCTTGGACAGGTTTGTATAAATGTCCGTTTAATCAGAGAGAGATAATCCTTAACTGGTTCAACAAAAGAGGCCAAAAATCATTACTTTCCTTGTTACAATAAAATTGGGTTTATTCAGACTTCACCGTTACAAGTATTTATAAAGCAACGCTTGGGAAACAGAAACTTATGTTGTGTATGTAGTTAAATGTGGGGAGATAAGAAAACAGGAGAGAGAAAAAGTCACAGAGAGTAAAAGAAGGAATCGCATTGGGGATGCATTATTGTAACACCTTCTGAGTTATGCTCAACTATAACAGATATTCTCTTGTAAACACAGTAACGTCGCCTTAAGATTAATGCACAAATCAAAATGGTTCAAACACACCTTTAGACCCGGATGGGGCCTGAGTCCGGAGACTCTGGGTTCGGGAGAAAGGTACACAGCCGCGCTCTAAAGCCCAACTTGGCACTGGTTCTAGCGAGTGGTCTCAGAGTTCGGGAATCTCAGTGTAAAGGCAATACTGAGTTGGCGTCGACGGTGGCGGAGACCGGGTCGCCGAGTTGACCGCGGTGATGTCCTCTTGGAGAAGGGCGCACTGGTGCTCTTTCAGTGCTCGCTGCCGCGGGTAGACGAGAGTGAGGCCGTGGTAGGCCTCCGTGCTACGGGGACTTGTGTGTCCCTTGGATCGCGTCGTTGGTTGGATGGAGCCGACAGGAGGTCCCGTGTTGAAGAGCCCTAGGAAGGTGATTAACCCTCCTCGTCGTTGGTTGGTGATGGGAGAGCCAGGGAGAGGGTCATCCCTTGGCGGCTTTGAGCCTAGAGTAGTGTTTGTGAGGAGCCTTTATGCCCCTAGCTTTCTTTGAAGTGTTTCCCAGTCCTCTCTATATGTTAATTCCTTATCTGCTGTGGGATTGCTGACTCTGGGGCACGGGCGGGGGAAAGCAAAACCCTTCCGTGAATTTTATGACCCAGGTCAGCCATGGGCCCCCCTTGGGTCATGCCCGGTCACTTCTAAACACCAGGCATACATTTGGAAATACCGCATAGTAATACATTTTCACATTATTGTCCATTATTGTCCACATGTCTCTCCATGAGGTCACGTGTAATGTCTTCTTTGTGGTGAAAACATGATTTTCCATGCGCTCAAAAAGAGGGAGAAAGAGTGAGAGAGAGAGGGGGGGAAGTTGTCTGTGTGTGTGTGTGTGTGTGTGTGTGTGTGTGTGTGTGTGTGTGTGTGTGGGTCACAAAGGACAATGTGCCTTTTTCACCCCCCGGTGAGGAGCGTCTGTCTGACTGATCTCCAAGGCTTGTCTTCTCGCCAGATCTGCCGTTCCTTCCTGGTTGTCATCTTTGATGTCAGGATGGGGGAGAGATAATGGGAAATTCCAAACAGCTCCTTGGTGAGCAGTCTGGATTTTACGGTTTGTCCGCAACGTCTCTCTCTGTTATCACCGTGTCGATTACACATGTTAGCGCCTGTTTTGTAATTGATTTATTGTGTCTTCGCAGTGTGTGACCTATCCAGTTCCATTTCCTCCTCCCGATTTGTGTTCCTATTGTGTCCTGTCTAGTGAGGTCCCACAGGTTGGCATTGGAGATGGTGTTGGGCCAGTATATTCCTAGGAGGCGTCGGAGGCAGCGGTTGAGGAATGTCTGTATTTTGTTGAGTATGATGGTTGTTATCTTCCAGGTTTCTGAACTGTAGAGTAGGGTGGATTTTACGTTTGAGTTGAAGATTTGCAGTTTGGTCTTGCGTGAAATGTCTTTTGCTTTCCAGATTTTATTTAATATGTTGAATGTGGTCCTGGCTTTGCCTATTCTAGCACTGACATCCTCATCCGTTCCTCCATCCACCGCGATTATGCTTCCTAAGTATGTAAAACTGGTTACCTCCTCTAGCTGCTTTTGGTCCATGATTATTGGGGTGTTGTTCTTATTGTTGATCCGTATTACCTTAGTTTTTGCTGAGTTGATTTTAAGCCCAAGTGAAGCATCTGTTGGTGTGTGTGTGCTAGGAGTGCTAAATCATCAGCAAAATCCAGGTCTTCCAACTGTTCGGTCAGGCTCCACTGTATGCCAGTTCGGCTATTGTTCGTTGCTTGTATCATGATCCAGTCTATACAGAGGAGGAACAGGAAGGGCGAGAGCATGCATCCCTGCCTCACCCCAGTCAGGACCTCAAAGGCCTCTGATAGGCATCCTTCATGGAGGACACGACACTGCATCCCTTGGTAGGTGTTCTTAATAATGCTGATCAACTTTGGGGGAATGCCATAGTGCGCCATCAGTCTCCACAGCATCTCCCGATCCACACTGTCGAAAGCCTTTTCAAAATCTATGAAATTGACATAGACAGGAGAGTTCCATTCAGTCGATTGTTCGATGATAACCCTGAGTGTGGCTATCTGGTCTGCACAGGATCTATTATTCCTGAAGCCAGCCTGGTTTTCCCTCAGTTTCCCATCGACTGCCTTTTGAAGCCTCTCAAGTAGGATGCGGTTGAGCACCTTCCCTGGTGTTGAAAGCAGCATTATACCTCTGTAGTTTTTACACTCCCTGAGGTCTCCTTTCTTCGGGATCTTAACAATGATGCCATCTCTCCAATCTGATGGGACATTTTCTTCCTCCCAGATGGTTTGCATGAGCTGGTAAAGCATGTTGGTGGAGGTTTCGATGTCTGCCTTGAGGGCTTCGGCTGGGATCTCGTCTGGCCCCTCTGCCTTGCCTCCTCTGAGGGCCTTGATGGCCTTCTTGATTTCTGTTTTGGTGGGAGGGTTGCAGTTTATCTCCAACAGGTTTGTGGCTGGTGGGATCTCTGCTGTCTGTTGGGGGGGCTCTCTGTTGAGCAGTGTTCTAAAGTGTTCTGTCCACCTCTTTAGTTGGTCTTCCTTAGTTGTGAGTACTAGTGTACCCTGTGTGTTTTTAATGTGCGCTTGTGTTGAGTTTTTTTGTAGTCATGTAAAGTTCTTTAAGATTGTTTTTTCCTGCTGCCTCCTCTGCCTGTTGTGCCAGATCCTCTATGTACTTCCTTTTATCCCTTTTGACACTTTTCTTCACTTTGTTTACTGCTTCATATTCTTTTTGTGCTTTGGCCTTTGTTGCTCTGGTTTTACTTCTGTTTAGTACCTCCTTTTTCTCCCTTCTCTCCCCCACTTTCTTATATGTTTCCATGGAAAGCCACGGTTTGTTGTTTACCTTCCATCTCCCTACCACTTCTCTTTCCATATTGTTTTCAGACTAGCCCATGTATCCTCAAGTGATCTAGGGGTTTCTTGGTTTTGCAGACCTTGTAGTATTATTTATTTATTAAGTATTATTTTTGCCACATGCCTGCTCTGTAGAAATCCTGCACAGGTTTTTAGCGGTGTTTGGATGTAAATAAAATACAGAAGATCTACCTTCTTGGACTTTGTCAATTCTTGGAGCCTTGACCATCCGGCCAACTGTTACAAGACCCATCGTCAATTTACAAAAATGTGTGTGTATGTATGTATGTGTGTATATATATGTATGTGTGTGTGTATATATGTCACAGGGAAATTGGCATTCCAGGGAAATTGAAAGAGGAGCGCTCGCTTTTAGGCGCGGGGCTTCGGCGCGAGGCGGAGCTTTTCGAGACAGGGTTTTTTTATGCGAGGCTCGCGAGGAGGCGCTGCCTCGTATCAAAGCCCCGCTTCGCGCCTCCTCCTCCTCGCGCCGCCTCGTATCAAAGCCCCGCCTCGCGCCTCCTCCTGTCTGTCTGATATCTCTCTCTCTCTCTCCGAGGAGGAGGAGGAGGAGGAGGAGGCGCGAGGCGGGAGGCGGGGCTTTGATACGAGGCGGCGCGAGGAGGAGGAGGCGCTAGGCGGGGCTTTGATACGAGGCGGCGCGAGGAGGAGGAGGCGCGAGGTGGGGCTTTGATGCGACGCAGACCGCACGTGATAATAGTTATTGTCCATGACGGAGGTCGGCGCGGGCACTCGCGCCTGGAGGCGCTCGGGCGCGTCTCCTCGGCCTCAAGCTCTGCTGAGTCGAATCAGCGCCGTCCGAGTTGTAACCCGATAGGGGGAGAATAGATCTTTTTATGGGTTACTATCCACGACGACACACATGTGTGCGCGTGTGCATGTGTGTGTGCGCATGCACACACACACACGCACACGCGTGCGCACACATGCGTGTGCATGTGTACACACACACATGCATGTGCATGCGTGTGGCTTCATTGCCCTCTAACGTTGGTTCTACAGAATTGCCTGGGTGGGTAGTAAAAACAAGCGCTCCCCTTTCAATTTCCCTGGAATGCCAATTTCCCTGTAACATATATACAGACACCCTCCTCCAGGCGACCCGACCGAGGCTGATCAGACCCCGGCCTGTGTCCAAGTGACATGCTACTGCCCCCACTGTTTCTTGGGGGCCTAGGGTGACAGGTGAGCCGTTAACAGCGGGTGTTGGCGACACTAGGAGGCTCTGGGCACTGTGGGTTGCCTCTGGGCCTGGCTCTTCCTTAGTCTGACCAAATAAGTATATACTTTTTTTTACAGCATCGCTGAAACACTAGGTTCTTCACTTCTCTCTCTTCTCTTGCACTCTAAGGGCTGCCTACTCTGGCATTTGATGTAGGAAAATAGAAGTCAGTGAAGACATAAACCCACTTTTAAAATCTTATTGAAGGGGAAGGGTTGAGATGGCTTCCAAAAGATGGCCTCTATTCATTCAGTGTCCGGCTAGAGACCTTTGAACTGCTGCGTGATAGGATGACTGCCAGCTTTATGAATCCTTGGCACATCCATGATCGTTGGCGGAGGGGCTGCCACGTCCTGCCCATTAGCCCTGTCGATTTCCAGGCCAAAACCACATCACTGACCTATTTTAAGCAATGTGAGGGGTTGGTGCTTACTGCTCTGGAAGTGTATATATTGCATGTGAATATTAAACTGATATGTCAAGATATCAAAGATGTCTCTTGGGCATGAGGAAGACATTAGGCTACGGTGATTCTGAGCGCAGTGATTCTAAGTAAAAGTAGGAATGAAGTCAACTCTTCTGATCTCCACCACTAAGGTGGAGGCGCAATCTAGCCCAGTTTGGAACCTCACTCCACAATAGCACTGAGATGAGGTTCCGCTGCGTCTGGCCCCGGCGGAGGTTGGGTCCGGCAAAAGTCACCTTTTCCCCACATCGTATCCCAAAAATAAAGGTAGTCCGAGACACCTACAGATGTTTGCAAAATAGTCTGAAAGTTTAAGCGATGGGTTGAAACCTGTGCCTTGTTTCCCATTCAGCCCCCGACTGCAGATGTCAGTACTGCTCCCAATTCGGTTGCAATGGGAACCTCATCTCGGGAACCTCATCTCTGAGCTATCGTGGAGAGTGAGGTTCCAAATGGGGCTATAGGCACAATCTAGTTTTTAAATGTATGGCACTCTTTTTGGGCGGTGTAGCCCCTATAAGTGGGGTTGGGACAGCTCATTAGTATTATTTCCTGCACTGTGATTGGCCCACTTGGCCCACTTTCCTGTACTGTGATTGGCTGACTCTATTGGCTGACTCTATTCAGCACTGTGATTGGCTAGCGAGACACATGATGACATTAATAACCTATAAATAGGATTATGCACTTCCAAAAATCAATTGTTTTTGGAAGTGAGCTTCCATCACTATGATGACCACTGTGATGACCACACCGCCCACTTCACACTGGGTGTGATTTTTTATTAATTCATGTAACGCCCAAAACACACCCATGAATAATGAAGTGCCTGTAGCGCTGAGCACAAGAGATAGCACCTGGCGCTACAAGCATTTTAGCGTTGTGGAAAAAGGAACATAGCGCTGGACACACCCCCACGGCACAAGTTAGGACCATGTGCCATGGCAGTACGTTTTGCTGCCAAAATAGGGCCCTGAATCTCAGACTCTCAGTGTAGGCCTATGCTGACTGCTATATGGATAACAATAAAACTTGAACATAGTGGTAATCAGCTCCCACACACATAGAAACTCAAGTACCCATACACATGGCTGTAAGACATAAGAATGCATGGACTGTAACCCATAGTTGGGGCCCACGCTCCTCCCTTAAACACCACAGCTTTCTCAACGTGCGTGCAGCTAGTTGTCCACGCTCTAGCTTGGACCGAGAGACACAGAGTGACTCAGGCCGCTTTTCCATTTGAAAAATTAAACCGGGGGCCGTTTGGCAGAGTTAAATGAGGCACCGGGGTGAAACATGCTGAGCTCAGCAACAGCTCCTACCATCTCAATCACAAAGGCAAGAGGCGGAGGCCTGGCATGCTGATGTAATGGTCGCACACACGCCGTGCGCCTGCCGCTGCCTTGGCAGAAGAGGCAAGCTCGTCAGCACGGCCCTATTAATTCATCTCCTCCCGGATCAAGGGTACATCAGATATCATTAACAGAGCGAGAGAGGGAAAAAAGGATGGCTATAGCAATGGGCCAAGCCTTTTCAACCTAAAAACCAGACATGAAGTCATACGGACTGGGGCCATTTAATGGCTATTTTCTGTGACTGCATAGCAATCTATTTACACTGTAAAATCCTGAGTGTTAATTTAACTCAGAGAGTGTACAAATGGAACCAAATGGAGGTCCATTTTGTCCATTTGTACACTTGTACACTTTGTTTAAATTAACACTCAGGATTTTACTGAAGGACAAATATTAATACCGTTTGAAGAGAGTATATACTGTATTGGGAAGCATAACAAAAGAATGCTGTAATTTAATATAATTTTATAGCAAGTTCTATAGCATTCACCTGTTACTTTCCGTTCACCTGCATAACTATATAATACAAAGAAGCACAATAGAGGGTATGCGCATGCTTAAAGTGAATGGCACATCGAGTGGCAAAGCGAGTGGCAAAGCAACATGCAAAGTGAGTTTAACATTGTTTAATGTTGTTTAATGCAATCAGATATGACTTTTCTGTTTGGATGCATGGGCTGTCAAGGCCAGAAAGTATTTTTTTGACACTCAGTAGGCATTCCTGCATAACTTCCGGGTTTGATGATGATGTCACACGCATACCCTCTATTGGAACGAACACACCAATGTTTCCTTGTTACCTTATAGGAAATTAGTTAAATATTTCCATAGTAGATAGGGATCTAATTTATTTTATAATTTTAATTTTATGTTCATTTGTATTGGTTCCATTAAATCACTTGATCGAGCATAATTTGACAGGCCCCCTTTGCAGCAATACACTAGTATACACTGTAATGTCTGATCAAATTATCAGAAGTTCTCTAATGGTGCCATGTCCTTTCTTGACTGGGTAATTCAATACTTGACTCAGAGTCACCCACCTTGCATACAGTCATAGCAGGGTAGCCTACTAATTTTAGTTACAGTAGCTAGAATCCAAGTTCTTCAACACTTACATAGGAAACTTTTCCCCTTTCCAAATGCTCACTGCTGTTACCTGGAAAATTTGTGAATCATCAACGTTTTTGAGAAATGTCCAGATAAATGTCTTTCAAGACAATAATTCATTTGAATCACTCCGATCCTTGGGTCAAAGCCTATTTTCCTACCGTATGGCATAGCAGTAAACTAATTTTTTCTAATTAATTGCACTCACTTTGCACTCACCAGCATTGCCTCTAAATCTGCCTATATTAGCAACTAGATACGTCTCAAAGTATGTTGCAATGGTTGCCCTACAGGACATAGATGTTGTGTTGCACAAGTATGATATGGATTTGAATAGTAATATTAACACAAACACCAACCTTTTATAGGCCTATACCCACCTTGAAGATAAGACATACTTAAAGGGTGTTACTCATTTTAGGTGAATTTCTTAAACAGAATTAAAAAACGATTTAAAAACACTTAGCAGATCTACAAGGTCAGAACACATCATGATGCAATACATGGTAAGCTTGCAGGTGAGCTATTTTTGAAATGGGGATGAAACAATATTGTTAAAATAAGTGTTAAATAGCTCTATATTCCCATAGCAATCATTGCTATAGTATGGATTCTAGAATGTTGTTCAGTAACAGGTGTCACCCTGTCTCTCCAGCTCTTTAGTAAACAGAAAATATTTTTTCAGGTCGGGATACGAATTGCATCCAGTCATGAGAGATAACTCATACAGTAACAGCCAGCACACAGGATAAACAAGTGGAAGTTATGAAACTAACTAACTCATATATATATCATCACACACTTTCAATTTGCTGCTGCCACCTAGTGCTCATGCAATGGAATGTGTGTGTGTGTGTGTGTGTGTGTGTGTGTGTGTGTGTGTGTGTGTGCGTGCGTGCGTGCGTGCGTGCGTGCGTGCGTGCGTGTGTGTGACTGTGTGTGTGTGTGTGTGTGTGTGTGTGTGTGTGTGTGTGTGTGTGTGTGTGTGTGTGTCACACAGTGTGTGTGTGTGTGTGTGTGTGTGTGTGTGTGTGTGTGTGTGTGTGTGTGTGTGTGTGTGTGTGAGTGTGAGTGTATGTGTGTGTGTGTGCGTGCGTGCGTGCGTGCGTGTATGTGTGCGCACCAGCGTACGAGCATTTGAAATACTTTGTTTAATTGGTTCTAACTAAGGTTCTCTTTGCTTTGTAGAAAAATAGATGTAAAGAAAGAACATGTGTTGCTGTGGAGTGAAAACCTTGTATGGGGGGGGGGCTGTGTTACAATACCATATCAAATGTAAATTATTATTAGTCACAACAAGCTCTTAATAATACCCTTCATTTGTTACATATTTTATAAAACCACAGACACATTTATTAACCACTTTTAAAAGGTTTCTAAAATAGCTGCTATTTCCGCTAATTATTGTGCGACACTCTTGTACGACGTCGACGAAGTATAGGGCATTAATTCATATCACGAAAAAGCAGTGGTGTAAAGTAGTAACTAAGTACATTTACTCAAGTACTGTGCTTAAGTAAAATGTTGAGGTATTTTTTTACTTTACTAGAGTATTTCCAATTTTCAGTACTTTACTTTTACTCCACTACATCTCAGAGGCAAATATTGTACTTTTACTCAATAACAATGATGCACAATGAGTACTTTTGGTACAATAAAGGGATATTTCACTTTCAAAAAAACTTTTGGTCATTTTATCATCTACTCAGGCCTTTGTGAACCCCCCAGACAGTTTTTAAGTTGCTTGATTAATTATTTAGATATTTGATATTCATTTTATCAGACACGCCCCCTTCCTATACAAACCCATTGTAACTTCAAACTCCATTTTAACAACACCCGTCCTTGGTTCTGGTGACTCACCCTGCCCTCCTAATGCGTGAGGGGGCCGTGTTTTTCCGATTACTTTTTTCATTTATTTTATGAAAATTTGGTATTGTATTTAATTTTTTTCATTTTCCAAAAAATATATTTAAAAAAAATGAAAAAAGTAATTGAAAAAACACGGCCCCCTCACGCATTAGGAGGGCAGGGTGAGTTTTAATTCCGGATTTTTACTTGGAACAGAGTATTTCTACAGTATTGATACCTTTACTTAACCCTTGCATCCACAATTGTGGTGTTAGTGGGTCAAATTTGCCCGTGATTTAAATCAGCCCAAAATACTAAAAAAAAAAAAATCATAAATGTTTTTCTCCCACCTCATAGCTGACTTGTAATGCATTCATATCCATGTAAACACTTTTTAAAATATTATGTTGGGTTAGGGCTAGGGTTTCATCTTTCAATATATCTCGTTTTCTATTATAAAAATGTTAAAATTCACTCATTAAATTTCCTATAATGAAGGCAATGGATAATGATGTTATCTAGCTATAATAGAATAATTAAGAATAATAATTAGAACACATACTTCCAAAATATATATATATAAAAAATACTTGTTTTCGTTTTTTAACTTTAAAAAATGTTAATATCATTAAAAAATAGTGACACTAGTGGTGTTAGGGTCATATTGACCCGTATACCACAGAAGGTAAAAAGTCATTTTATTTCATAAACTCAAACTTTATTTTACTCCTGATAGCAAATGCTAATTGAGGACAAGTCTCTCTCACTCTCAAACATGTAAACATTGAATATTGACAATTTGGGGGGAATTGAGCCACACTTCTCTGCCGGGTCATTTCAGACCCTAATACCTTTTTTATAGAGACCATCAGAATTAATTAAAATTATGATAAATAATTTTATTGCGCTAAAATGGCTAATTCTGAGGATATCATGAAGCCTCATTCCAATAAAGAAATGTAAAGGGTACTTTTTACCTATTTAAACTTGAAAACGGGTCAAAAATGACCTTAACACAATGGAAGGGTTATGTAAAATAAAGTACTTTTTCCACCGCTGACAAAAAGTTGAAATAAGAAGATACGAGGTTTCTGCAGCTACCAGGGCTAATCAATCAATCAGCTGTTTGACAACATCGGACATCTGTTGCTCTTCCTGTGACGCAGGAGTTCAGGAAAAGAAATCAAACCGGAATCACAGCTCAGAGCCTCGGGTTCAGAGAAGCTCTAGTAAAGATGGTAAGATTGAATGAAATTCCACATCATTTGACCTTCTCTTGTCTCATATAATAATAATATACCGGATTGGCTTCTCGATCTCATGATGAGTCGTCATGTGTGCATTTCACTTATCTTTAAAACCATAAAGAGCTCACACTAAGGCTAAGCTAACGAGCTAGCACACCGCTCACTGCACTGTGAGTAAGCAAAACCAGGGTTGCCATGTCTGCTTATTATAAGCGAATGTGGGCTTGTTTATTATTGGACTTGTCCTTAAAGTGTAGTTGTTGCTTATTTGGGCTTAATGTTGCAAACATTTTCATGGCAAGGACCCCCAGATTAATATGTATTTGTCCAAAGACCCCCCTTCCCCATCTGAATGAAATTGACTTTTGTGTTTTATTTTATTTTATTTTTTTAAATAGCAGATCTATTAAGAGCTTGGTTGCTTATTTCTCTCGCAGAATCTGGCACTTCTGAGCAAAACACCATCAGCCCTCATTCATGACTCATGAGGCTGGAGAAATAAGTCAGAAAAACGCAATTGTTTTGTAATTGAACCGTTCCAACATAAAACAAATAAATAAAAACATTCATGTATAATAATAATGAGGGTCTTAGTTTTTTACCCGTTGGTGATATCTAGCACGTTGGCATCTTAGCTAGCTAACTAAAGCTAGCGTGCTAACATTAGCTTTCGTTTTCTCTTTTCCATTGATTTCGCTGCGCCTTTTTTTGGTGAAATAAATGCTTGTAATTTGTCATATACTGATGAATGTTAAATGTTAAAGTATGTCCAGCTAGCCTAGTGCCTACAATGGAAGATTCTAAATGTTATAGCGTGTGAAATGAGAATACCACAGTGGTTCTCAACCTGTGGGTAGGATGTTTGGGGATCTGCAGATGACAGTGAAGTGACAGTTTAAGGACTTTTAAGACCTTTTTTAACACATTTAGACCTGAGACCAGTTTATTTTTAATATAATTATTATTATTAATGTTTTTATACGTATTCAAAGATTTTCAACAAAATTCAAGATTTTTCAAAAAATAGCAGATCTACAAGCTCATAGTGCGGCACTCAGTGTTGCGCTATGAGCTTGGATATCTGCTATTGTTGAATAGCCAGATGGGTTAATACCCCCCCCCCAAAAAAAAAAAAGACTGCATCAAAAGTAATCAATAAACTACTATAAAAATGGGTCAAACATTGGACAAATTGTCAAATAATACAAATATATATAAATATTGTGAAAATAGCAGATCTACAAGCTTACACAACTGAACTTGTAGATCTGCTATTTTCACAATATTTATCTGTGGAACCGAGTCAAGCAAAATGTAATGCCTCAACTCTTACAATTCCAAGTGCTTATCAGGGTGGGTGGGGGGAATTCAAATATGATTATTTCAAGGGGTCGCGGCCTGAAAAGGTTGAGAAACACTGCATTACCATGATGACGAATTCCCTGGTGCCATGGCGAAGTTGCAAACAAAACTTTGTTTGCACCTGCCCCAGCTGGCTACTTTATTATTTATTTATTGGTAATCCAATGCCTGAGTCTAGAAGAAAAGCCCATGGCAGTCAGTTGTCACAGAATGTCTTCATCTCTTGTGGAGCCCAACTGTGTTTGGTTTGGTTTAGTTTTGGGGAATCGAACAGAAAATGCAAGACAATTACGTGAGCTCACTATAAAATGTGTTAAATTGTAATGTGCTAGAAATTACTTTTAATGTCATTAACAACATGATCTGTTTTTCAATCTCTCTAGTTCCGCAACCAGTACGACAATGACGTCACAGTATGGAGCCCACAGGTGAGTGAATAGTGTTTATATAGCTCTCATAGGCTTTCTAAAACGTACTTGAATGAAAGATGTGTTATCATTAAATTGTATTCCATAGAATCTTGCATTAATATAAGCTTTTTGCTTCTGTTCCAGGGTCGTATCCACCAGATTGAGTATGCAATGGAGGCAGTGAAGCAGGGCTCAGCTACTGTAGGACTCAAAAACAAAACCCACGCAGTCTTGGTGGCACTTAAGGTAATAACATTACACACTATGAATCACTAGGCTGTTATTTCCAGCTAGTACGGCATACTTTTAGGTCTTTCACTGGCTGTCGCTGAAATTGCAGAATCTCAATATTTGATTATTAATAGGGCTGCCTCTATGTATTATTTTCTTAGTGGTTATTCTATCAATTATTTAAATGAATTGAGAAACACATTTTTTGGGTCATTTGTTTCATCTTTTGTGCATCAAGGAATTGACCAAGAATATTTTTTTAATAATGGACCAAATCGATTAGTCCTATATTATACTACGTCGTACAACAATGTCGCACACAAATAACAAAAATTGAGCATGTAGATCTGCTATTTTCAACAACAAAAAATACTTTAGGAAAATGTTGATAATTGATTGTTGTTCTTTTTATAATCGATTTGATAAGTGTGGCACCCTTAATTACTAATGCATGTTATTTTACCTAACAAGATGATTACTGTATGATTTCAAAGTCTGTATGTTAATTATAATACAGCCAGATATATGCTATACAGTTGTATATGAAGCTTATGTTTTGCAAATATAAATAAATGGAACATTAACATTTCTCCATTTGCGCAAAACGCAAGTTGACAACCCAACTCCCTGTGTTTGGAGGCATCTAGAATCTAAATAGACTTTTATTGAACCTCCAGTCTCCAATGCCCCTGAGGGGGGAGATGTCCACATCAATTGTTTTTATTTGAAAATCTGTAGGAGTGGAGCTACCAAAGGGTCCACTGTTATTGGATCGAACTTTTAAATCGATCTGAATATTATTGTTTGACCTGCTAAGGTTGATCAGTGTCTTACTTAATGTGTGGATGTGGTTGTTGTGTCTCTACAGAGAGCTCAGTCTGAACTGGCTGCCCACCAGAAGAAGATCCTCCATGTTGATAACCATATCGGCATCTCTATTGCGGGACTGACTGCTGACGCCAGATTGCTCTGGTAGGAATCATGTACACACAGAGTCGTGTGTGTATGGTGATGGTCTGGTATCTTAACCCATTAAAACCAGGAATGCATCTGTGTCATTGTAGATTTTAGCTATATATATATATAGCACATTAGTTATATACAAGATACTAGATATACAAGTTCATAGCTTGTAGATCTGCCATTTTTGAAAAATCGTGAACATTTGTGCAAATCTTTCTGTAAGCGAAACATTTTAACTCAAATCTTTGCTTCTGGGGGTCCCTGGAACAAAATATTTTGAGATGGGGGTTGGTGGCCAAATACATATAATGTTGGGGGTCCTTGACATGAAAACATTTGAGAACCACTGATATAGCAACATACGTTTTTCATAAAACTGTTTAGAAGACATTTGTAGACTCTGCCTCAGGTCTTAACACATCCACTGCCAAGGGCTAATCTCATAATGTACTCACCAGTGCCAAGGTGTTTTTGTTGTTTTTTTGTTTTTTTCATGTCGCCATAGATCTTGTTAAAATCCTTAAGATTGAGCGCTACACTGTCTGTTTACATCCGCGAGATCTCCCTGTATCTCCCAGTGAAAACCACGTGTCAAACGGGGCATCCATGTTTGAGTTAGAGCGGATTACGTTAAACAGTGAAATGCGAGGAGAAAAAACTACAGGAAGAGAATTGAGTTTCAGTTTCGTCTGTAGAATGAGAGCGGGCGTGCTCGTCAAAACCGGATCCCAAATAATTCTATTTCCTGTCATCAAACCGGAAACGGAAGTGGATCAAAAAAATTCCGAAAGTGCACCCGGACCGCGCATGCGCGAAAAGACCGCAGCCCGTAGGGCTACGGTCTCGGCGCTTAACAGTTGGATTTAACGGCCCGTAGGACTACGGTCTTGGCAGTTAATGTGTTAATGGGTTAAGTCAAGCTGTGACTAAATGATGTTTTTTTTTTATCATCTAACCAACATGTTCCTATTAATTTCTCTCCCACAGTAACTTCATGCGCCAGGAGTGTTTGGACTCCCACTTTGTATTCGATAAGCCCCTCCCAACTTCACGTCTCGTCACTCTTATCGGAAGCAGTATCCTTTCAGTTGTTGTGTTTAATCCATGATTCAAGTTCTCAGTCGCCACGACTGATTTCGGTCATTTGATTTCTATAGAAGACAAGACATGCTGACTTAATTTGTTGCATTTCGTGATTTATACTTGTTGTAATGTGTGACCCAGTAGATGTTTAGGGGTAAGGGAATAAAGGAAGCTACAAGCTGCCGGTGTAAATTAGGCAATCATTGCCTTTTATTGCTTAATGGATAAATCAAGGTACAAAGTTTGGCATAAAAACTAAACATAACTCTAAATGAAAAGCTGAAAATATCTGTATACCGAAAATAACCAACAGGAACTTAGATGGGAGTAAAACAACTTGAATGAATACTGGCACCAACCATCTGCAAATTCTCCAGTGACCGACAATGACTGGTTGCACTTGCCAGTTCTCTGGTATAAATGAGTAGTGTATTGGTTGTATCTTTAATTGAGCAAATACGATTATGCACAGTCAGCATAGCTTTTGATGTACTGTATATGGTAAAAATAATTGTTATCCTTAAACACATGTTTAGAAACCCAAATCCCAACGCAGAGATATGGAAGAAGGCCTTACGGTGTGGGACTCCTCATTGCTGGATATGATGTAAGTTTGCTTTGTCATGATAATAGTTTTATATTTTATTGAATGTCAAGAATGCTCTGTGCACAGCAAAATTCCTTCCAGGGTGCTGATGAAAGTAGGAATCGATAGTTAAATCATTCATCCAAGAGGTTCACTGCACAAGGAGGCTTCTATTTTCTTTTTTTGTTTAACAAGTGCAAATATTCACCTTTTCCCCACATTTTATTTATTTATTTATACATAGTAGCAATGTTTATTGTGTTTAAATTATTACTTAATATCACTGAGCACAAGCAATATGTCCATGATTCAAATCTGGAAACCATTTGAGAGGGTATCGTGCTGCAAGAATAAGTATTTGCTAAAGGTAGGGTCATGGAGCATAAGCATGTATGTCATTGTATATCAGACTTGTTAATTCTTTATCTATTACATTACAACTGTATGTATTTTTCTATCAGGATATGGGACCTCATATCTTCCAGACATGCCCCTCAGCGAACTACTTTGACTGCAAAGCCATGTCCATCGGAGCACGCTCACAGTCTGCACGTACCTACCTAGAGAGATCCATGGACAAGTTCATGGACTGTAAGAAAATTCACAAGTGTTTTACTTCTATTCATTGAGCCGTGCTGTGGCCTGACTGTTATGGTTCTAGAGGTGCAAAAAGTAAAGAACCACTCATTCACTTACACAAGTGCATTCAAACACATTCAGCCCTGAACGCTAGAAAGATTCGCCCTTTGATATTTACAGCCGCTCATGTACACTCTGTTTGAATGCAGGCTTATGCTTTTGAAAGCGACACATAGGAGTGTATCCATTTAAAAAGATGTAATTGTTGCCTCAGTGAAAAGTGTAATTGATTCATGCCTAAGGTCATGCCATTGAAATTAATAGTGTATGATACATTATAAAACACAACTCTCTTGAGGATTAGTTGAGCAAAGCGATCCGTGTATTGGATCGCTTTGTATTGTATCGATTCAAAATCGTAACACTTGATTTGCCACAGATGACAGATAAACAGGAATTTTGACTTATGACTATTGTAATGCCTTCAACTATTATTCTAGTTGAAGACATTACAACTGACCTGGAGTGTATTTACCCATTAAGACCTGGAACGCATCTGTGTCACTTTAGATTTCTTTGGCTATTTAAAAATAGCAGCTATACAAGCGCACTCAGTGCCGCGCTATGAGCTTGTAGATCTGCTATTTAAAAAAAAATCTTGAACATAAAAAAAAAAAAAAAAGGATTTAGAAAACATTTTGAAGAATCGCCTCAGGTCTTAATGGGTTAAAACAAGAAAAATGTCGATGTTTCTAGGTAATCTGAATGAGCTGGTGCAGCATGGCCTCCGTGCTCTCAGAGAAACGCTGCCTGCAGAGCAGGATCTCACCATCAAGGTACATTGCACACATCTATTCTACACAGTAAAATCATCAGTCAACAGATAAAGAATATCATTATTTTTTTATTACTTTTCATCCCGGTTTGGACCCACCACAGTCTTGGTATATTTTGTTATGTTTCAGAACGTGTCCATTGGCATTGTGGGTAAGGACATGGAGTTCGTCATCTACGACGACGAGGCTGTGGCTCCCTACCTGGAGGGCCTGGAGGAGAGGCCTCAGAGAAAGGTACAGTAATGGAGTTAGTTTGGGTTGGCACTGACTTTCAACCGTTGACTGTAACAAAAAGAAAAACATTTCAGAGAAAGGGATAAGTATAGTACCTTTATTAGAAGGATAGCCCCTTGGGATGTGTCATCTAATTTTCGAGAGTGATGGTTGATTGCTTGCCAAATCAGCTGGTAGAGTTGACAGAGTTACCAGCTACAGCAAAAATGTACCAATATGTGCTAATAATCCCAACCAGGGTGTGAGTTTGGCTTCTGGTTGGTCTAGTCATGAAGCATCTGTTTGGATCAGTCTTGGCTGTCAACAGAGGTGGAAAAAATATTTCCTGTCATGTCAAATCCTGGTGGTTAACCAATGCCATGCATGAAAAATCATAGACTGGGCATCTGCCCCTGTGTTACAGTTCAATTCAGTCCATTTTGAGTCTCTGAAAGGATAGATTTTCACTTGTTTTCACCATGTCCTGAGCCAGAGCACTATAGCACACATCTCACCAAGCCTACCCCGTTTATTGTGAGCGAGTAAATATCACACCCTTTCTCCCATTATCCTATCGATGATCACACTGTCTAGTACATAACCATCTGCTTACCTCTTAGCCCACTTGATTCCGCGTCCCCTCACCTTCCCATTCTCCCAAAACTCATAATAGTTACTTATCCATTTCCTTATTCTCCTTTCAAAACAAATGACCATCAAGAACCTCAAACTAGTGATGACAAAATAGGCTCCACAATGTTCTACTCCTCTCAACCACTGTTCTTCTTTGTGTTGAAGGTTGCCCAGCCAGCAGATGAGCCTGCAGCAGCAGCAGACGTCGCACCCGGCGACGAGCCAATGGAACAGTGAGACAGAAATGTCACTCAATGATAGAACCCAGTCAGTGTCCCCCTTGGAGCAGCTGGAAACGGGCACAAATATACACGTCAAATAAGCGTCAACAGTCACAATTGTTAGACCAAGCGAAAAGCACTTGTAGCGTGCCACTTGTTGAATTGTTTCTCATATGCACTCAGCTAACATCAGGTGATGTTGCTTTTGTATGGGTATTATGGGTACTATTTCCATTTTACAAATAAACTCCTTTTTCTGAACCGCAGTGTCATTGTTCATACGTGGTGAAAGCAATGGATGAAACTTGTATGTTCAAACAGGACATATTGTATTTATTAAATCACTCAACAGTATTTTCTCTCAAACACTGATATGCAAAGATGGGTGCATTTATAAATAATTAAGTGTATAAAAGTGACACTTTAAATACTTGGAAGGTATAGAAGACAAACTGAAGACATCACTGATGCAGGAAAAAGCTCACATCTGCATAATAAAAAAATCACAAAGGTGTTGGATGTTTACAGTGTCATTGATATGTTTAAGTTGGTATTGAAACCAGTTCAATAAATGTTATGTAGTTGTAGACAGTTTGTATTTATTTCTGCTTAAAATAAAGCCATTCATCTATAAAGTGATATGGCCTAGTTGCCAATCATGTTACCCAGTCATCATCAGCATGCATCCTATTTTAAGTTAAAATCTATTCCAAAATGTACTGCATGTCTATAAATCTCTTATTCAAACTTAACGTATTACCAAGAACAATCCAACAAGCCCCATTTGTCAAACTTTTAATTGGAAAAAGGATTCAGTATCAACCTTGATGGGGAAAAAACAAATGTTATCCAATCCCTCATGTCCCTTTTTGTTCCTACAATAAATAGCTACAATACACAGTTGTCTTTTCTACTACTACAGCTTCATCTGTAGAAATACCTGATCTCTGAAGAGTAGCACACTGATCCTCACAAGGAAATCTGTGCTCATGATATTAGCCATTCAAGTATATGCAGGACCAAAATAAATTAGTGTATAATGTGCTGAGGAACTACACAAATGTAATGACCTATCTCCCTCTGTCTTACCTACTTGACATACAGTAATTGAACATTATTGTCACAAATAGACAAGTTGGGACAATGGCCATAGGGCGGAAGTTACAAAGGACTTAAAACTGTCACTACGCAAGTAGTGAACAGCACATTCTTTACTGAGGCCACCAACACCTTGGCAAAGAATTTGGAACTTTGGGGATTTTGATTGTTTTGTGGCATGTTAGAGGTCTACAAGTAATTATTAGTATGATCAATTTGATTGCATGAGCTATCTAAAAAAAAAGGCTCTGTGTTTTCCAAAAGCCTTTGTGCCAAGATCATATGTTGCTGCTGTCTTCTGCTCATTTTGTCACTTCTTTATGCCAAGTAAAGCAAAACAAGATGGTTGTGATGCTTACTTGGCTAGAACTTGTGTTCCCAGTTTCAGTGACCGCTGCCATCCTTCATGCTACCCAGCCTTTGTGAGGAACAGTCATTAAAATGTCAAAATCAAGATGGAGGCCTAAAGTGTGTAGGTCTCTCTTTACTCTCTCTCTTTTGGTCAGTGACAGTCCCGCTTCTTGTTCCTCCTCCTGTTCCTGCGTCGGACCTGGGTACAGGAAGTCGCGGTGTCTCCGTCTGGCATTTGGAGTTGGCTGGAGCTGAGGTCCTCCATCTTCTCCTGCTCCATCACGGAAGTCATGGAGTTGAGGTCCTCCATCTTCTCCTGCTCCATCACGGAAGTCATGGAGCTGAGGTCCTCCATCTTCTCCTGCTCCATCACGGAAGTCATGGAGCTGAGGTCCTCCATCTTCTCCTGCTCCATCACGGAAGTCATGGAGCTGAGGTCCTCCATCTTCTCCTGCTCCATCACGGAAGTCATGGAGCTGAGGTCCTCCATCTTCTCCAGCTCCATCACGGAAGTCATCTTCAGGGTCAGCTCCAGCTCCTCCAAAACCCCCACCAGGTCCTCCTTGGGGACACCCAAGTCGATGTCACCCTCAACCCCACCGTCCTGCCCCACCTCCTCCGGTTCACACGGCTCCTCCTTGTTCCTACAGTCCGGACCACCCTCCTCGGGCCCTGTATCCTCTTCCTCGCCCGTCACCTTTTCTTCACCTGCTGTAGCGAGAGCAGCTTCTCTCGAATCTTCTTTCTGCGAATCCTCCGATTTCTCAGCTTCTTCTGAGTCTGGGTCCTCAGGGTGGTTCTCCCTCAAGTCAGCCCCGTCTGCTCCATCGCCCTCTGTCCTCTCAGCGTCTGTCTCCGTCTGTGTCTGTGGGTGATCGTGCTGGTCATGGTGATGAGGACAGTGGGAGTGTTCATAGTGTTGATGAGGCTCTTCGGGGAAATCTGAAACACAGTTTGACAATACACACTTGTGTTCAAAGGAAAAATACTAGATGACGGCAATAAAGCATAGAGAGTCACTTCACAGTACAGTTTATAGCAGTGTATCCCTTTACAGGCCTTTTTTTCCCTTGGAGCCCCCCTTCTTACATCTGTGCACGCGCACACTGTATAGTTCTGTACGCCGATTAGCGAAAAATTGCAGATACAAGCTCACAACGCGTGGCATCGTGACCTGCCATGCTGTGAGCTTGTAAATCTGCTATTTTTAATTTTTTTAAAAGGTAGGGAAAAAAATAATATTTGACATGCCTAAGACAGAGATGCCAGGTTGAAAATGGATGAAAGCAATTCCGATTTTGTGCAATTCCGATGTTGAACATTTTGGACTACCTCCAAACAGACAAGGCCTCATGCCCCCCCCCTGTGATCTTTGGTGCCCCCCCCCCCCATGGGGACACTGGTTTATTGAGTTTAGAGAAATTAATGCTCTTTTCAGGTGTATTGGTACTGCATTTTGTAAGATAACGCCATTGATGAAGGCAGGAACTCAACAAACTTTACTGACTGATTTTGATAAAACTCTCCACCCCATTTTATTCTTAGTTAAAGAGTCTAAGTACTAAGTACATATAACGTCAACACGTTGTCACACATGTCATTTTTCCCGTCCGTGTGGTGTTGTTTACCTTCTTCCCATTGTGCCTGGGGTTTGCTCTCCGGAGCCATGCCCTCCATCAGCCGACCCTCCTGCATCACTCTGGTGATCTCCCTGAGCTGCATCAGCAGGCTCTCCTCCTGGTCCGAAGTCACTCCCTTCACCCTGGAACACGCAGACAGGAGGAGACACACTGTATACTGTGTTCTCTGACCAAAACAATGACATCCTGCAAAGATCTAATACATATAACACTAGAAGAACAAAGTTGCACCTACAACGTGGCAAAGCTTTCTTGGTCAATGAGGTTCAACAATTTGTTGGTGTATTTTATTCACGATACATCAAATCCAGCACATTTTAATAAAAAATCTGTGTCAGGCCTGTATCAGGGCTTCACATGATAATGATTTCAGAAAATATCTATCCTAAATTGGCTGTTATGTGTAGCCCCCTTTGTGGGACCATGATGGTGTGGGATGTATCACAAATGCCCCCTAATGAGCTGGTGAAAGCCTGGGCCGCAGCGTGACTTTGCAATGCCAGCCTGACAGCGTGTCGCGGGTTCGACCCCCGTTCCCGACGACCTTTGCTGCGTGTCACCCCCCCCCCCATATCCTGTCAGCCTACTTTCCCTATCCCTCTCTAAATAAAGGCATAAATAAAAATATTATGAGTGAAATTGTATTTGACCTGGGTTAAAGCAAAAGCAAGACAAAAGGGAAGTATATTAAGATCCATTCAGATGCATATCTGTACCTGGACGAACACATGAAAAGTTTCAAGTATTCCTTCCTGGATATTTAGGAGATTATTGCCTTGTTATCAAATGAGCACAGACACACAGTTAAACAACGTGGAGACATTGGAAAACTGAGGGAGGAAGCCGGTTGAGGAAATGATGGGTCTAACGCAGGCACACACCCACCTCTCAGGACTGTGGTTGGCCTTGGACACGATGTTCTCCATCACCAACTCGGTCTCCCTCAGCTTCTCTTGCAGCTGGACCAACTCAAAGTCAGCTGGAGAGAGAGAAGATTAAGAAACTGGTGAGGGAGGCGTCTTCTGTCGAAGGAACTCACTTTGATCATGGCTCATGGTTTTAAATAAATATTAAAATGTATAACTATTACTACTACTACTACTATTTGTACTACTATTACTAATAATAATAATACATAATAATAACTACTACTACCTGCAATAATGGTAATAAATGATGATGCTCAGACTGGACACCGTTGCAAAGTAAACTCCATTTAAAAAAGGTGTGACAGGACCGGGAGAAATGAATGATACTCACTGATCTTCCTCTTCTTGTTCTCCGCTCGAACAGAAGGAAACTTCTTCTCTGTTGGTGTGGTGCTGCCCCTGTTCGTGATCTGAGAGAGATTAAGACACCAAGCCTTAGTACAAATCAACATGGTTTAGTCTAGGTGTGTGTGTGTGTGTGTGTGTGCGTGTGTGTGCGTGCGTGCGTGCGTGCGTGCGTGCGTGTGTGTGTGTGTGTGTGTGTGTGTGTGTGTGTGTGTGTGTGTGTGTGTGTGTGTGTGCGTGTGTGCGTGTGTGTGTGTGTGTGTGTGTGTGCGTGTGCGTGTGCGTGTGCGTGTTCACCTTGAAGAGGATGTAGAGGATGTACGCCAGGATCCCAAAACCATAAATGGGTATAATCTGCCCGGCTAGATTGGATTTTCCTCCGGTGCCAACCCCCGTGCCGGCCCCCTTAGCTCTGGCTATGGCCTCTGGGTTGTGGGCCCTGGAGCGAGAACCCACGGCTCCCTGGCCGGCTGGGGCCTTCTGACGGTTGGCCATGGGTGGGAATCGCCCAGGACCTCCTGGAAGATGGACAAGGAAGGAGAGGATAGCAAGAAACTAAACTGTTGAAGTAGTAGTGCATTATAGTGCAGTGAAGTAATTTATTGAAATTTATTGAAAAATGTCTGGCACAGGATGCAATCCTCTACGCCAGACTCATCACAGTATAAATATTTATTTTCAAATTGCGACATTCACAATTCACAATGTACTACCCTTCAACCCACCAACCCACCCCACCCCACAAAGTACAGTAGTGTAAAGTAACGAAGTACATTTACTCAAGTACTGTACTTAAGTACAATTTTGAGGTATTTGTACTTCCAATTTCCAATACTTTTACTTCTACTCCACTACATCTCAGAGGTAAATATTTTACTTTTACTCCACTACTATTATTTTAAAACTTTAGTTAGCTTAGTTACTAGATTTTGATTATTATTACAAAACATACATTAACCACCCTATATAAATTTCGGCCATTTGAAAATAGCCGATCTACAAGCTCACAATGCGACACATTGTGAGCTTGTAGATCTGCTATTTTCAAAAGATTTTTATACATTTGAAAACGTGAAATGGGACTCTCTGTAAATTAGTACTTTTATTTTCGGTACTTTAATTACATTTGTACTTTTACTCAAGTACATTTTGATTCCGGACTTTTACTTGTAACAGAGTATTTCTATATTGCAGTAGTGATACTTTTACTTAAGTAAAAAATTTGAGTACTTTTTCCACAACTGGTGAAGTGTAATAAAGGGTTAAATAAACACTGACATAAATAACGTGTGGTCAAATCCAGTATTCTGTACACTGATGCCAGGCCAACATAGAGAGTGTGGTTTAATGTGCACACTTTAAAAATACACACAGAGACAACACATTGGCCATATTATACATTCAGGTCCAGTGCCTCCAGGTATTTCTGGACACCAATCCTGTTTTGCCCAAAATGTAAATTTGTACATTTTTTTTTAAATGGTGCCCAGAAATACCTGGTGCCCACTGTTCCGTTTACCCATTCAAAAGATAAATGATGAGTTGACAGATAACCCACCCACCCTTATGTGTAGCTTATTATGCTGTTGTAATGTACATGTATGTACGGTGCTATGGCCAAGTAGCCAAAATTGCTATAGTTAAAAACTGTAGTTATGTTGATAGTTTTAGCTAAGAATTAATTCAGCTGCAAAGAAGCTGGTTGTGCTAGTGCTACACCTGGTCAGGTCAGGTGGTTCCATGTCATTTGATGCTGGGTGGTTCTGTGCGCCCTCTACTGGGAGGATACTATTACTACTACACAAGGACGATAACCATCGATAATAAAATAAAATTTAAGTAAATATAAAACAAAATATATTATAAACTGATAATACCAGCTCAGGGCAGGTTTACATCCCACACGTGGAAGCCATGGGAATGCAATGATGATCCTTAGAATAAAGAGACTAGAGAGGCCCAGTTGAAACCTTACCATCTGGACCAGCATCCTTCTTCCCTCCTCGGGACAGCAGCATCTTAGGAAGCAGCAAAGCGACGCAAAGCACCAGACATGTGGCCAGAGTCGCCTTCTGGAAGGTTGACATCGACATTTTGATGTTACTTTACAACATATGAGTGTGGATCTTACGGATTGCAATGTCAAAAGATCGCTACCTACGGCCGATGCTACATTACTGGGATGATGCGTCTCTGTCATTCATTTGTGTACTCGGCCGTTGCCAGATTCTGTGAAAGAAACAAGCAACCAGGTCACTATGAATTCAGTACAAGAAGTGGACCCCAATTGAAACAAGCCAATGGCTTTCTTGGGGTTTTCAATTCCTATTAGCTGACCTTGTTTTGAACTGTACTTTCATGTGCTTTTTTTCTGCAAACTTCGAATAAAGTATTCAATCAATCACTCAATCAGTCTAGGAAAAACAAGCCCAAAAGGTTGAGGACAGAGTAACTTGCTATGGGCCTGGTCTACAAGATTCGACACAACATTGACCAGACCAGACTCATAAAGAGACGGTGCCGACAAGCTGAGCGCAAATGGAAAGCTGACAATCTCCATATTTCATTAGACATCCTGAAGACTCTCATGGCAGATTATCAAAATGCAGTCAAGGTTGCAAGATCAGATTATTTCTCCAATATCATTTCAACCAACAGCCATAACCCCAGGACTCTATTCAAGGTGCTAGACTCGGTCACGAACCCCACCCCACCCCACAGCAACCAACTTTCTAAAGAGAAATGTGAAGAATTCCTCAACCACTTTTTACACAAAGTTGAGAACATCAGATCTCACATAATCCCAGACACTAGCTGCGCCCCCTTTTTCCCGAACGTCTCAGTCTCTTTTAACCATTTTCTACCGGTCACCTACCAGTCCATAGAAAAAACAATTGTCTCAATGAAATCCTCCTCCTGCCAACTGGATCCCATTCCAACCAAAATCTTTAAGGAGGTTTTTCACTCAATTTCACCCCACATTCTGGCCATCATAAACGCATCCCTATCCACCGGCACTTTTCCCTCTGTCTTTAAACAGGCCACCATCCAGCCTCTACTGAAGAAACCCAACTTAGATCCATCTGTCCTTAACAACTACAGGCCAATTTCCAAATTATCATTCTTGTCAAAAGTTTTGGAGAAAATCATCTCTTCTCAATTAATCACTTTCATGAACAACAATGACATTTTTGAGCAATTTCAGTCTGGATTTAGGGCTCTCCATAGCACAGAGACTGCCCTTATTAAGGTAACTAATGATCTACTACGCTCAGTCGATGATGGTGACTGTGCCATACTGGTACTACTTGACCTGAGTGCGGCCTTTGACACGGTCGACCACTCCATCCTATTGACATGCCTGAAAAGATGGGTTGGCGTGCAGGGAATCGCCCTTGAACTATTGCGTTCCTATCTCAGTGACAGAACTATTTCCGTTGTCTCTGGCGACACCTCCTCCCCCTCAGCCCCTCTCACGTGTGGTGTCCCACAGGGGTCTGTTCTTGGACCTCTCCTGTTCTCCATCTACATGCTGGAGCTAGGTCACATCATCCGCAAGCACAAGCTTTGCTTCCACTGTTATGCGGATGACTCGCAAATTTATGTCCCGGTCAAATCCCCAACCAAAGGAAGCTTAGATGGTCTAAGGGCCTGTCTCGCTGACATAAACTCATGGATGTCACAAAACTTCCTCCAGCTGAACGCAGATAAGACTGAGATTGTTCTCTTTGGCCCCCCACATCTCACTAGCCTTTTAAAAGACGACCTGGGCAGCCTGTCCAGTGCTGTAAAACCGGTCGCCAAGAGCCTAGGTGTCTTCTTCGACTCAGATTTCTCATTCAATGTCCAAGTCAAAAAAACTGTACAATCATGCTTTTACCAACTCAGAACAATTGCAAAAATTAAGTCTGTCCTGTCATCTGTAGATTTAGAGAAACTCATACATGCATTTATAACCTCCCGTCTGGACTACTGCAATGGTCTATACACTTGTTTAAGCCACAAAACAATTTCTCGCCTGCAGCTGGTGCAAAATGCAGCTGCCAGGCTTCTGACTAATACAAGAAAACGTGCCCATATCACCCCTATTTTAGCAACTCTCCACTGGCTTCCTGTTGTTTTTAGAATTGATTTTAAGATACTTTTATTAGCTTTTAAGGCCCAAAATGGTCTTGCCCCTAAATATATCACAGATCTGGTGCCTCCCTATGACCCACCCCGTAGCCTAAGATCCTCTGAGGAGGCCCTCCTAGTAGTCCCCAAAACAAATTTGGTCACAAAAGGTGATCGGGCTTTCTCTGCCCGAGCACCTATACTATGGAATGCCCTACCTGTGGAAATTAGGAAAGCAAATTCCCTGACATCTTTTAAAACACTTCTAAAAACACACTTATTCAGGAAAGCCTTTCCCTAGATCCCCCTATCAGCCATAACTGTTTTGTGTGTGCTGTCTTTCTATCTAGTACCTATTTTATTTGATATTATTTCTTCCTTATCCATGTTCCTTGACTTATTTTAATTACCAGATATGTTTTTACTGCTTATCTGAATTGAATGCTTTTATGTCAAGTCCATAAGACTTTTTAATCTTGTATGCTATGTTTTTTTTTCTGTTGTTCAGCACTTTGTAACTTATGTTTTGAAAAGTGCTATATAAATAAAGTTATTATTATTATTATTATTATTGGGATCTCCCTGTATTTGTCAAAATACTTCCAAAACGTAAATGAAGTCCACGATCATAACACCAGAGGCAGCTCCACTGATCATGTTCAACCCAGATTTGGCACAAACAAGGGAATGAACTCTTTCTCATGCTACAACAAAAATGTGGAATGCCCTACCCAAAGGAGGGAAGGAGTGTAAAACCCTACTCACTTTCAAAACTGCCCTAAAGAATCACCTTCAGGAGGCTGCAATTCCAAACTGGCCCCTGTCAAAGTCTTACCTTTGACAGGTCTTACCTTTGCCTACCCCCCCTCCCCCTCCCCTCCTCCTAAAACTGTCTATTGTACATATTTCTTGTTTTTCATACCAGTGACCTGTAAGCTGATTGTATGACGTTCTGCATAGTAGTGTATATTTGTATGTCTTCTTAAATGTCATCATGATTTGAGTGCACGGGGGTCTCATATTAAATAAGCCAAGTGCTTTTATGAGCGATCCAGTTTAGAGGAACTTGTATTGTGATTTGTACTTCCATGTACTATTACCATGTCTTTCTAAATAAAGTATTCAATCAATCAATCAAAAAAGAAGCAACACATGAGCACTTTAAACCTGTTATGCAACAGCTATTTGAAAATAGTCGATCTACAAGCTCACAACACGTTGCGTCGCGATGCGACCATTGTGAGCTTGTAGATCTGCTATTTTCAAACACTCTTGCAATAAAATGTGATATTTGGAATATTAATGAGACATTCTAATAACACAGATCTGGTACGGGGCTCCCTGGCACAAAACATTTTCAGATGGGGGGTTAGAATAGGGGGGGACAGGTACATATTAATTTGGGGGTCCATGACATAACATGAAAATGTTTAAGAACCACTGGTTTAAACAACATTAGGAAACAAGCCCAAATAAGCAAAGTTACACTTTAGAAACAAACCCAAAAAACGCAACCCGCAACTTTACAGAAAAACAAGCCCACAGTCGCTTATAATAAGCCGACATGGCAACACTGTGTGTATCGTGTACTTCCTTGTTCATTCTCAGAACGGAAGTATGAAGAGAGCAGTTAGTACACTTCTATGGTTTCACCACTAGATGGCGACAAAGCTCTGTTGATGCCTCAATGTACTCAGTAGGACCAGCTCAATGCTGGGGCCTGTAATGCTGGTTTTCTACAGTGATGGAAGAAGTACTCACATGTTTTACTTAATATATATACTCTGTTACATGTAGAAGTCCCATATATTCCAAATGTACTTGAGTAAAAGAACAAAAGTATCAAAAATACACTTAAAGTACCAAAAGTTAAAGTACTAGTTGCAGAATGTCTCATCTAAAACGTGTAAAGGTCTTTTGGAAATAGCAGATCTACAAGCTCAAACACGTGTGTTGTGAGCTTGTAGATCGGCTATTTTCAAATAGTACACTTTTGAGTTATTTTTACTTTACTGGAGTATTTTCAATTTTCAGTGCTCTTATACTCCACTACATTTCAGAGGCAAGTATTGTACTTTTACTCCCCTACAATTATTTGAAAACTTTAGTTACTAGTTACTTTGTAGATTTGGATTATTATTACAAAACATACATTTACCACTTCAGCCCTATTTAAACTTTGGCTATTTGAAAATAGCCAAAGATTTTCAAACATTTTAGTACTTTTACTTTTGATACTTAAGCATATTTTGATGCCAATGCTTCTGTACTTTTACTCAAGTAACATTTTGAACACAGGCCTTTTACTGTATTTTAATATTGTGATATTGCTACTTTTACTTGAGTAAAATATCTGAGTACTTCTTCCACCCCTGCATTCTTAATCCAAGACTAATTTAGACCTGGGACAGAGAGAAAGCTATCAGATATGTCTCCAGGAGCAGAGCGGAGAGCCCTGGCTCAGCACTATAAGCATTACAACAGAAACGTGAAAATATCACATTCTCCTCAATTAATCAAGGAGCCAATGTCTTATGCATGCACCTTTTTTTCCACTCACCTGAAATGGCTTTATGCTAACATACTGATTTCCATTTCTTAAGTATCACATAGCCTACAGTGGATATAATAATAGCCCGTTCACAATCCATTAATTTTATACCCCGTTTATTTATTCAGGGGAAAAAACTACTTGGGGAGAAAGGAGGAAAACAAAGTTACAACAGTGCATAAGATACTGTACCCACGGCTCAATAATGTCTCCAGAGTCCAGAGATGAAAAGCAGGCATATTGTCACATGGACCAAAGAGTATTAGCAAACCGTTTTATGTTTTGTTTCATTCCTGCTTTGGTGCCAGATGGGGCGAGGTTTGCCCCGTATACAGCCAAACACAGAGTGTCTGGGGGGTTACACAATCACAGTACAGCATTTGAAAGTCAGGTTTCGTACATTCTCTAATACTGTGGCACTCAAGTGGTATTGCACTGGAATCTGGATTTTTGCGTTGACAACAAAGTCAAGGTCTACCATATTAAATATAGGTCCTGCAATATTCCTCTATTAAAATAGCTTATTTTTTGTTGAGCCCCACTTTGATTATGAAACTATTTCAGTGGAGAGGGTGTGTGTGTGTGTGTGTGTGTGTGTGTGTGTGTGTGTGTGTGTGTGTGTGTGTGTGTGTGTGTGTGTGTGTGTGTGTGTGTGTGTGTGTGTGTGTGTGTGTGTGTGTGTGTGTGTGTGTGTGTGTGTGTGTGTGTGCTTGTGCGTGTGTGTTGTCAGTCTGTCACTATATCATTGTCAAATCAAGGCCATGGAACATCCATAATCAATCTATAACTCAAGTGTGGTCACAGGTCAAGGTCAAGCAGGTTAATTATTAGTAAAGGCATAGTACAGCCCTGTGTTTACATAAAACAATAAATACAAATGTTTAACCATCATTTCCCACTATACCAGCAGTTATCAGCCACTGGAGTAGTGTGGTGGTGTTTACCTGCAGAAACACATTGCCCTATCGCTGTATTTTGCTGTTTTCAGTGTTTGTTTTGGTAGACCAAAAACCTCCCTGTCTACCAAAACAAATAGTGAAAACAGCAAAATACAGCAAGAGTATAATTCGGGTCCTGCATGAAGCACACAGCTGCAAACATGAGAAAACCAGGGAAATTATGGTTAAAACATGTCTATATTGTTTTGTTTATGTAAACAAAGTTACATATTATGCCTTTAACGCATAGTTTGGTTGTACAGAACGTATCAATTATTCATCAGAGAACAATGTGACTGCCTGGCTTCATTTGAAAGCTTTGTCTCAAGCCATTTCAGTTCCTTGCTTTAGCTCACGTTATAGAGCTTGTAGATCTACTATTTTCGGCGTGCAACGCTGCTGTGCGACAAAGTAACAAGCTTAACTATGTACTGTACACTTCTAGGTTTCTCTGTGACCCGGTCAGAACATCTCATGACCCACTTTTTGGATCCTGAGTCCTGACCCACTGATGGAGAACATTAAATACTGTGATTGACAACTTGCTTTAACCACTTAAAGGATTAGTTCACCCAAAAAATTACTTATTTTCTATCAATTAAATTACACACCCCATGAAGCCTTGAATTCATGGAGTTTTTTTTTGTTTTTGACGCATTCCTGAGCCAATAATTTGATGACCGGGTGTATTTCCGGTAGGAGACTCAAAACAGCCTCCTTTGTCTCTCCTACCGGAAACATTAGCATCTTTTTGCCGGTAATCAAATTATTGACTCAAGAATGCGATAAAAACAAAAAAATCTCCATGAATTCAAGGCTTCATGGGGTGTGTAATTCATAAAAAATAAGTCATGTTTTGGGTGAACTACTCCTTTAAACCCCATATGGTTGACCGGAGTACCTCAGGGCTCTATGCTAGTGTATTTTCAGTTTTTTTGTTATTGTGGGGAAAGCTTTTGCTGAAAATAGCCGATCGACAAGCTCACAACGCGCCGCAGCGCGACGCGTTGTGAGCTTGTCGATCTGCTATTTTCCTGCGAAAGCTTTCCCCACAATACAGATGCTGGGGTTCAAGTGGTTAAACTATATGAACTGTCCTTATGTGGTAAACCTGGTAGACTGGTACTCCCAAGATTGTTAAAACAAACACTCAGAATTATTTACAAATACTTTCTCTTCCCGATCTGGTCCTCTGCTTCACCTCAAACTTTGTGAAAACTGTCTATCAACTGCTTTGATCTTTATGATATACTGTATATCTTCAAGTGAATTTACTCCATCTTCTATTGTAAGTATTATCGAGGGTCCATTCGATCAGGAATAGCAGTTATAGAGCTCAATAGCAAACATTATCCCGAGAGCTCCACATGATGCAAGAGTCCAAACTTGTCATTGAGAAACTTGAAACGACGACCATCACCGTCTCCATTTATAGTACCGTAGTAGTCCAAATCGTCCAGTCAGGTGACGAGGATTGTAATGGCATTGTCAGATGAAATCCCGCCACCAAAAAAAAAGAGGACATCTCTGCTTTACTGAGGCTGTCGGTCGGTGCCGTTAACATGGCTTCCTTCGTAGTCAAGCTGGCACAGAATCATGTTGTTCTTGAGGAAAAACTTGTCTCCCACACAAAATCTGCAGAGGGGTAAGAGATAAATGTAAAATATGTAACATTTGTCAAACACACTGTGAAAGAGCATTTATCTTTTCCACTTTGTAGTCATTAAAGTGACATTTTCTCCTGGGGGGAATGTTTTCGTTTTTTTCCACGAATGGCCAGCTACCACAACTGTCTATACTAGGAGACCTGCTTTCGGGCAGTGTCACTTTCTCACTCAATTTTCAACTGTGTGTCACGTGTACAGGGATTTGAATCTTTCTCCCATGTCTTGCAGGTCTCCGCTCGCTCTGTCTCTCGGTTTCCTGGCTCTTCACACGCTCCTAACTAATGCAAAAATGCTAAATGATGATGATGATAATAATAATAATAATAATAATAATAATAATAATAATAATAATAAACAAAATAATAGTAAATTAAGTAAAAGTTGACCTGTACTAGTAGGCTTTAGCATTGTTTAGGATTCAATTGACACTTTGTTTGTGTTGTTTTACAGTGTGTGTCCCAAACTGATTTTTTCAACAACTAATTTTGCCTAGTTGCAATTATTTTGAGTGCTATAGAAAAAGGCTATGAGCTCAGATATAGTCACTTGGAAGTACCGTTACGGTAGCCTGGTAAACCATCCCGGATGCGGAATTTGGAAATGTGAATTCTGCCACCGGGATGGTTTACCAGGCTACCGTTATGGTGCTAAGCTATATGATCATGTTTTTCTTTTAGATATTTTTTTTATGGCATTTCCTCTATAGACAATACAGGGGGGTGAGAGGTTGACATGTGATGACAATGTTTTTGTTCGTTTTTTGTAACATGTGACACAGCTACCAAGCTTAAGTCAAACCACTGACATCACACCTAGAATTACTCAGTAGAGTGCATACCTCTGCCAACGCTATGCAGTTGTCAAGCTATGCAATTTCCACGTGGGATAGTTCAGCACTATATTTGCTCAGTGGGCGGAAATTAGCACTACGACCCCCCCTTCAATTACGCCAATAACTTAGGACATGGGTATTCAACAGGGGGTTCGTGACCCCTAGGGGGTCCTCAGAGTTACTACAGGGGGGTCGCCAAATCTTTATGTGATGTTTACATTAACCACTTCAACCCAGCATCCCTATTCTGAGGGGAACATTAGCCGAGCTTGTAAACTTTGTGGCGTTGTAAACTTTAGAGGCGTTGTAGATCAGCTATTTTCGGTGAAGAGGTTTGGTGTGTAGAGGGAAAAAAGAGCAAAAAAAGTACAGAGCCAAAGGTCAAGTTTACTATTGAGGGTTTAGGTGTTTAAATGTCTGAACATACGCATTAACATGAATACAACATATTAACAGTAAAGATTATGTGTAAACAATCTTTAACTTACACAAACAATGATGATGACAGTACTGTCAAACAAGTCTATGAAGCTATCTAGAAAATTGTATACAATATGTAGACGGGGGGGGCTGCTTCATCTCTCTCTCAGCTAAGGGGTCCTTGGTCTGAAAAACGTTGAAGACCCCTGACTTAGGACTTCAATGTAATATACAAATAATAAAATAAAGTCTGGCCCTAGCCATATTCGAGCATGCCTGACACAGAACTCCATATATGGGCATAAAAGGGACACAGTCAGACAGATACAGACATCTCCATATATGGGCATTAAAGGGACACAGACAGACAGACGGGTACAATGGGTATTGTATAACCAGGTGGGCCATGCATTCCCGACTTGCATCATTTCCGAGTAGGCACCGGTCTAGTAATGTACAGTATATTAATAAACATAGCCGCAAGTATAATGGTGGTACAAATGGTGCTCCATGAAGCTGTTTATAAGTTATGTGTTTTTGTAGAACCGCATCCACCACACACCTCTTTGGCCAATAGGTGTGAAAAGTTAATCAGTTTCTCCTTGCTCCACGACCAAACTGTTTCACTCAAATCTGGCTACGTTTTGGAGCTAAAGGTCAGTCAAACAAACGGACGGACAGGTCCGTTGGGGGCAGAAACATAACCCTCGCCCAATTGGCATAAGTAATCAGTAATTGGTTTTGCCACAAGTGCCATGGTGATCATTTTAAAACTGTATTCATCCTGGGACAGTATTTGCTGAGCCTGCATGCTTTTCCACAAAACCCTGCCTAACATTTATACAGTCACATACCTTCACAGCTGGGACCCGCCCTATAAACCACAGTCTTCTACCATTGGCTACTGAGCAACTCCACCAGGGCAGACGGTTGCTTAATTAGTTATTTATTCAGGGACCTGAAGAACAGGTCTGTTTTATTCAACTTGCTGAAGGTCTACTTGGAATGTTACACAACTTTAACTCTCAGAGTAAAATAATTGATAAATGAACACTGAGGATTTTGCTGTGTAGTGTTATTGTGTTGAAATGTGTTTTAATTGCGTTATTGGGTTAACAGGGTATGGTAAATATGGCTTTATAATGTCTGGTTTTACAATAACAGATTGTATTTGACAGCTACATGAAGCGGTGATATTGGTGTGTGAAAAGGAGAATGTTAAAGAAGTCATGAAATGTTTTATCATAACTTTATCTTAATCAGCATAATGGACACAACTAGGAAAATAGGGCCCAGGTTGAAATAAATAAACATATAAGCAAATAAAAATACACAGACAAGCAAAACATATCTTTAATAACCTTCAGTGTAGCCCATCAGTCAAATTACAAATTATTCAGAAACCTATCCTCTCCTTTATGTAACCTCCAAATAAAATCTGGGACAGTGGTGCTCAGCTCCAGTCACTGGAGGTCCAGAGTGCTGCTGGTTTTCATTTCAGCATTCTAAATCATGGAATAATTGAGTCCTGGGACAATAAATGAATGAATGCCATTAACTGCCAGGTGGAATGGGGGGAAAAAAAGCAGTACACCAGGTCCTCAGGTTCTGAATTGAGAACCATTGCACGATAGAATACCATGTATTTCTTACCCAGTTATCAGTATTGTAAACATAGGAATACTGAACATGCTCTGTCAGTCACACCCTTAAATCATACAGTTATGTACAGCTCAAAAACCAAAACACTTCTATCACAATGAAATATCAATTTGCTACCGACATTGGATGACCCCAAATTAACCAAAAGCATAAACTGCCCACTCACAATCTACCAGGCATACAATTGTATGGTTTGTCATGTGCCATTTGAGACATAATGATAGGCTAGGTGGCTGGCGGCTTAAAAGAATGTTTTGAATGGGGCCAGACCTTTAAAACCATCATAATTCTGATTCTGTGGTATTTGCTGCACTTGCTTTCAACTCTCTCCCAACCGCCCCGTCGGTCCACTTTACCCCACTCTGACTCCAGTGTACCATAGCTTGCCTTACACGCCCCCAAACAGGCTCAATAAAGGCAGTGCTCACACAGGGTTTATTTGTCTCCTACTGCGTTTGAAAGTTGCTGTGTAAGTCACGTTCTACTCTAATGTATTAAAGAAGGACCTACACTACATACCAGTTTGCAATCTTGCCACCTGGTTTGTCAAGACTTTCACAATGAACACTTTTTTGTGTCATCATGAACTCATTCTTTCGTGATCTTTTTACATTGGACAGACAAAGCCAGAAAATAAGTCATTTTTTGTGCCAACGACCCCCAAATTGATATGTATTTGGCCGCGGACCCCCACCAGAAAATATGTTGTGCCAGGGACCCCCAGAGGCAAAGATTTGCGTTCAAAATGTTAAAAAAAAAATGTTTCGAGATTTTTCAAAATTAGCAGATCTACAAGCTCATAGCGCGGCACTTGGTGCCGTGCTATGAGCTTGTATATCTGCTATTTTTGAATAGCCAAAGTATAAAATATGGATAAAGTGGTTAAAATGATTGTGACGCTTATTAACACATTTTGCTGGGGAGAACCGTTTTGAATCACATGATAACCCCACATCTAGTCAGTTATTATGTCGACGTTGGAGGTCAACATCCAGTCTGCATACCACAACTTCTCAGCCTCAGGGGTTAAGGCAGCACTAACCTATTTCATCCTCGTCAGTACAGCTGAGCTACCTCATGACACAGTGGGCCACTGCACTGCTGGACACTTGCCATATGCCTCCTTTAGCTGCGGCCATACTGTGCCATGCTGCCTAAATGCACAGTGATTGAAAGCTGAATGCACATTTGTAGAGTGATAATTATAGTCTGCTGTCCACTCATTTTCTTGCACAGACCCCTTTGTAGTGTACGGAACTGTAACGCCTGATTTATACTCGTTTCGTGCAGCAGTGTCTTGCACCGCAAATATCCGATCTACAGTACAAGCACACAACGCGTTGTGCTGTGTCACATTGTGAGTTTGTAGATCCTCTATTTTCGGTACGTGACACAATGCTCAAACAAGTACGAATCTGGCTTTGCTTCTGTCCCCATATAATCACTGTCAGTAGGTATGCAAGTTGGCAACATTCCTTTGCACCAATGGCAGCAAGACAAGTACTTGTTTAGTAATGAGGGGTGATTTTATAACTGTTCTGGAGGACAGAGGCTCTGTCATGGCAGACAAATCAGTAAGCAGCAGAAGTGTAGGCATGCACCACCATCATCTATAGTAAATAGGTTCTTGACACAAAAGGCAAACTTAACTAAATCTATTTAAAGGGAATAAGAAAAGTCTCACTCTTATTTTACATAGTGAAGATGTTCACATAAGTCAAGAATTCCTAATATTGAGCAGCTGTTATAATTTTTGTGTTGTGTTTTTAACCGGGTGGCAATGTTGGTTGGTTGGTTGGTTGGTTGGTTGGTTGGTTGGTCGGTCGGTCAGTCAGTCGGCCCATCCGTAACTTTGTTCTCAAACCACATATCTTGAAAATGACTCGCTGGACTTGTATGGAATTTGCTGTGGACCTTCAGCTCCCCGAAGGATGAACCCTACTCGCCAAAGGCCTTTCCTCCAGCTCCACCATTGGCCAAAATGTCCAATTTAACATGAGATATCTCACATTCTAATTGGCAGATTGTCATGAAACTTGCTAGGGCGTATTCATTCTCCCTTGAGGATGAACCCCAATCATTTGAGTGACCCTATGACCTTTCCTCTAGCATCAAAATGCCAACTTCACATATCTCATAATATGGCCGATTTTTTTTAATTTTGTTTTCAGCCTGTTATTATGCTTAAATTTGGTCTGCTGGCTGTTTTTAGAAATTGCATTGCCTAAAGTTTGTCCGGGCTAGGGTTACTATTTGTGGGTATTTAGGGTCCATCCAACACACAGGCTTATTTTGGGGGAGAACCAAGCAAGGCTGCTGGTGTACCTTCCAGATAAGTCAACTGAATTTGATCTCTCAGGCTAATTGCCCCCTCCCCCTTCCCCATTCTTACCTCTGGCGGCAGAGCTGACAAGCGAAGCAGTCTAAATGGTAGACGTTGTCTCTGGCTCTCATCACCATCTCAAAGGCTGGGATCAGTTTACTGCAGGCTGCACAGTTCCCTGTCACCCCAAAGAGCCTGCAGAGGTAGAGCAGAGGACAGGAGGGAGAGCATGGAAGAGGAGGACACAGTGAAAGGAAGATTAAAAAGAGAAAGAAGACGGGAGGGATAGAGAAGGGAAGCAATAAGGAGAGAAGAAAAGTGAGGGGGACAGAAGAGAGGGGAAAGCAAAATGACAGAGGGAGAAGATTGGAAAGAAAAACAGAAAGAAGTATAGAAAGAAAGACAAAGAAGAAAGGAAGCAAGCAAGGCAGGAAGAAAGAAAGAAAGAAAGAAAGAAAGAAAGAAAGAAAGAAAGAAAGAAAGAAAGAAAGAAAGAAAGAATAACGGATGGAAGAAGCATAGAGGAAGAGGTGAAAGTATGTAAGGGATGAGTGAGGATCTGTATTCGTTTTTTTGTGAATAATTAAGTGAAAACTAATGGAAATGAGCAAGGTTTCTATACTCAAAACTTGTCCTTGTTTCTGAGCGTTTTCAACACATCAGGACTAAACAGTTTCTGCAAATAACTTTAAGTCTTTGTTCTACTCTTTTTGAAGCACAGAAACTAATTCAAGTTTGACACATGGGACAAAACAGCACTAGAGTTTAGCCAATCAGGGAAATCAATGTAGCATGCCTGTCATTGACAACCTCTGTGACAAAATCCAGATGGTCTTACGGCAGTAAACCCACTCATCTGGCGGCCCAAGTAGATTAAAACAATCGCAGAGAATTCGCTAATACTCTTTCGCTGCAGGTCTAATGAACATGAACCGGGGTGAGCAGCAGTGTTTCTTTTCCATACGCCAGGAGAAAAACTTGGAAGAACCATTAAGAGGAAGTACATCCCCAGATGGAGGCGGTGATGTCTTGAACAAGACGCACTGAGAACTTCACAAGACAAATGAAAATGTCAATCGAACAAGTGACCAGTGAGAGAACAAAAGCAAGGCTCTAATTAACAGAATGCTCTGATCTAACGAGCCTTAGTCCTTCAGTAGGCACCTGGTGAGGGTTTTTTCCTCCCCCTTTCTCCTTAACGAGGGTACGAAGCTTGATGCTAATTCTCTACTAATGGTCCAATTAAAAGAAATCACATGGTTTTAATCCCAGTCTTCAAAGGGTTTTGGCCTGCACCGTTGCAATGATGAGGAAAACAGGAGGCAATCTAGCCAATTTAACTGTCAAAAGGGGTTTTGGTCTCTAAGAGCGGCGCGGCTAATGAGAGACTTAGCCCCAACCAAATCCAGCTGGATCCTACACGAGACTAACACATGAGCTCAGCAATGTGGCGGAGATATCAGGAGTTCTCCCACAGACCTGACGCCATCCGTCTTTACTCCTGGGAAGCACTAGAGCCTGACCGATGTATCGGTTTGGCCGATATATCGGCCATTATTTGACGACATCGGTCAATTATGCAGCAAATGTTTAGAAAAATAGCATATTTTCAAGCTCACAACGTGTCACGACTTGCAAAGTGACACATTGTGAGCTTTTAGACTGGCTATTTAAAAAAGAAATTGAATAGGCCTTAAGTGGTTAAATAAAATAAAGTTGAGTTGTTTATGTACATTTTATAATTCCTTTTTTGATTGTTCATTGTATACTTAAAGGTTCTAAGTGATATTTGTTTGGTTAAAACAAAACTTTTTTGGTTATTAAGTTAAATCGCTATAGAACGTAGCTCGTTCGCAGTACAGCTACGTTCTGCTGGCAAATGTAAACACACTGAGCCGCTATTTCCTACTTTCGGTCCCCCCGCAGGATGTTTCCCACACAGGATTTTTGCTCCAGTAAATTCCCGCGGAAACAGGTGGATAGAGTGTTTTTTTCAGTAACAGGGGTCTCCCCATCTCTCCAACACATTTTCAGATGGGTCAACAATTTTATCCAGTCAGGAGAGAGAACCCATTGATTCAATATTGTTCCAATTCCAAATGTATCTGCTCATTTACTTGTTTTATCACTTCCAATTTCATTTATTTATCCTGTATCCTGTTTGAGGTCTCTCTTCTGATTGGATGAAATTGATATCCCACCCTGAAAATGTTATTTCAGTTTACTAAAGAGCTGGAGAGACAGGGAATGAATTATTAGTGAATTAGTGAATGATGATCAGAATATCGTTACGTAACACCTATTTTAACAAATATATAACTTGCAGCACCTTTAAAGTTTAATTTTCTTCTCAAATATGGGAGTTAAATATATTATTAATTTCCAATTTGTTTAATTTAAAAGGTATAATCATTTAACTGATATGTTTTTTGATTTCAAGATTTTGCACTTTATTTTACAAATTATCGGTCAAAACACTGGTAATAACTCTCCAAAATCAGGATCGGAGTCGGACCCAAAAATCTGGCATCGGTCAGGCTCTAGGAAACACTTGGTACTGTATAATAAAATATTCCATTATCATATCCCATTCAGTGGACACTTTCACTGAAGTGCCTTACGGTGTCATCAGCACTTCCATTATTAGCATGGGTGATCTCATTGCACACTGACAGAGTTCATGCCATGCTCCATCCTTTGAGCTACACAGGGAACATAACCCTTCACCACTTAAGCACTATATACTTTGTTGTACAGCGAATAGTGAAAATAGACGATCTACAAGCTCACAATACGTTGTGATACGTTGTGAACTTGTAGATATCCCTATGCTATCACTATTTTGGAAACACTCTATATAGACACTCTCTAACACACTACAAAAGTTTGAAAGATTTATGTTGGAACGCTGGGGTTAATGTAGTTGACCCTGCCAGTGTTTGTGCGGTTAGTCTATCAATATGTTTAGAAAATTAAGCCCATCTAAGTAATATATTTGCCCTTAGTGGTGTGTGGGTCACATGCAACCACTAGAATTTGCTATTCACCCACCCTCAACCGCTCAATGCCGTGACAATTACAAATATGTTAAACCCCTGTCGGGGCTGGTGCTTTAAAGCAGTGGTTCTCAAACATTTTCATGTCAAGGACCCCCAAATTCACATGTTTGGCCATGGACCCACATCTGAAAAGATTTGGTGTTGGCTGGATTTGTCAAAAATAGCCGATCTACAGTACATGCTCAAAACGTGTCGCTGTGTGATGAGTTGTGAGATTGTAGAATGTCTATTTTCAAATAGCCAGTATAAAAGTATAAAATAGGCCAAAAGGTTAAACTGATTTTCATGCTATGGAACCCTGTCAAGGACCCCTGGGGGTCCCTGGACCCCACTTTGAGAACCTCTGCATTAAAGTACAATTCACTGTGACTATTATTGGTATAATTACCAATCTTCAGTTTACTAGTTATTTTACTTGAAAAACTGTAAAAGCTTAAGTAGCAGAGTAGTCCTTCCTGAAGACCAGAAGCCTATAATATCTTCCTTGGCCAAGGGGTGATTCCCCTTTGGCAGAGCAGTTAGACTAGTTTGGTTTCCCATGAGGGTGACCCAGGTTTGAATCCAGGTGGTAACCTTGGGGACTCATCTGGATTGGGTTTCCCACTAGAGGGGAGGTCAAAGTGGGGTGAGCGTAGCAGAGTAACCCTGCCACGGAGAACAGAAACCTAACATCTCCCTTTGGCCACGCGGGATTCCCTTTGGACGAGCCGTAAATCAACAGCGGATCAGTGTTGGAATCCAGGTGGTTATATTTAAACATGTCATCTTTAAATATTAAATAATGAACATGCGGTAAGACCTGCTCTGCAATGTAACCGCAATTCGCTTTGGGGCAATAAACACCTGGCAGTGAACTGCAAGAGTAGAGCCGGTTTTTATGATCAAAGATTAATTTAGATTTGGGACCCCAGGCAAATGTACCTGGATAGAAAAGAAAATTAGCAGCAGTCTGGAGGTCCCCTGCAGGACCGGAGCTGACAACCACCAAAGCGATAGGCCTGGTGTACTTATACTGTTTAGCCAATTAAAACCGGGAAAACATCTGTGTCATTTTAGATGTTAGCGTTGGCTATTAAAAAATAGCAGATATACAAGCTCACAGCGCGTCACTTCGTGCCGCGCTGCGAGCTTGTACATCTGCTATTTTTTTAAACATTTTTGAAAAATCTTGGAAAGTGTGAGAACAAGTAAGACGCGCGAACGCGGGAAGCGAACGCAAAAAAAATAAAAAAATTATGAAAAAAAAATATTTAAAAAAAAGTAACCAATAAAAAAAATACAATGTTTTTGAACAATTCAACAAAGTGTTTGAAGTGCCTGTTTCACCCACTTCCGGGGGGCGGAGCCAAAATCCGAGCCCGAAGTATTTGTTCGTAGACCCCCACTTAGGGGGGGTAGAAAAAGTTTCGGAGCGATTCGGGCACTTTTCATTTAACATGGGGTTTCAATGGGGAGTTTTTAGGAGCCTTCTCCGGGGCGTGGCTTCCGGGGGAAGGGGCGGGCTTAAACGCAACCTTGACAGGTGTGTTCAGTTTTCAAAGACCTTTCATTTGATGTATGGTACGTCTAAATTGGACATTTACTTATCTCAGAGGAGCTGCATACAGGCAGTGCACACAGACAGAGACACAGAGACACAACCCGAGCACGGTTTCATAGTAAGCTCCACTTGCGCGGAGGCGCGCCTCCTTCCGCTGCGTTCGCAACTACTGATTTAGAAGGCATTTGTAGAATCAGCCTCAGGTCAACGCATCAGTGTCCTTTTTAGATTTCTTTGGCTATTCAAAAATATTTCGAAATATTTTAGATTTTTTGAAAAATCGTGAAAATGTATGCAAATCTTTGAATATATATTTTTTTTTTTGCTTGTGGGGGTCCCTGGAACTAAATATTTTGAGATGGGGGTCCCATGGCCAAATAAATATAATTTTGGGGGTCCTTGACATGAAAAGGTTTTAGAATCACTGATATAAAATATGTTGTTCCAGGGACCCCCAGACGCAAAGATTTGAGTTAAAAAAATCGCTTAAAAAATATATATATATACATTTTCACGATTTTTCACCTGAATATAAGGATAATTACTGTCTTGAAGTGAGACATTGCAATACTTCTGACTCACACAGACAGACATATGCCTGTGGAAGCATGACCTCAGGGACCTCAGGTACTCATGATGACCTTACCTCAGGTAATCCCGCCGACAGAGGATGAGGTTGGCGCGGGTGTAGAGGGTGGACCCCACCTGGCCCAGGCGACAGTCACAGCACGCACATTTCAGACAGTCCTCGTGCCAGTACCTGTCCAGGGCCTGCAGCATGAAGCGGTCCCGGATCTTCCCGTTGCACCCGGCACAGCCTCGTGGCTTCTCTCTGGACTGGAGGGACACCAGAGACACACCTGCCAGCAAGAGACATTATGACACAGAGAGTGAAAGACGGGCAAATAGGAATAGAGCAAGGCCAGAAACAGGTGCAATAGTACAGCGGTGTAAAGTAAAGTATTTTTTACTTTACTGGAGTGCTTTTCAATCATTTTACTTCTACTCCACTACATCTCAAAGGCAAATATTGTACTTTTACTCCACTATAATTATTTGAAAACTTGAGTTACTAGTTACTTTGTAGATTTAGATTATTATTACAAACCCATTTCAGACCTATATACTTTGGCAATTTGAAAATAGCCAATCTACAAGCTCACAAGGCGTCGCTTGTGCGCTTGTAGATCTGCTATTTTCAAAGGATTTTTATAAATTTTACCCATTTGGAAACTTGAAATGGGACCTTCTGCATAATGAGTACTTTTGCTTTTGGTACTTGAAGTACATTTTGATGCCAATACTTTTGTACTTTTACTCAAGTACATTTTTAACACCGAACTGGTACTGGTTACTATTTCTACAACAATGGGGTATTGATAGTTTTACTTAAGTAAAAAATGTGAGTACTTCTTCCATCACTGCAATAGTACCAGAAAAGAGAACTTCAGAGATGGAAGGAGAGAGAGGCAGACAGATACAGAATTACAGTATATAGACAAATTACAATGAATGAAAGAGTGAAAGCAGTGTGTGGAAAAACTACAAATAGTGTCCTTAATCTGCATTAAATCACTATTTAAGGTTGTTAACCTACACAACAACAGGCTAAGTTCTAAGTAAAACATCTATTTGTAGCCTATGCCTATCTCTGAAGCGATGTGCTTTGCAGGTGGCCCTCACTTAATGAAGTCAAAGTGATGTGGGCTAAAGTAAACTAATGCAAGTTGCAAACCCAAAGTTCTCAACATCTCATTCAACAAAATCATTGAACTACAGCAGTGGTTCTCAACCAGTGGTCCGGGGACCACCAGTGGTCCTTGGGGGATGGTAGGGGGTTCCAGGTGGTCCCCAGCTAAATGATGAAGAGTTGGTGACCAAATGGACCCTCATTAGATCTTTAACTCTTGAAAGCGTAAAATGAAACCAATTGAAACCAATTAATGGACCCGTAAGGGTTTCATTCTACACTCTCAAGAGTTAAATTATTGTTAAACATCTGCATTACTTAATTTACAAGAAGCCTACAGAATTAGAGAATGTAGAAGAATTGTTATTTTTGATCAACGTTTGCCTATTATCTCTCCTATGGTAACAAAATCTCATCTAACGATGACAAAAATATATTTAAAAAAAGTTTTGGGTCTGAGGCTTAATCTCGTCAAATGATGGTCCGTGGCTCAAATGCCGAATAAATAATGGACCTTGATATGAAAAGGGTTGAAAACCACTGAACTAACAGGAATGATGATCGTTCACTCACTGTCTTCCTTGTCCAAAACCATAGTTCTTTTTTATATTGACAGCAATTCCTGCTAGAAAAGAGAAATCCCTTTCTCTGCAGTCAGTCAGGGATTATTAATGATCTTGACAGTTGTCTCTCAGTAGCCTGATCAAACTTCAGCAATGCGTCTCATCATCTCTGATCAAAGCGAGGAAAACGGTCTTCATGGTCGTGTGGAGTAAAAAATAAATAAATAACGTGCGTAAAACCCTAATGCGAGTGGAGAAAACCCCGATTTAGAAGAATATAGATGCTGCTCCCTCGTATCAGATCGCTTGGAAGAATAAGCGATCAATGTCCTCAATAAGAGAGACTCCGGTGTTATCTTGCAGTTCGATGGCGGTGTACAGCGGTGTTTAAATCTCTTATTAAGCTTAAAACACTTCAAACAATCTCAATCCTCCTCTCTCTCGACACAGCGTGCCTTTCCCTCTCTCTCGATCGTTCGGAACAGTTCTCACTAGCCCTGATCTAAGAAGGGGAGAGGGAAAAAAACTCCCACAGTCCAATAGCTTTCCAATGCTAATTATATAAAGTCATTATGCTCAGATCTGATATAGTGGCGCCTCCCCCCCCCTCTTTGAATCAATTATTCAATACACAGTCAGTCGCACACCAGGACAGCCCAGAGCCTGAGGTGTTTTAGAATGAGCTTATTCAAGTCCAAGGACACCAATTATCTCCTTTTTCAACCGAACAGATGCATTGCTATTGTGCGTGCGTGCGTGCGTGCGTGCACCTCTCTCTCCCTCTCTCTCTCTCTCTCAGTCTCACTCTCTCTCTCTCTCTGTGTGTGTGTGTGTGTGTGTGTGTGTGTGTGTGTGTGTGTGTGTGTGTGTGTGTGTGTGTGTGTGTGTGTGTGTGTGTGTGTGTAACAGGAGAAGGGGGTTAAGGCAGTCGTTCTGCCTTATCCATGGACGGAACCCCATTTGAAAAGATGTGGTGCCAGGGGCCATGGGGCCCCCGGCCCCGGCCCCGGCCCCCACCATAACAGAAGATCTTATAGCCTAGTTGTTACATTAGATTTAGGACATAATTCTACAACTGTCAACTCTGTGGGTGGGGAGAGAGAAACCTATTAACTGAAAAGTCTCACTAATAACTAGTCAAATAGTATGTTTGAACCTATTTCAACCTGGCATCGCATGTCATAGGCAAAAAAAGAAGAAAATAGCTAAAATAGCTGATAAAAAGAAGAAGAAAATAGCTCAAATAGCTGCATCTACACGCTCAAAGTTCAACGTATTGTGACGCAAATTTTTAAATAGGGTTAAACTGTTTGCTTGGGGACCATCTGGAACACCCTCAAGGACCCACTTTGAGAGCCACTGTGTGTGTGTGTGTGTGTGTGTGTGTGTGTGTGTGTGTGTGTGTGTGTGTGTGTGTGTGTGTGTGTGTGTGTGTGTGTGTGTGTGTGCGCGTGCGTGCGTGTGAGTTGGGACAGGATTTCATTTGACCATGCAGCACCGGTTTGATGCACCGTAGGAGCGCTTGTTTTTGGACAGCCCCGGTGGAGGCGCGCCATCGGTGCAACGTTCGCAACGTTCGGCATGGCGACTCACTTGCCTGGGCTCGCTCGGCGGTGCCTCTCGTGGCTCAAGTCCGCTTCACCCGACTCAGCGTCGTTCAAGTCCCGGTAGGGACAGAATCATGAATCATCGCCCCCTATAGTCTCTCTCTGTACCTCCGAGACGTCAACACCGCCTCGTGGTCCAAGCTAACACAGCCAAGCCAAGTCTCACGTCTCGCCTCCTACCAACACTAATATCGCCCCTTGCTTGACGTTGACGCTACGAGGCGGTCCTGTCGCGTTGCAGGTTGACGAAGACAGACGATTCTCTGCCTATATTGGTATGCAACTCGAATGGGGCTGAGTCAGCAGAAGCGAACTTTGCACCATTTGGTGCGGCCACTCGCTCGCCTATAACGGCTCGCTCTGGGTTGCCTCATTGAGGGTTCAAGTCGACTCCTGACAGCGGTATTTTCACCAGACGGTCAACCTTTTATGAGTTGGAAGTTAAAAAGTCACTTCTGCATTCCCCAAATAGTGGGCAGAACTATGGCGGAAAATTACGTGACAGGGGATTCCCATCACGTTTAATCCCCGGGTGACTTGTCAGATTTTCCCCCGACTCGTCACTATAGTATGACTTGAGAGTGAGAATGTGTGTGTGTGTGTGTGTGTGTGTGTGTGTGCGTGTGCGTGTGCGTGTGCGTGTGCGTGTGCGTGTATGTGTGAGTGAGAGAGAGTGCTTAGAAAGAGTAGGAAAGAGAGATAGATTTGATACCCCTGATACCCCTTAAGCAATTACCATTAACCTGAAATGCATGTTACCTACTTCGACATAAGCACATGATGTCATTGTCTGTTTAGTACCATCCTCCATTCACAAATCCTGTGTGTGTGTGTGTGTGTGTGTGTGTGTGTGTGTGTGTGTGTGTGTGTGTGTGTGTGTGTGTGTGTGTGTGTGTGTGTGTGCGTGTGCGTGCGTGCGTGTGTTTATGTTCCTATTCATGTTTATTAGAGGATCCCCATTAGAGACACATGAATGAGCCTCTAGTCTTCCTGGGGCCTGTGAGTGTCTGTGCATGTCATTTTTATTTTTGTACTGTTCATTTATATTTGTTTGTTTCGGTGGTCTTTTGGATCAGACAAACAGGGCTATGTAGGTTCTATCCTATTCTATCCTGTTCTATTCGATTCTATTCTAGTCAGCATTTCAGACTGTCCTATGCTCGACCATAGCTCCTTGTCCACTGTGTTGAAAACCAGGGCCTTCTCCTTCCTCTCCCAAACAGATCATCAAGCCTAAATCCTGCTCATTAGAGCCAGGCACAAACAACTGTTCCAACATGGCCTCTAGATCGGGTCACACTAATTAACCAGCCCTATTGACAGCCTACACCCTCATTATCCTCCCTCTCATCCGATCGTTGGACGTCAAGACAGCTAACGATCAACACACTAATTAATCAGTGGATTCGGCTCTGGGTTTGCCATTCATTTGTGAGACACATGGGAGCTAATTACTTCAATTATGAATGCGTCTAATTAAATAGCTTCGTTAGGTAACCATTGTTGCAGCCCCATCCTCTCTCCGTGTCTGTGGTCCTGATAAATGAATAGTGAGGGAGAGCGGTGCATTAGCGGCATATTGTCTTTATTTTGACATAGGCCCTACATCAATGCCAAATACTATGGTAAGCCTGGGATGAACATAACACACTATTCACAGCCAGGGTCCATTAGGCTAATTGCGCTAAAAGGGAGTTTTCTCGTTGACATTAAAGGTGAGTGGGGGTAGATGGCTGCTATGGCTCTAATTAGAAGTCTGGGGAAATAGGAACCCTTTTTGGGCCATCTGCTGTTGCTGCCAGTCACGTCCTTGGTGAAAGGAGCAGGAAGAAATGTGGATGTTTTTTTCAGTGTTCAGTGTGAAGGCTTGTTTATCAGTCACGATGCCTTTGCAGTTTGGGTCAGAGGAGCCTGATCTCATTCAGTCGGCCGAACAGTTGGATTTGTGAGCGGGAGTAATGACCTGCAATTTGTGGCAGGCAGTGACGGGTTCCGAATATGAAATTATGGACTGGAGAGAGCCTCCTCATCGCCATAGATTACTTCTACCCCCAGTGACCAGAGAAACAAGAACAGTTTCAAAATAGGTTTTCACAAATAAATGATTGGATTAGTGGGCTAGTAGCTACAAGGTACACAGCTGCAGTCAATCCGTCCGTAGGCTGCCCTAGCGCGTCTGATATCTGGTCTAGAGGGGCGGGTTCAAAATCTCCAGAGAAAAAATCCGCGAGATCCCATTGGTTCACCGCCCCGTCCCATGCCCCCCCCCCCCCCCCCAGCAGCATTGAGAGCCCTGACGTCACAACAATTGGAGCGACGCCCACTGCACTCTGGTTGGTTGGGGAAATGAAACACTTCCTATGCCAGGAACGTCAACAGGCTGGTCCAGGCTCTTATTTTTGAGCAAAACGTGAAGGAAAATAAAAGCCTGGAGATTGATTCACCTGCAAAATACCTGCACTTCTTTTAGACTGGGCTTGGGACTTAATGGTGTAGGGCAGGCCTATACTTTAGAAAAACAAAACAATATGGGGTGATGTTAAAGGAAAAGGGTTTATTAAAACACATCCCACACACACAAGCACCTGATACTTTATGTACACATAGGCTAAACACACACAGACATAGACATATGCCGCAAGCATGTACACATGTACATGGATGGACCCACAGGAATAGCATAACCATTTAGATGACAGTGAGGCTATGTTTCTATATCATAGGATAATAACCGTTTCCCAAGTTGAAATTTCTTGTTTCATTGTGCTTCAAGGTTTAGCTAAAATCAAAGACAGAAGAGTCACAATATAGCTAAATCTTCTGAATTAAATTGAACGTTATCTTAATTCCTAAATCTGCAAGATGCACAGGCTTACTAACAGTGTAAGTCCTAAATTATATTATACGTGTGAAATCTGAATGGCACTTGAGGCAGAAGATTATGGTAGGTAGAGTAAAGGGACAGGTTTCTAGTAGAGGAAAATGTGCACGCACATTTGCACGCCTCAGTGCTGTAGTTTCTCTGTGTTTGTGGTGCGGTCCATCATCCATGTGTACATGCTTGCGGCATGTGTCTATGTCTGTGTGTGTTAAAGGTTCTATGACATTCATTTTCACTTTTTTTATTTTTTATGGTTTTGGGGTTTTATGACCTCAATTAGACCCAAAAAATCTGAACTTTGAACATTCAGTGGATTTTCTGTGGTCTGGGGTTTTCTGAATAATTAGGCTGAAAAGTAATCTGAGCTTGGCCCTTCGACAGTGAGGTCACAGCCGATTAATCCCGCCCACTCTCCTCCTCGCCCCTCCCCTCCCCTATCCTTTCCTTTGGGGGGGGCGGAGCAGAGGCGATGATTGACAGGCAAAATCCCTCACCAGCGACACCCGCAGGCAAAGATTTATTTTTTCATTGCAGTTGAAAAGGCTTTAGAAATGTGAGAGAAAAACACCTGCCATGGATCAATGGAGTGGATTTTTTTGTTAAAACTTTCTATACACGTTTGAAGGACCATGACAAAGACTTTTAATATGTGGTAAAACTGAACGTCATGAAACCTTTAAGCATATGTGTACATAAAGTGTCAGGTGCTCGTGTGTGTGGGATGTGATGATGTGTTCAAATATCGGTGGCACTTGAGGCAGAAGATTATGGTAGAGTAAAGGGAGAGGTTTCTAGTAGAAGAAAAGTTTGTCAACAGTCAAACGAGGTGCCACTTCAATGCAGCAGAACATCAGGAAAGGAGGCATGACATTCTCATACTCAGAAAATAGGACTATTATACAAACAAGATGGGTTCTAATATGGCATGGCTACCATGGGGAACCTTCTTGTGGCCACTCTGTGATGTCAGTCATCTATGATATATGGTGTATGATTCCAAATTTGGCCAGGGTTTCAACCCAATCTGACCCCAATTGTCTTAATTTATATAACCTTATACAGTCAAACTTTTTGACTGTCTACCATAACTAGCCAGTCTGTTTTATACTTTTTGAAATATTTAACGTTTTTATACAAATTTGATTCTGGAAATCAATGACGGTCGGATTGGGATTAAATTGTACCCAAATACCCAATCATAGCCTGGCTGCATGAAAACAGAGAAGCCACGCCATTATTATACCCTGTCTTGTTTTATTTGGATAATTACAACGCACAGCTGCAAGGACTGAATAATGGGAAAATAAACCTTTAACTGTGGTCCACTTACATTGGCTCTCATTTCTCCTTGCGATTTGCCCAGGTGTTAGTAATGACTAGTAATGACTATTGAACTCATTTTCTTGGGTGCAAATGCATCTTTACAAGCACCAACCCAGCAGCATAGGAAATCAGTTAATTGGATTGTTCTAAAGAGCAGATAACAGCAAAGAAACATTTTGAGTCAAGTACCTAGACCATAGAAAATAAAGATGATTATGATTATGAAAGATCCTGCACAACTATATTTCTATTCCATTTTCTCTAGGTTCTCTGTAGTTGCGTGTAGAATGTGTAAGAATGAAAGATAATTTGAAACAGCCTTGTGTCTTTTGCAAGCAACTATTTCACCAGCTGAATGATCATAGAGCACCAGGTGATGTGATGTACTGTAGTTGATGTGAAGGGATAAAGAACAGCACATTGGCCCGTGGCCCGTATCGCTGGCCTAGCGTTCCGGGCACCTATGCTACAGTATAGCCTGACCGCACGTCGTGGGTTCGAGTCTCGTTCCCTATGACCTTTGCTGCGAGTCTCTCCCCGTCTCTCTCTCTCCCTCTTTCCTGTCCATCTTCATTTACATACTATCAATAAAGGCAGAAAAGCCACACAAAAAAACAGCACATTTACACAATGGGCCTCATTCAGGAAGCGATATAAGAACAGATCTTCTCTTATTTTGTTCTTATCTGGGATTCAGCAAAGTTTTCTTATTTTTGCTTTTCTTTTATGTGAGAACACATTTTAAGAGTGGTCGAGAGCACTCTTACTGAGATACAGTAAGAGAAAACACAGTCCACAAATGTTGTTTGTCCAATGCTAGAAAAAATACATTTTAACTTGTGCACGCCTCAGTGCTGCAGTCTCTCTGTGTTTGTGATGGGGTCCATGTTCATGTGTACATGCTTGCGGCATGTGTCTATGTCTGTGTGTGTTTAGCCTATGTGTACACAAAGTGTCAAGTGCTTGTGTGTGTGGGATCATGTGTTTAAATATCGGTGCCGTGTATAGGTGCTGCGTGTGTACAGTAGGTTCTGCCTTAACAATACTGTAACATATGTGTATGAAGGTGGTTGCGTTGTGTCTGCACTCTGCACGCATGCAAGCGTGTGTTCGTGTGTGTGTGTGCATGCATGCGTGCCTGTGTTCGTGTGTGTATGTGTGTGTGGCACAGTACTGTAGACAAACAAGCAACAAGCCTTTAGTTTGTATTGTTTACAAGCCTAATTGCCTGGTGGAAAAAGCTGCTGGTCCCCATGAGGCTGCGGTACCGCTTCCCAGGCGTTAGCTGGAACCGTCCATGGTCGGGGTGGATGAGGTCCTTGATAATCCTACAGGCTTTGCTGACACAACAGGCGGTGTACATCACCTGGATGGAGGGAAGCTCACATCCACTGACGCTCTGGCTGTCCACATGGCCCTCTGCAGCGCTTTATGGTAGAGGGCAGTACAGTTGCCATGACAGGCAGATTTTGTTGATATTTAGTTTTAGTCATAGTCTTTTGCATAAATTTCCATTTAGTTTTATTCATATTTTAGTCATCTGAAATGTTTTAGTTTTTGTCTAGTTTTAGTCGACTAAATATCATAAGATTATAGTAGACTAAATCTACAGTTGATTTAGTCGACTAAAATGTATTTTGGCGGTGCCTTGATGGCGTCGTAATGGCAGATTTTACACTTGGTTGCATGCTGAAAATAGCCGATCTACAAGCTCACAACGCGTCGCGTTTTGACGCGTTGTGAGCTTGTAGATCGGCTATTTTCAGAGCGCAACACCAGAGCGCAACCAAACATAAAATGACTTGTCTTTTAGTTCTACTGGATCTCTTCTCCACTAGTTCCTCCTTAACATTATTATTTGTTGACGAAATTGTCAATATATTTAGTCTTAGTTTTAGTCATCATAGCTTCATTTTTATTTTGTTTTTATTTTGTTTTCGTCAGTGAAAAAAGGTAGTCGACGAACATTTTTCATCATAGTTTTAGTCGACGAAATCAATACTGCGAGGCAGTGAGGCATCCAGTCAGGATGCTCTCAGTGGTGCTTCTGTAGAAGGCCTCCAGGATCTTGGGCCCCATGCCAAACTTTCAGTTGCCTGAGGGGAAAGAGGCATTGCTGTGCCATTTTCACCAAGTGACGGTGTGCTCATCCCAGCAGAGGTCCTTGGTGTTGTGGGCGCCAAGAAACTTGAAGCTGCTGACTCTCTCCATGGCAGACCCAGTGATGTAGATCTCTCCTCTTAGCATCTCTCCTCTTCCTCTTCTTGTATTGCACGATCAGCTCCTTGGTTTTGTCGATGTTGAGAGAGGCGAACGTTGTTCTCCTGACACCATTGTTTCAGGTTGTTGACCTCTCTCCTGTAGGCCACCTCACTGTTGTCAGTGATCAGGCCTATCACTGTCACGTTATCGGTAAACTTAATCATTAAGTTGGATGTGTGTGAGGCCATGCAGTCATGGGGGTACAGGGAGTAGTCTGAATTAGTCCCTGAATAGATTGCAGCTGTAGAATGAAACCCTGCAGTACTCTGGGACCACGACACACAGGAAGGAGTTTAAGGACGGTCACTGCTGTAGGACATCGTGCTTGTGCACTTCCACACATTGATGCTCCGGAGAGGAGGCATGAGAAAAGGAGGCTGTGTGATTTAGCAGGAAACGTTATTAGTATTTAGTATCAGATGCTTCAGAGAAAATTCTCTGCGGGCTGGGTCTATTTCGTCAGAGGGTCAAGTGTCTGGAGGAGAGCCAATCCCGCTGTCCCCACGACTCTTAGCTGGTGGACTTTTCCAGATTGGAGTTGGAGGACGGTGCTCACCAGCTGTGAGATTAAGGGGAACTGATCGATGGCCCCTCTGATTGGCCCTCCCCGCGTCCCAGCGGCATCCAATCCCCTTTGTCGGATGGCTGTCTTCGGCTGAGCCAAAACCAATTCCTCCTCCATGCAGGGGCCGAATAAGATCGCTGACCTGAAGCTGAAAGGCCACGCTTGGAGGCTCTGCTGTCATCCGTCTCCGCTCTGCGGCTCACCGGGAAATGAGAAACACAAGCAGGGAGAAAAGGGAGGGTAATGGAGAGATGCGGGAGAGGAAGAGAGAAAGAGAGGGCACAGAATCAAGTAAAAGTTCAGTCAATTTTATAGGTGCACAATAGTTTGCTTTACAGATACCCACCTGAGATTTAAAATATGATTTTAATATATGATGAGTCAAGATACATTCTCAAATAAATACGAACAAGCTTTGATGTAGCCTATTTACAAGTAAAAGGCCATCTGCACCTGTTTTGTGTGTGTGTGTGTGTGTGTGTGTGTGTGTGTGTGTGTGTGTGTGTGTGTGTGTGTGTGTGTGTGTGTGTGTGTGTGTGTGTGTGTGTGTGTGTGTGTGTGCGCGCGCGTGTGTGTGTGTTCATGAGAGCGTGCGGGATGCAATATTGAAGCAGGTCAGTGGGTTGGTGGACTGATATGTTTTAACTTCAAAAGGCCTGTGTGGAAATGTCTGAATGGGGAAAAGGGAAAGTTGCTGAGTTCATTAAAATTGTTCAACATAACCTATATTGCTATAGAGATGGCCCACTGCAATGTCAATGAAAATGAGATTCAAAAGGAAGAATTCAACAGAGATTTAACAAAAAAGCATAGTAAATGGCATAATAGTCCTTGTTAGAATAGAACCTTAGTGTTCCATAGGTTTAGTGACAATAATTCCATTGGCATTCAAACTGCTTATATAGCATAACCGTACATATTTGATGTTGTAAGTATGCTGTATGTATCCGTTTAGTACTTTGGTGTGTACTTTAATGGGCGTGGTGTGACACTAACTGCAAGGGTAAGCAGATTGATTTCCACTGGGCACAAATCCTATAAATGATCTCCCTCCTCCAAAGAGCATGCTGTTTAGAAGCTAGGCTGCAAGTGGCAACAGAAGTCTAATGCCATCTAGTGGTTACAAATGGGAAATATCCCTGTTTTGTACACCAAAGGAAAACATTATTATGACATCATGTTTTTCACCTTCCCTGCAAGCTTGCTGTTCAATTTGTTCAGGCTGTTTTAAGGTGACTGATACTGTAGTTTAGTGGGTCCAACAATTGGAATATTTCCTTGCAAAAAAAATACAGGTTTGTTGAAAAGCAAGGAAACCATCTTGAGATCTTTGTCCGGTTGCCCTGCACACAATTAAAAAAAAACTCTTTGGTTCTTTGGATCATGACACAACTCTGCATATAGGCCTCACCAAGATCATGTATCAGACAGATTTTTCATATTCCATTCCCATTGGCTATACTGACTTCCAAAGTGTGCCACCCCTGGGTAGGCAACCCAGTGTGTGTGTGTGTGTGTGTGTGTGTGTGTGTGTGTGTGTGTGTGTGTGTGTGTGTGTGTGTGTGTGTGTGTGTGTGTGAGTGCGTGCGTGCTTGTGCGTGTGTCATTTCCCCAAAAAACTTTCAGCAAGCACGCTGCACACATAAGGAATGTTTTCCTTTTTAGCTCCGAGCCACAGGAAAACAGGAGTCTTATTAAGTCATGTTTTACTTTAATTTCCTCTCAAACTGAAAATGTTTTTACAGTATATACAGTAATAACATTGACCAAACGCTGTAAAAAAGAAAAAAAGAAAGACATACATTGCATACCTGGGTTTGATGTAATATTCTTATTTCATTTACTTTGTTATGACATACTGCAAATGGAGACATTAAATGTGCTACAAACAGAATGAGTGTCCTCTCACAACCTTTCTGTTGTTTTCACTTCTGTAGATATTTCGAAATGCTAAATCGGCTGAACTGAAAAACAAAATGAGTATTATACTACTTCATATTTACAAGTTACTTAAAAAATGTTGTTGTTAGCCATACATTACTTATCTAAGGGAACGATACAAAAATAACGTATACTGTACTGACTTGTGGGGGAGCTTTTAAAGCATGTAAACAAGATAGGCCTTATAACCCATGGCTCTATTAACATTATATAGCTCATAAGCTTTTAAAAAATATATACTTTCTTGAAACGTGAAGAGAAATGAGTCTGCATGTCCAAAAAGTGTGTAATATCTGCTGATCAGTTGTTTTGTTAAGAATGGTTTTAGTAGACAAATATGTTTCCAAATTCCAATATCTATAATGATATCCTGACATGGTAGTGAGTGAAATACCTGTGGAGTGTTTCATTCTTGTGTGACAGTATGTGGTTTAGAGAATGGTTTGAATGTAACATGTTGAAATTGCCACTTAACGTGTTGGTAGTATTTACATGCAACAGTACGCATCATTTGAATGTATAGTGCAGTTTTGCTCAAAGTGGGGTCTAGGGACTCGCAGGGCTCTTTGAGGGGGATCCAGATGGATCCTTACAAGTCTGAGAGCGTAAAATTGGAACCAAATGGACCCTTAAGGGTTACAGGTCCATTTGGTTCAATTTGTACGCTCTGGGGTCCTTGAAATTTAAAACCGCTGGTATCGCGCTTACTGATAGGAATATGAATGTACTGCAGTAGTTTTCAGACACAGCACATTTACTTCTTGTTCAAATGCCAAGTTCCCTCTTATTTTGATTTCAGAGAACCCAAGACAAACTCAGTCCAGCCAACCTCACAGAAAGCCCCTACAATAACACTGACTCAAGCCATCACACAGACTTCCTCCTTTTTCCAAAGACGTTGTTGATGAGCTTGGCCATGGACTTGGAGCCGCTGTAGCGGCGGCGGTCGGCGCGGTATTTCAGATGCTCCATCACGTGACGAATGAGCTGTGTGAAGAGGTTGGCGATGTCCTGGTAACTCTCAGCCGCCGACACCTCCTGGAAGTGGCAGTGGTTCTCCTGAGCCAGACAGCGGCCCTCCTCCTCGCCAACTTGCCGGGCGTAGCACAGGTCCTGCTTGTTGCCCACCAGGCAGACGGGCACCTCGTTCTCCCTGGGAGAGACGGACGGACACAAGCGAGGAACATTTTATTTGGACAGTCGGGCAGAAACCTCTGATCTCCATCTTTTTTTGTTTTTTTTTCGTAAATCAGCACCCTACTTGATCATACTACAGCGTCACACAAAACTATCAAAAGTAGCAGATCCACAAGCTTGAAACACGGCGCGCTATTTTTGAATTTTAATCCTGAAAAATGAAGCATAGCGTTAGTTCATGCAGGACATTACGTCACACATTCATACTCCTTAACAAGGAGGTCCCTTTAAATACGGCTTTGCATTCACTAGGTCTCTGCTTGTCTTGCTGCCTGCTTGTCTACTGCTTAGCTGCCTCCTCCGCCCCAGCCTCCACCTTTTGATCAGTGTCTGGCATAGGCTCAAATACTTGTGATATTATATTTGCTAATTCAAACTAATATGTCAATGTATTGCTTATTGTTTGATATTGTATCCCTATGGGGGTTTTGCTTAACATTCCTTGATTTTGCATAGCATGCTGCTTGGACAAAATTCAGGGAATATCTCCAAGAGCGGAGCCTTTAACGCCAAGCTTAACTGTATTCCATAAAATCTACTTTGACGTGAGTGTTCCTGACTGAAGTAACAGTGTTGGACATATGAGGTTTCCACCCAACAGAGACGATTTATTTGAAGGCAGTTATGAGGACAGGTATTTGAAGGCAGGCCTGGGTCAGGACATAACCTGTGATACGAGTCCTGAACTGAACTGGAATCAAGAATGACAAGGGGCGCCGATACTGTGGGTGCCTCGGGGCTAAAGCACCCACTGTGGGTGAGGAGCACCCACTGGGTGCTGGTCAAAAAAATAAAAATCAAATTAACCGAAATAAAGTTACAAAACCCCCCCAAAAAAGTAAATTATCCGGCCAAAACCCGCAAAATTTTTCGTGCATGTGTGCCAGGTTGGGCACCCACTAGAGCTTATAAATATCGGCGCCCCTGCAAGTGGCCCAGGTCACAAATCAGATTCAGACCCCAGACTGGTCTGTTCCTTGGTAATCAAATGAGGACAGCCATTGGGACTTTTGGGTTGAAACTACAAATGCTATCTTTTTTAATTTGTTTTATTTTTATTGAGTGAATGAGTACAAGGTACAACATGCTCCTTGACAATTCAAAACCATAGACTAGTCATCTAACAAAAATCAAGGACTACAACTACAAATGTTATCATCAACAGGTTAACAGCTACTATAGGAATCAAACTATTGACGTTATGCTTATTATGTGTATTCATGTTAACTGTCCCTTGTGATCGCTGGTAATAAAGTAGCTGGTCATTGGTTAAACAGTAATGGGACCAGAAATGGAGTAAAAGCTTCAGGAGGACACAATATTGTTGCTTTTGCCACCTGATATTCATTCATCACTACAGATATTATTTTTTTCCCAATCTGTGCAGGCATTATGACCCAAATACCAACAGCAAATCTCTTCCTGTTACATGATGGATCTTTATGGAGCATGTGGCATGTTGGATATGGCCCACTTTCTGGTCTTTGGACTGTATCTGCGTCATGTTTATGGGCCTGAGGTGAATCCCTCAATCTATCATGTCAGGTCTTGTCAAACTTTCCAGCATACCTCAAACTGCAGCCCATGCCAGTGTATTTCGAGTGTTTGTAGAGTAAAGTTATTATTATTGTAGAGATTATTTGCCTGGAGGTTATGAAGATGACCTACTATTTTCTGTTTACTAAAGAGCTGGAAAGACGGGGAGACTCCTCTTACTGAACAAACACTCTGTAGCAATGATTACTATCAGAATATAGTTAATATAATTAACTTTTTAATAACTTTTTTAACCAAAATCTTTTGCTTTTAACCAAAAATATCAGCACCTTTAATTTGTGCTTGGCAGAGAAAGCAAACTTATGGCTTAGGCCCGATGTTACCATAACATCGAGTGTGTTTACCACACAGGGAAAATTCAAGCAGCATTTATCTAGTTTGTCAATCACCAAACACATTTTCAGAGTTACTTTTCCATAATATCACTATTTGACTATCACTTTCAAGCGTCTTCTGCTGGTTACACCACACCTGTGCATCTAATGGTATAGTACAGTCCATTGATTCGTTTATTTAGTTTATAAACATTTATTCTGGAAAATGTATAATTAAAAGCTGTACTTTAGAGTGCAACACAGATCTACAACCTCATGGTCCAAGGTACAGTACAATGTAGCTAAGAACTGCGGCCCGCAGATTAATATCGGAATACTGATATATTATTGATTTCAGCTGTTCCAATTCCAAACATGACCCGCTTTAATTACTTCAGTAGCTTAATGACTAGTATTAATTCTACTGTCTTTTTTATGTCCAATGTATTTGTATTTAAGTTCATAAAGTTAACATAAGTATAACTAAATGCAATTAAAATTAAATAACATTTTTACTTTTCAGGATTCTAATTCAAAAATAGCAAAGAATATTATATGCAATGTGGCACTCTGGAGTGAGTGTGGATATATAGTGGCAATCTCCATCATCAAAGTTGCCCACCCCTGGTCTAAACGTAGGCTAAAAAAACATCATTGTACTGCTTCTTACCCTTTGGAGTTGTCTGTGTTGTCTGTGCGTGCCTCCCTGATCTGCTGCAGGATGTTCTTGGCATCGATGAAGGAGGTTCTGTCGCTGATGTTGTAAACCACCACAAATCCGTCTGCCCAGTCCACCGGCTCCTCCAGGATACACCTGGCCTCTGAGCCCTGCCAAATCACGTTCAACTTTATTCATCAGATCCTGATAATGAAACAGGCTCGAGACAACGTAATTTTGGAGCATGAAAGCACATGAATACAGATGAACACAGTCACATGGTGCCAAGGATAACGCTGGTGTCCTGCCAAGTGATATTACTTTATTTTTGTATCACGTTGACAATTTCACTGTCACAATTGCTGTGTTGTTAGTTTTGTCTCGTTGTGTGCACAGTTCTTGGGAACTTTAGACTAAACAAGTAACAATAACAATGCCATCTCTGACTACAAGCTATGTGACTGATAAAAGACATGATCAAACAATGCAAATACAAATCACAGTTATCTGTTCTTTAATGATTGCCAACTCTTGTGGTAACAAATGAACTAGTATTATTATAACACAAAATAATTTGTAACCATTGTATCAAATACCCTTAAGAATATTGTTTGATTTTATTATTGGTACCATGATTAATTAAATAAGCTCTCTAATCAGGTTTAAAATTACGGCATCATTCCATAACTTTTCTGCAGTAGTTCTTATCCTGAATGACACCATGGCACGTGCACTGAGAAAATATGTCATCATACAACCTATAATGAACTTAGGGGGGGGGTACTTAACAGTAAGAAGGACATGCAGCCAAAGCACGTGTCTGAACCCCTGGAACACAGATGCCTCAATGCCATAAAAAGTGCCATTATTCCTACAGTACCTCCGCTGTTTTTTTCCTTACGTTCTCCACAGAATGAAGGCCAGGTCATAAAGGAAGGGGAAGACTCAATGTATAGCATTCCTTCTTAAGGAGGACTCGGCTTTACAGTGAACTTAGCAGAGGAGGACAATGGCTGGGGGCAATACCAATAAAGCAGCAAAAGGTCCTCTCAGCACTCTGGCCTCGTTGGTGGAGAGGCAGCGCAGGCTGCGTGGCTCCTTTTCTTCAAAGGGCCCAGTCATCGGCCCACATTTCCTCAGGACACTCATAAATCTCACTGGACCCTCAACATTAAGTGGGGAATGGAAGGTACACGTGCTTGGCGAAGGTAAACATTTGAGCAGGACGGAGTTCGTTTGAGGTCAGAGCTGTGTACAGTAGCAATGTTTGTATAGTGCCATTCTATAGTAGCAGTGATGTGTAGGTATATTGCAGTGTTTGTGGACACTGCCCATTGTTATTGCTGTACAATATTAATAATTTATGAAGGAATCAAAACATACATGAACACTAGCCTACCTTTTCATGTAACATAATAATGTAGACTCTGAATTTATGTTGGTTGAGATTTAGCACAAAAATCACCATTTCAAGAAATTGTGAATAATCGAGGTGGATTGAGTTCATCAGCCACTACAAGCCTTTCTCATAGTGAGATCTATATAGCAATGTTTGAGTGGGCTGTTGTTTCATTGTACCTGTGAGCAGGGGTCAAACACATCCAGGTTTAGCTGTCTTCCATCGATGGACATTCTCTTATGGTACAGGGAGTCTGCGATAAGGAGTAAAACCACAGGGAAATCATGCAGCATAAAGACATAGTTGTGCAATCAATCAATCATATGAAGTATAGACTCGAGTCACTCCACATATATAGTTAAAGGAGTAGTTCACCCCAAAAAAAATATCAATTGCACACCCCATAAGGCCTTGAATTCATGATTTGTTTTAGTTTTTAAGCCAATATTTGTATTACCGGCGTAAAGATGCTACTGTATCTGGTAGGAGACACAAAGTAGACTCTTTGTGTCTCCTACCGGAAATACACCCGGTCATCAAATTATTGGCTAAGGAATGCGACAAAAAAAAAAAACATGAATTCAAGGCTTCATGGGGTGTGTAATTGATAGAAAATAAGATTTTTTTGGGGTGAAATACTCCTTTAACATATCTCTGAAAATCCAACAATATCCATGGTTTCTGAGGACAAAAGTTGCTTTCCACCAACCAACGGCGAAACCCTTGCAACATCATGAAGCTACAATGCTGAGAGAACACTCACTAGCATTGGAGGCATATTCACCGATGAATCTCCGGGTCAGGAACCTCACCAGGACAGCTGTGGGGGGACAGAGACACATTAGACTGCAGTGAAACAATGGCTTCATTATGTACCTGCCCCTCGTTGGCATCAGCAGTGGGACTCTGGATAGCTCACACCACCAGCAGCAGAAATGTGACCAATTGGACCGGATTCATGGTTACACTTATGGAGACGTGTGTAGTACAGTTGCATGTAGAATCAAGCCCAAAAAACTGCTAAATGGACCCTCATTCTGTATATAGGTCTATACACACGCACATGTGTGCGTGCGCGCGCACACACACACACACACACACACACACACACACACACACGCGCACGCACGCACGCACGCACGCACACACGCACGCACGCACGCACGCACGCACGCACGCACGCACGCACGCACGCACGCACGCACGCACGCACGCACGCACACACACACACACACACACACATACACACACACACAGAGCACCATGTCCTCCACACTGCATCTCCACAGTAACAGCCCTGCTTGGCAATCATTTGGGGGAAGGTCAGAGAGACATCCTGTTGTTTTATGAAAGCAGTGTAGAACAGATCCAGACAACCTCTCCAACCACAAGCACCGCTGCCACAGAGAGTCAATAGTGACACTCAACAGGACACACTCACTGGGCTCTTAGAACCGAGCCCCTGCCTTGTTCTGACCTGCATTTTTATTGAGGCCTAAACATGCAATACAGAATTTATTTGACCACCAAAACCGTGACACAATGACACATGGATGCCTTTTAACTCAATTTTATTAGTTTTTAATCCAGAACTTAAATCATGACTTTAAATGTACAGAGCTGTTCACAGTGTGGTTCCAGGCAATAATGTAATCAAACATTATGTGACTTTAAAACAGACACATAATTCAAATTGAAAAGCTCAGCAAATTAATTTGACTGTCCCAGTATCATTTAGTCAAATCACTATGTGAATAAAGCCAGTAGACGAGTGACAGTGTGTTTCACTATAGGAGGCATCATACTGCAATTGTAGATAGGCTACAATGATATATTTTATAGGGTGTTAGAGGCAAAGTTCCTGCCCACCACCATGGAGACTGGGGTTTGATTCCTCAGCAGTGCCTCCGGCTTGGCCGGGCACTCCAATGAACACTGGAAGGGTGGAACTGGAAGGGATCATGTCATGTTCCTCCTCACGCGTTACACTATCCCAGTGAAAACTCACTGTGCTTGGTGACTCCATGTGTGGAGAAGACGCATTGTTATCTACAGTACATAGGTCCTCCCCAAGACCAACAAATAGGGGTTGGTATGCTGACAGGGACTATACACATGAGGGGTAAAAGGCCATGACTAAACTGGGCAGAAAACGAAAGAAAAACCATGAGAACAGTTCATAAACATTTTCATGATTTTTATCGTTGTCACAGTAAATTCCCAATAAGCTTAAAATCACCTCTCAAGTTGCAAACAAGTGAGAATGTTTACACCCCCAGAATTATGCTCTCTGTCTCTTTAGACCAAACTGAACTGTATGCAGCTCCATCTGATTGGAACCTAGCTGTTTCAGTCAACATTGTGAGTCGTGACTTGTATTATTGTGTTAGTTTCAATGATTTACATTGGTCTACCCTTTTTATGTTATATGTCCTTATACATACCTTATTACTTTAACATCTTCATTGTATAGTATTATATGAGACTGTGGTTAGTGTTTAAAACCTGTTACGGTTTAGGACTAGGTCTAAGTCAGGTAGGCCTACATGTCCCTGACGAAGAGTCTAGGTCTTCGTGACGAAGAGTCTAGGTCTTCGTAACCTGACAAAGGTCTTGGTGTGCAGATATTTCCTGCACCGGTCAAATTTGTGGATGTGCATGCATTACATTGAACTGTATATGTTTACATCTAAGTCATTCATGCAGTACTCAACAGCTCAACACTATTTCTAAACTCTCAAGTCATGGTCAAAAGGCATCTATTTGTTACTGACTGTACATGCACACAGTATAACAAGTTCCAGGAAGGCACTGGGATGCAAATGACAGACATTTAAAGGTCCACTAAGTGATATTTTGTATATTAGTAGTCATTGATAGAGTGTTTGTTCAGTAACAGGGGTCTCCCTGCCTCTCCAGCTCTTTAGTAAACAGAAAATGCATTTTCAGGTATACCAATTTTCTCCAATCAGTCATACAGGATACAGGATAAACATGTGAAATTGGAACAGATGACACCAAGAAATGAGTAGACAAAATTGGAACTGGAACGCTATCAAATTTAAGCTGATAAATGGGTACTCTCTCCTGATTATATGAAACTGGCAACCCACATGTAAATGTGTTTTCTGCTTATTAAAGAGCTGGAGAGACAGGTAGACCCCTGTTACTGAATACTGTACGGCAATGATATCTGAATATAGAGCTTTGGTCTTTTCACACAAAAATATCACTTACACTACCTTTAAGGAAGGAATGTAAAATTATACAAAAATAATTACTGGGTAGAGTAATTAAAAAGAAAGCAAATGTTGAAGCTGAAGAGCTAATTATGCTTGATAAGGTCAATAGTATGCAATAATGATATATACTAGCAATATTTTTTTAATTATAGTCACTTTGGAGCTTAGTACTGTACATGCAGTTCAGTGCCATACATTACCATACAATACCAAATCAATTACTCAGAAAAAGAACTTAAGTGGGTTCTTACACACCTGCTCAATAGTACAAGACATGTGCATGCACATTTAGAGTTGATGTTGCTCTAAAAGAAATTGGGCCCCAAGTTTTACCATGAAATCATGGCACATTATACTGTACATAACATTGGCTCTGTATACTTGGTCTGCTCCTGCTCTTTTTCCCCCTCTACACCCAATCTCTGCCTGTGTGTGTGTGTGTGTGTGTGTGTGTGTGTGTGTGTGTGTGTGTGTGTGTGTGTGTGTGTGTGTGTGTGTGTGTGTGTGTGTGTGTGTGTGTGTGTGTGTGTGTGTGTGCGTGCGTGCGTGCGTGCGTGCGTGCGTGCGTGCGTGCGTGCGTGCGTGCGTGCGAGCCTATTTTCAAAAGATGTATACATTTGAAAAGTTGTGAAATGGTACATTCTGCGTAATGAGTACTTTCTACTTTTGGTACTTTAACTACATTTTGATACCAATACTTTTGTACTTTTACTCAAGTACATTTTGAATTGCAGACTTTTACCTGTAAACAGAGTATTTCTACATTGCAGTATCGATACTTTTACTTAAGTGAAAAATGTGAGTATACTTTTCCCACCACTGTCCAGCACCCCACATGGTGTCACCCACCTGATTTCCCAGCTCCCTCACTGCCCAGCATGGCCAGCTTGATGTCGTTCATGCCTGGACGCCCCCTCGGCTGCTGCTCTCTGCCAGGTCCACAGGTGGCTCTGCTGTGACTGGTGTCTAAGGATAACTTAGCAGTCTGGACCACGACAGGATGACATACACCCTCTCCTATCACCTTCTTCTTCTTTTCTTCTTCTTCTGTCTCTTCTTTTCTTCTTCAAAGGGTCCTTTCACTCCTGAAAGACTTGAGGGCAGAGAGGCAAAACAAACATCCCATTTATCTATCTGGATCACTCTCTCTCTCTCTCTGCTGGTCTCTATCTTTTTACTCTAAAGTTCTGTCCTGCTCTCTCTCTCTCTCTCTCTCTCTCTCTCTCTCTCTCTCTCTCTCTCTCTCTCTCTCTCTCTCTCTCTCTCTCTCTCTCTCTCTCTCCCTCTCCCTCTCTAGACTTTTTCTCTGTTTCTCTCTTTTTCACTCCCTCTCGCTCAGTCTCTCACACACTCAATTCTCTCTCTTAACCCTTCTGCCTCCTCCTCCCTGTATCACTCTGAAGTTTTTTCCAGGTCTCTGTTTTTGTGCCCCCTCCTTGTGCGTTCTCTCTCTCTCTCTCTCTCTCTCTCTCTCTCTCTCTCTCTCTCTCTCTCTCTCTCTCTCTCTCTCTCTCTCTCTCTCTCTCTCTCACACACACACTCTTTTTTTTTCTTTCTCTCTCCCTCTCTCTGCCTCTCTGTTTCACTCTCAAATGGTTTCTCACTCCCTGTCTTGGTCTCACTACTTCTTATTTTCCCCTCTACCATCTCCCATTTCAGCCTCTCTCTCTCTCTCTCTCTCTCTCTCTCTCTCTCTCTCTCTCTCTCTCTCTCTCTCTCTCTCTCTCTCTCTCGCTCTCTCGCTCTCTCTCTCCTGTGCAATATATCTCTCTTTTCTATCTCTTTCCCCCTCCCTCTGAGAGGCTACTCAAGGGTCAGGCCCAGACTAAATGTGTTGTTTTGTTCCTGGAGACAAAGGCTACTGTCTGAACTGCTTTTTACAGACACTTATAGTGTTTTAATTATCCTCTGAATATTGTGTTTACTGTCTGGCTGAAAACAACAGGAGGAGATCTTGAGTGTTTTTCTTTCTGTCAATTGGTGTGTTATCTGGTATCATTTTTAGAATTACAGCACAAGTAATACTAGCATACAGTACTATACATACAGTACTAGAAGCATCATGTGTAGTAGCAGTAGTATCAGTAGCAGTAGTGGTAGTAGTAACAAGAGTAATATCATAGTTGTAGTAGTATTTCATGGGGGTGGCGTTGTCATCAGGTAACTCTCAGTAACAAGAAATAAAAAACTATAAAACAGTTGCAGAGTTCTGCTTCTTATTAGCTTTGAGGGAGTACTATTTATTGGTAACACTTTTATTTGTTCAAACAGCTTGAATATGCTTGTTACTCATAAAGGCACAACTGAATGTTGAACACATACTGTACATTTTTTAAAAGCATGCAATTTTATCGAAACACGCATATACTTTTCTTCGCATCATACATTAATAACATCTGATCTCATGTAGACACCTGATGTTATTATAAAGAGACTGTATTGTGGAAAAACCTTACCACACATGAACAACACATAGAGAGCATTGCAGTTTGGAGTAAAGTGTCACACTGTATGGCAAACCACAGAACAGAAAAACACACTATTACGGCTTCAGTCATACATTGACATCATGGTGGAATCACTTTTATTTGGGCCATCCATCTCCATTGGCTTCCCCACCACACGCAATGTGGCACACGCAACCAATAAATCATCTGCCCGTAACCGCCATTTCACAGATGGGAACATCAGCCAATAAAACACAAATAAGTCTTTAGACTTCAACCACATTTCCCCCCCGGTCCGACCTTCTCACTAACTGGTGCTGGGGCCCTGTTCCAAAATTGTTTTATTTGATCCTGTATCTGTGGCCTGCAAAGTCGCTGGACCTTTTCCAGAAGAAAGCCACAAATTCATCCCTTTTGCCTGAGAGAAGTCTGTTGTGACTCTGCTGTGTTTGGGTTGGTTTTTAACTCTGACTGGAAAGCAAAAACTACACTTTTCTAACCACATAAACTGTTGTGCGTCAAATAGCGAACATAGACGATCTACAAGCTCACACAACGTGTCGCAAAGTGATACGTTGTGAACTTGTATATCGGCAGTTTTGCTGAATGTTTGCCTATGTTTGCCTATTAGACTTGTCCAGGACGTTAGGGTTCATGTGGTTAAAGTTTCAGTGTGGAACTTTAATTTGACCATAGAAATGTTGTGTATATGATCACAGATTCTTGAGTTTTACTCAAATGGATTTAATTTTTCTGAGCTTTTCCGGGCCTTAAAATAAAAGTCAATTTATGATATAATATAATATAATATAATATAATATAATATAATATAATATAATATAATATAATATAATATAATATAATATAATATACTATTTTACCTTAAAAAATCTGCTAATGACGCAATTTGACAGAGAAAAATGCCTCAAAGCCCAAACGACGAATTTTGGTTGTTGTGGCCGGGCTAGTTGTTGATGTTTGAATCATGGATTGGAGCTTAGATTTCATGAACCAAAAGCAATAACGATGGAACAAAAATGATGTAACTGCATTATGTCAGTTCTCAGCCATTCACTGTCCATGTAGTGTGACTGGGGCTTTTTGAAAAGTTTACCAAATATGCTCTTTCTTGTCAATGATGTTTAGAAATCTCACAGCACCATGATACAGCTCGCATGAGGGCAAAATAATTGTTACCAGACATTTTCATATTTAAAGAGTTCAGATGGGGATAAAGTGATGGACTTTAATTCTCTGATTCATTTGATTGTGGAATGTAGGGTGCAGAATAGAAGAATTAATCTTGCGTATTTGGAAAAATATGTTTCCAGTGATTGGCCTAATCACACCTAATCCTAAAACATTAAACTAATCTTGACCCACTTCATACTGTATGTTGAAGCATTCAAACTCATTTAAGTTAGTGCCCAGGGATATAGGAAAATACATAAAATGATAATAAACTAAACTAGAAAAAGTGCTCCTCGGAGCACAGGTCTCCGCCAGGTCAGGTACGTTATTGTGGCCTCCTGGTGGCGCTATAATAGGCCAATGTGAAAAGGGTGCCATTTATTATTAGGTCTTTCACAGCAATCGGACACTGCATTCATGATTTGAGCAATTTTGTTCAAAAAATTTGTTTTGCTAAATTAGACCTGCTGGTGGCGCTATAACAGGCCAATGTGAAAAGGGTGGCATTTCTTCCTCGGCCTAGTGGGAATGTGCGTGTGAAAATTCACGGAAATCGCAAGCTGCGTGCATAGTTTGAGGCTTTTTGTTCAAAACGGACCAATCCTGCAAACTTTGGAAGCCAACCATAGGCAATGAGGATGGAATATGGGAAATCGGACAGATTTGTGTTGATCACATGACTATAGAGATACTGTGTACCGATTTGCATGACGTTTGGATAAAATCTGTAGGAGTAATGTAAAAAAAAATGGTTTTGCACAAATCGGCCTCCTGGTGGCGCTATAACAGGCCCATGTGAAAAAATTGGGCCAGAGGTTCTGAATTGGCATCCAGGGAGTGTGTGTGCACAGTTTCGGAGCGACCGGGCCAACGGTGCCAGAGATTAGCTGCTAACACACAGACAGGACACACGGACGGACACACACACGGACGGACGGACGGACGGACAGGGGCGAAAACATACTCTCTCGCCATGCCTTTCGGCCTGGCGGAGACAATTAGCATTCCAAATTCAAAATCAGGTCTGTGTTTTCCTTCACATGCCTCTCAACTTTCAATCTCATAATCTCCTCAATGAACATTCTACATTCCAGCTCTGATCAGAATCAAATTCCTTGTTTTTGATTCCAGGGTGAGAGCATACAGTAAGGCCCAGCCATCCATGACACCACAAGACCTATACAGAAAGAAAGAGAGAAACATTTATACTGTACGTGTGTGTGTGTGTGTGTGTGTGTGTGTGTGTGTGTGTGTGTGTGTGTGTGTGTGTGTGTGTGTGTGTGTGTGTGTGTGTGTGTGTGTGTGTGTGTGTGTGTGTGTGTGTGTGTGTGTGTGTGCTCGCGTCTCTCTCTCTCTCTCTCTCTCTCTCTCTCTCTCTCTCTCTCTCTCTCTCTCTATAGGTTACAAACGTAACCCTGGTTATTTGAGTATTACTCACTCAATGTCTTGCTTATGGGAGAGCGCCTGTGATCACGCCAGGGGGGCGTTCTCCCATAAGCGAGACATTGAGTGAGTAATATGAAAAATATCATTAAATCATATCTCAAGGGATGTCACATGAACACGCAGTGAGTACAATTCTCACAATATTTCTCACAATTCTCTATTTTGCCCATACAAGAAGAAGGCCAGTAAACACACACACCAGAGCACGCCAGACATCTCAAACTTGAACCCCAGCATGCCTATTCTGGAGGGAATTAACATTCACAAAAAATAGCAGCGACAGCGAGGCATTGTGAGCTTGTAGATCGGCTATTTTTGGCAAATAGATTTGGTGTAGACTGAAAAAAGCCGTCCAAGTACAGTTTTAACTCAGGTCAGCTTTACTATGAGTGGAGGGTTGAAGTGGTTAATAGGCCGTCTATGGCTTTCAGAACATACTGTAGGAATGCCTCTGTAAGGATTGGCATCCGCAGGGCACAGTACATTATGGAGGTCATTACATAATGTCTAGCCTCAGGAATCACTGAGCCTCAGGAATCACTGAATGGGTCAGTGTTTACACTGTGGGATGGGATTGTCTCCCTACAGAATATGTTGTATGGCAGTGTCTCGACATTTTTTACTTCAAGAATGGAACTAGGCACCAGGCCCCAATTTAACAATGTTCAACTATATGGGACCACAATGGATCCTCCATTGTAATTGAACTGCGCTGTGAGCTTGTATATCTGCTATTTTTTTAATAGCCAACGTATGCAATATGGATAAAGGAGTGAAAATGTATAACACCTTTTGCTGGGGACCCCCTGGAACCCCCTCAAGGACCACTGGTGGTCCTCGGACCACTGGTTGAGAACCACTGGTTTAGAGTGTGCAACTGTGCATTTGTACACTCTCTGATACAGACCGGTAAGGGTCCAATTTGTTCGTTGTTATGTGCACCCCAAGGTGCAGTATGGGTTTATTAGAAATTGAGAAGTGTTCCAAGATGAGAATATAGATGAAAACAGTCAGCAATAATTGTGTGCAATACTTGCTGAGCAATTTACTAATTTCTGTCAGTGCAACATACAACAGATATGTCTGTGGCCCCTATACACAGTGTTTTTGAGAGTGTCAAATAGGACAGGGATATTCACTCGCGACCCACAAAAATGGATCCGCGACCCACAAATGGGTCCCGACCCACTGTTTGGGAAACAGTGGTGCATAGGGTCTTAAATGGCAGGTCAAAGTAAAGACAAAAGTTAGTTCCTGTACCTACATCATGGTTTGTGGGTCATGTTTACTCTGTATGATCCCATTATCCCCACCGGCTAAGGCCTGGCCACGCTCCCTGCCTTTACAAGCTAAGCTAAACAACTTCAATGTGAGAATGTACAGCGAAATGAAATGGAACTGAGCACACATATGACTTAAGACCCTGAGGCATGGTTTCAGTTAGTTTGAAGTGCAGCGATAGAAGCCTCTCAGCCCGATGACATCATATGAAAAACCCTATTGCTTTTGTTCCACGACCCCCTACCCCTGTCGCCTTATAGCCTCAGTTCCATCCTCACCCCCCCCCCTCCACTCCACTCAACGCACCCCCAGCCCTACTTTGCTCTCCCTCATGTTTGATTCCCAAATTTGGGCAATGGCAGAGAGGTTTTCAACATCTTCTGAAGACGAGTAGATGTGACGGTTTGACTGGGTGTATTCTGAGGTTCCAGACCCGTTTTCAGAAAACATTCAAAACCTCAGTTTTTACAACACAGCAACAGTCAAAGCTGCAGAACAAACATCATCCAACCATTATCTTCTCCTCTTGGAAAAACATTTTTGCCGCTAGATACCAGCACTTTTACTGTGAATTACAGACAAAAATAAAGCAAACGAAAACCTCTTTATGCTATCAATCAAGGCACCACTCTATTACCAAAAGTGTTATAGTATTTCACCCCCATTCCAAGACAAACACAAGTGGAGGAAGTCCAAAACACTTCACTGTACCTCAGAAATACATATTTTAATGCAAGACCTGTTCAAATCCCTCTTCCAACCATCTTTACTGTCTGGGACTTGTGTTTAAAGGACTTGAAATGACTTGTTTTCTATCAATTACACACCCCATGAGGCCTTGAATTCATGGAGATTGTTTTGTTTTTGTCGCATTCCTAAGCCAATCAAATTATTGGCTCAGGAATGTGACAAAAACAAAAGAAATGGGGTGTGTAATTGATAGAAAACGTTTTTTAGGTGAACTCTATAACTAGACTAGACTGGTGGTTCTCAAACTTTTTCATGTCAATGACCCCCAAATTGATAGGTATTTGGCCACGGACATTAGTTCCAGACACTTTTTCAAGATCTTTCAAAAATGCTCAAAAATAACTAGCAGCGTGGCAAGAAGTGACGCGCTGTGAGCTTGTATATCTGCTATTTTTTAATATCCAATGTATAAAGCATGGATGAAATGGTTAAAATGATTGTGATGCTGTAACCATTTTGCTGGGGACCCCCTGGAACCTCGATCCCCCATGGACCCCACTCTTAAAACCACTAGACTAGACTGTTGCCCTACATGTAATCCCAGTTACTTTTCAGCATGTCCTTGTTCTCCCAGCATGATAATTAACTTACCATGTTGTTTGAGGCACTCTAGGCATTACTGTGACCTTCACTTACAGTCAATCTGGATAAGAGCGTCAGCTAACAACCTCAAACGGAAATTGGGATTGTAACAGTTTGTTACATGTACGGGTTTGACACCACACATTAAATGTCATTTAAAATACTTTCACTTAGATGAAATAGTATATAGCACAAGATTAAGATAAATGACAGGTATTTTAAGAGGGTTGAAACTAGAGTACATTGGCTCAGATAATGAAAATACTGGACCCTTCTGCATCTTGATTGAATCACTGACTTTGGGTAAGTGAATGTCTTGAATTGAGCTTTTGGAAATGAGCTTTGCATGCTGTAGCCATTCCAACATGATAATTCCTTTTTTTGATTTTGTCCTTGCTTTCCCTGTCCCCCCACCCTCCTCTTCCTTTTCTTTTCTCTTTCTGAAAATAACAAAAACGATGGAGCTCTCACAAAAACGACTTCCACCCACGTTTTACACCTGTAAACCAGTGATGTGACAATAACGCTGATCCATGATTCTGAAAGTTACTAATCATCTGGCTCTTGCAGTCTGATATACACACTTTATGTAGATCTTATCTCTATGAAGAGGGCCCCCATAGCACTGCACACGTTTCATTCATTTTCTATACTCTATCATATCCAGAATGTGAGAGAGAGGGGGGGGGGGGCTTTGATGTTCAATGAATCATCCGTGCATCAAACTGGAGACACCAAGAGGAAGAGAAAAACAGAAAGAGAGAGGAAAGGAGAACAGTACAGGGCAGGCAGGAACGAGACAAATGGGGAGAGAGAGAGAGAGAGCAGGGAGAAAAAAAGATGGACAGAAGGAAAAAAGGAATAGAAAAAGAGAAAGATGGAGAGCAATAAAGAGAGACAGAGAAAGAGGTATACGGACAGAATGAAAAAGGGGGGTGGACAAGAGAAACAACAGACATGTGGCAGGGGTTTATTGGGCGATGTAGAGCGGGGTAGAGCAGACACGAGCGGGGTATAAACCTCGCTTTGATAACATCTCATGCTCAATTTCCTCCATTTTACTCAACATTAGCCACAGGGTGACTGGCCCCTAAAAAAACTCCTCTCTCTCATCTCCCTCCATACGTCTTCATTCATTGGCTGTCAGATCTGGATCCATGTGAACGTTTTCTATAGATCAAAGACACAGCTTTTACAGTATGCCTTGCATGGCTTCTATCAGCGGCATCCATCTACTATACATACTTCAGTTTTCACACATCATGCACCTTGAAAATTATGAGGATTATATAAGAGGTTCGGGCCGCTATGGGACTCTCACACCTACGTCGCACTGAACCATCTGACCGATATGTCTGAGTCATTGTGCCAGGGGCTTTGTCAGAGTACCCGTTGAACCCGTCTGTCTGTGTACCTTTTGTGCCCATATATGGAGGTACCTGTCTGTCTACCTGTGTCCCCTTTTCAACCTATCTTCATAAAATGTGTCCTCACTAATGCTCATTGTAATATGGCAACATTTTTGTCTACTTGGCCTGTGTCTCAGAGGAGGGCTGTGGACAGTTCAGAAACCCGCCTACCAGTGACATCATCATCCAAGCTAATAGAAACTGCAGGCTGTCTATAATGGAAGCCATTGTTCTCGCGTCAATAAAAAGAAATAAAAAAAGAAATGTTGAAATCTTATTTGGGGAAAAAAAACCTGCATAACGATGATGTCACTGGTTGGTGGGTTTCTGAAGTGTCCGCAGCCCTCCTATGAGACACAGAAATGAAGATAGGTTGAAAATGGGTGAAGTTGTTCTTTAAACCAATTTTTATATAGGATAAGGAGGCTCATTGCAACCTTATTGCTATGCACTGACAATAACAAAGGAATTACATACAAGTATTTGAGTGACCAATGTGTAATGGTCAAACATCCCCACCTCAGAATCTCACCCCTGCTGCCACCCTGGAATGAAACACATTTATTCAAGTAGGCTACAGTGCTTAAGTACAATTTTGAGCTAATTTTACTTTACTTGGGTATTTAAAACATTTGTAATACCTATTACTTCTATACATCTCAGAAGCAAATATTGTACTTTTTACTCCGGCACAATTATGACAGCTTTATAGTTATTAGTTACTTGGCAGATTTTGATGATCAGAACATACATTAACTAATAAATGATGACGTATTATAATGTAGCTACCCAGCAGCACATAAAGCAATTACAACCAACCCATAGCTTTACCAGTTGCTATATACATTAAAGTGATACACACATTAATGCACTACTCATTACAATCCAATAATCACATGAGTGTGAAATGGTCCATTTTGCTAAATGAGTCCAATAATCACATGATTGTGAAATTGGCCGTTCTGGCATAATGAGTACTTTTACGTGTTGTGCTGTACAGTAAGTACAGTATGAAAGTAAGACATTTAGATGCCAATATTTTTGGCATCTTTGGCAAGTAAAAAAAATTATTCTGCATGGACGTTTACTTGTAAAAGTGAATTTCTACATGGCGGTATTGCTACTTTTACTTGCAGTAAATAAAACAGTACTTCTTCCACCATACAAGGTCAAATTCCACCAGAAACATGTGTCATCTACCTCCCTTTATTTTGGTCTCAGCTGTGTTGGACAAATTAGTCTCAGTAAATAATTTGGATGAACAGAAAGTCCCGAAAGGCTTGCTGATCATAATCTCATGAGGAGCAGGGCACTTGAAGTGAGGGAAACAAAAACAAAAGCTGACAGAAAGTCCAGTAGAAATAGAGACTGTTGTTATGGCTCTGTCAACTGTGGTAAACATGTCCATGCTGGCCTGCTACAGGAGACATTTGTTCCTTCTAACGGAGAACACAAGTAAAACTGAATTCACTGCAACAATTCAAGTAAAGCTATGATCCACAATTTACCACATTGTCTAAAATGTGAGTATACTCACAAGTGTTTAAGGAGTTTGCTTTGTATAAGCTTGGAATAAGCCGTAATGTTTTAAACTGGCACTGCCCAAAACCGTCTCTATATTTTACTATCTCACAGGAAAATTAGCAAATGTATAGAGCATAAGGAGAATAAAATACAACAAATATTGACACAATAGTATGTCAACCTTTTAAATGTAAAACTCCATCCCATGATGTCAGTGTGTTTATAAAAAAGAATACAAATATGACAATGAAAATATGTCTTTGATCCAATGAATCACAAGGCAAACAAAGCCCATGGCTATAACATGGATGTAGTATGATACCACAGCTATAGAAAGGGCTTTTTAAGCCTACAGTTATAATGGTAATGTTCTATAATTGCATTTGACCATTGAGAAGCTTTTAGAATAGACTAGTAATGTACGTGTCCTCATGCAGAAAATTAGAAAGTGCCCCATCAACATAACTGCCATTTAATCGTGTTATTAATGTGAAACATTATGTCCTATCATGTGTAGATAAGCACTCTTTGATGTGTAGATAAGCACTCTTTGAACGCACTACAATTAGTTGCTTAATTGCCAAATTGTGTTAATTATTCATCTTTGTCGGCATCATTATGTAAAGTGTTCCCAAAATACATTTTATCGTCACAGCATGGCTTACAATAAAGGGTTTTTATATCAGCCAACAATGTGTTTTAATTACATTCCTTTGGTTGATGGCATTCTGCTGTATCCAAGCAATAACTGAGAGAGCATTATCAGACTTGCATGTTGTTCTACTTGAGACTTCTTCCAGTAGTGTTTCTCAACTCCTTCTCTTGGACACAGAATACTGCTGCTTTGCTAACCCTATAGACTGCTGGTTAGCTGTCTAATAAGGAATTAATAGGCTATTAATTCCCCCCATAGGCTATACAGGTTCTTCCAGGGAACACAATTGGACAATATGTGTGGGCGGCATGACCATTAAAATAGACATGATTTGGACCTTTAATTATAGCACCACCATGTGGTCAGTTGAAGCCATTTGTGTCCAAAGTGTGTTGTGTTCAGTGTTCAAAGTTTCAAGCCTCTACATTTTACTATCTCACTGGAAAATGTGTATGTATAGAGAAGAACAAAAATGAAACATGCTGTAGGAAAACCATAGGTTGTAGTCTGGGTCCCCACCATTTAATTAGCTGATTGAATAGAAAGGCACCATTCTGGGTTTCATCCTGGGGCCCCTAAGGGTTCCTGGGGGGTCCCCAGCAAAACTAATAGTATACAGTAGCATCATTTTAACCACATTAACCCTATACAGTATATATATTGGCTATTTGAAAGTAGCAGATCTACAAGCTCACAATGCATTGCAACGTGTTGTGAGCTGAATCTTGTATGGGGGTCCCTGGCACCAAATACTTTCAGATGGGGTCCAAGTCTTAATTTGGGGGTCCTTGACATGAAAAGGTTAGAGAACCACTGGCTTAAGTCATCATTTATACCTCTCTTATGCTTATAAATTAAGCATAAGATAGCTAGCCTACGATGGTATCGCACGCCAAAATAGCAGCTCTACAATCGACGTGTCGTGAGCTTGTAGGTCGTCTAATATTTACAATGAAGCATGAATGTTTTCTGTTCATGGCTCCATATATGTTCCTGCAATGCTCTACTGTATATGACCAGTAAAATATAGTACCTTGCATAACAAAACGCACAAAGAACCTTTTACTTGGTACATTTTGGTTGTAATATGGTATATTGTGAAGCACAATAAATAAGCAATCCACAAAGGACATACATATATGTAAGAAAGAAAAACAGGTGCGCTTCCTCTGGATGCCTTTTTAGTTTAGGCAGTGGGTGCTCAGCTATGTATATAACTTAAATCAAAAACCACGAAGTGGAAAAAGCGGCACTCCAAAATAAATAATGCAAGACTGGCTCAGATGTAATTTCTCATTTTTATTTCATTTTTATCAAATTTTTATCAATAAAAATGAGAAATTACATCTGAGCCAGTCTTGCATTATTTACTTTGGAGTGCCGCTTTTTCCACTTTGGTGGTTTTTGATTTATGACATACATATATGTATATTATGTAATTGGATTAGAGATTAGAGGCATGGCTCCAGGTCAAGGCAAACTTTAATGTTAACAGTCTCCTTTGAAAATATTAAATAATAGGTGTAATCTCATAAGTACCTGTAAAACTCGACAAACCACAGGGTAAAGAGAAATCACATCCACAAATCAAATCCTGTTTTTGTTTCACAATGCTTCTCCTCACCTATTCCTATTCTTCATGACCTAAATTACAGTATTTTTATGTAAAGCATAACAAGTGTGCCAATTATCCTCTTTCTGTATAAAACACAATATATAGGTAGATTCTTAAACCGGGTGCGTGCGTGAGTGTGTGCGTGCGTGCGTGCATGTAAAAGAAAAAGAGATGACAACACAAACTGCTTCATCCCAAGACCAATCATAGGTCATATTTCTTCCCACTGAATACATGTCTTTTCCTTCTGTAATTCTCCTTCCTCTTCCCGTTGAGCCCCTTGAGACGGCTTCTGTCTGTTCCGTCCTGGGTGGCCAATGGGAAGCAGAAGCTGTGTTCAGGGTACGTTTCCTGCAGCTTGTTCAAGAAGAACACCTCCAGTTCACGACCCGCTTTGGCCACATCCGAGTCCGGCTACAGAGCACACAACAAGACACACAAGTTATTAATGTTCCTGTTCCTTTTTCTTTTTTCTTTTTCCCTCAATTTAGTCGTCATGCCAATTGATTGATTCCTCCCCACTCAGCTTGGTGGGGTTTTAATGCATGAGGACGGCTGAGGTAGTATCTGTTAACAGTGTTAAGATGTCACCAACAGGAGAACATGCATTTCAAATATGTTGTTCTGAATGGTAAACCTTTAATTTGACTGTATTTTTGTGAAACTCTGGCCAACAAGTTTAAAAAACATTGAAAATTTGTCAAATGCTACTTTGCCTAGCACTGATGACACGTGATGTGAGTAGTTGGATGAGGAATTAATCATGATCAATAATTAGATTATAGTTAGATTATTATTTCTGAATAATGTGTTTGTCTGTGTGAACCTACATAGTTGAAGGTGGCACAGTTCTTCAACATGAGAAGGACGTCATCCACAAACTGCTCGGGGGTGAAGTAGTGCAAAGTGTTTCCATGATCCAGCTTCTTCCGGATCAAAGACAGATCCATGGGCCTTTTAATGATCTGGTAGTAGTTACGAGCCTGGAAACCCATTCACAGACACACTGTCACAGCATTATAATATTAAAAAGCATTGTACCATGGCCTTACTCCTGTATTATATGTTGTATGTCGAGATATTACATCACAGTGATTGGTTGGTTGAAATGAGTCCTTATTCTGAAAATATTTGATATTTGGTTTGATATCTACAATGAAGGTCCTTTAACCACTTAAACCCCATACTTACTGTAGTTGACCGGAGTCCCCCAGGGCTCCCTCTATGACTCTTCTGTTTTCGCTATACACTGAATATCTACGCCGGAATATCTACAGGAAGCTAGGGTTCATGTGGGTAATAGAAGAGGATTTAACTGACCAATGGACTGACAGGCTCGTGGAATGGAGCACTGAGCATGTGACAGGACAACAGCAGGGTCAACTTCTCACATCTCTGTAAGGGCAGAAGACAAACACAGACACACTGTTGTATATTCTCAAGAATAATGTGGACTTTCTTTTTTTGCAGTTGTCATCATTATACAATCAAAGCAATCATCGTGTGTCGTTTGTAATCTCTCTCCAAGTTAGCTTTCACCAAGACGTTATATCCTGAACTGTATTCTACCACTCACCCGCTGGTCCAGGTTGGATAGCGTGTATGGGGCTTTTGTTTTTGGTTTTGTGTTCTCACAGGCGTACATCTCCACAGGGTCCTGCTCTGTCCTGCACAGGGTACACACCCAGTTACCCCTGTAGGAGAAAGATGGATGCTGTTTAAACAACAGTTGAAGAGTTATATTCCATGTTCAGTGGGGATAGTAAACACTGATACATATTGATTGATATAGTGTATAAGTATAGTTGACAGTCTCAGTGATCATCCATTATTTGTATTTATTGTTATTACTATTACTTGTTATTACTATTACCTTGCTGTGTGTTATTATCTTAGCACAGTTCTGCGGAACCAGTTCCACCAACATTATGCCGCTTGTGCTTGTATAATTAAGTAAGTGGCAAATAAAACCCTTCTTGATTGTTGATTCTCAGGGGAATATCAGTGCGTTATATGCTTTCAAAAGCATTATAATTTGTCATGATTTATACATTTCCTATGAATTACATCAGACAGGTCAGAGGACTGTGTCAGCCGCAGTGCAGTGACCCTGGAGCATTATTGGAGTTCAGTGCCTTGCTCAAGGGCACTGTGGCAGAGTTGATAGGCGCTGTAGATGTGGTACCAGTCACCCTCCTTTTTGTTTTGGTCTTTTAAGCTAAACATTGCCAAACACTGTCTTCTATACATCCGTACGTACGTACGTATGTACGTACGTACGTATGTATATACATGTTTTATCACATACTCACAGTGGGAAGCTGATAAGAGCAGGTATGTGGCAGTCCAGGTGGAAGACCTTGGGGCAGCCGTCACAACAGAGGAGCTCCCCTCCGTTCAGACACACGCCACAGAAATCCTCGCTCTCCATCTCCCCGAAACGAGCCTCAGCACAAGCCTTAGCACCAGTCTCAACACCAGCCTCAATGCCTCCCTCAGCAGCAGCCTCAACGCTAGCCTTAAGCTCAGTCTCAGCTCCAACTCCAACTCCAGCCTTGGTCTCAACCTCAGTCTCCTGTTCAGCTTCAGCCTGCTGGCTCAGCACAACAAACCTCTGTTGTGTGGGTGAGCAGTCCATAGTTTGACCCTCACTGCTCTCCTCACAATCACATACAGGTTCCATTTCACATTCACAACTGGATTCAGATTCATGGTCTAGGAGGGCAAAGGCACATCTCTGGCCCGGTGTCAGCTGAGACAGTTCTGGTCCCGGATCTATTTCAATCACCATATCCTGGTCTGGTTGTGGATCCAGATCAAATTGCTCTGAATGGGCCTTCCATCCAGACTGGAGCAGAGTGTAATGTGTATCTGGGGCTGGCTGACAGTCAGGGTGCAACTCCTCGTCTGGTTCTGGTGTTGTAGAGGCTGAGCTGTCAGGGTTGTAAGGCTCTGTCCAGGATGAGGCTGTTGGTTCGGACTGGTCCAGATCTGAGGACTCCCCTGTCGGTGCCCATGGAGATGTCTCTTGTCTGATCTCTGGACTGTCCTCCATGTTTGGCTTGTGTCCATTCTGTGAGAAGAAACGAGGCAGATGAGGGGGTGTAAGCAAACCAAGCTTATATATATATACCAATACCAATAATAATAATCATAATAATCATAAGTAAAGGTAAAAGAAAACAAGGATAATTTGTTATCTTCTAGTATGCGTTATATGAAAAGAGTCCTCTACATTCATACCTGGTGAGCATGATCCAAAGAGGAAGAAATGTCAACACCTGTATTCCAGAACTTGGACGTTTGTGGACCAGGCAGTCGTACCAGAGACACCACTGGTTGGAAAGCTGCCATGGATAGAGACTGATCTGGTTCCAGCTGGATCCGCAGACGTTCCAGACAAACCACTGCCACACAGGAATTACCCAGAATCCTCTGGGCCACTGGATCACTCCTACAAAAACAAATTACCAAGTTCAATAATGACTTTTACCTTTACATTTTTAATTAGGGTCATGATACTTTCCTCACAGTCACAGCATTACTTGAATACAGTATAATACAATTGCATATACCCGCATATAATACAGAATAATATTATGACATGTGGCTATTCCTCTACTGACATTCATCTGCTAAAATGGCATTTGAAAATAGCTGAAGAATTACTTTATATCAAACCCCATATTTCCATAATACACTATCACTCAATATGAACGCTAAAATAATTCAAAAACATTATTTTTAAGACATAAAAGACTTTCTATATCAGTTGATTCAAACATTGAGCTGTCAGGGTCAATGTTTGACCCTTGTCATTGTCAGGGTCAATGGACAGCTTGCAGGAGCCAGCAGTTCATATTATGTTGTTACCTAATTCTTCTTAGTTGTGTTGCTATGTTTCTGTCAGCAACAGGTGAGACAGGATGCCTTTGCTGTTTTGTAAACAAAGAGCCCACCTCGCTTTTCCCATGACACGTTTCCATCCCACAGGACACAGGGCTGCCCTGCTGTTATTGAAAGAAGGAACGTCTAGTCATTACATACAGTTTTACTGTCAACTCAAAACATTTGCAGATACACATGATAACATAGCAATACTTCTACTGTTACTGTTAATGCTGCTACTAATAATAAATAATAAGAGAACAAAATGCCACTCCCTCACACTTTTAACTTATTGCTACCATGTTGTTACAGTATATCCCATCACCCTTTCTATAATATTTTTACCTTTCTCTTTCTTTGTATTACTTGCTGTATTATGAAGTCGTGCTGTGCTGCAGTGGTTGCCAGGTCTGTGGCTGTCGTGTCTGGGACAGTCTCAAGGGAAATTGCCACCAGTGCTCGCAGTTTAGCTTCCCGTGGCAACAGTGTGGCCTGCCTTTGGGGAAAGTTACCATGGTGCTTGCAAGACAATTCTTCCATCTACCAGGGGTCCTCTGGGGCAAAGAGGAGAATATAGAAAGACAGAAAGAATAAGAAGACACATTTATAGTGGAGAAGTCAAACCAAAGAACAGCAGAAAGCTTTCCAAACAGGGAGTAAATCCCCAAAGTAGTGTTAAAATACAGCATTCAATGCTTTGAATTTTCCACAATATTCAGAAATCACCGACGAGTGTTCTATTCAAACAAATAGGCCAGTGGTGTAAAGTAACTATGTATATTTACTCAAGTACTGTACTTAAGTACAATGTGGAGGTATTTTGTACTTTACTGGAGTATTTCCAATTTTATATACTTTTACTTCTACTCCACTACATCTCAGAGGCAAATATCATACTTTTACTCCACAACAATTATTTAAAACCTTAGTTACTAGTTACTTTGTAGATTTTGATTGTTATTACAAAATATACAGTAACCACTTCAGCCCTATATACATTTCGGCCATTTGAAAAAAGCTGATGTACAAGCTCATAATGTGACGCATTGTGAGCTTGTAGATCTGCTATTTTCAAAAGATTTTTATACATTTGAAAACTTGTGAAATGGGACATTCTGCATAATGAGTACTTTCTACTTTCAGTACTTTAAGTACATTTTGATACTTTTTACAATACTTTTGTACTTCTTCTTCAAGTAAACTTTGAATTCCGGACTTTTACTTGTAACAGAGTATTTCTACATTGCAGTATTGATACTATTACTATATACTATTAGTAAAACATTTGAGTACTTTTTCCACCACTGGCTAACAGTATAGCAATGACATTGTAGTGGTTAAATACAAGGCAATCATGCTTCCACAACACAGTCACAAAACAGTATCGGGATTCAGACATAAGCCACTTCTTACTAAAGAATATCCCTTACCTGAGTGTAGGCAAAGGAAAAACTAGATGTTTGCTTTGTAAATACAAAAGAACGTTTGTCGGCGTGGGGTGTGAAGTGAGGCTGAAGAGGGTGGGTTCTCCTGTGTGTTCAGCACTGAGGGGCATGTGAGAGACGTGATTGGCGGAGAGAGGTGATAATATGTCAGAGTCTCCAGACATTTCGTTGTTGTGTCACTGCAAGATGGTGAGAGACAGAATAGCATGTCGACTGAAGGGCAGTAAACAGATGTTTAATTGGTAGCCTCTATACACAGTGGTGTAAAGTAACTAAGTACATTTACTCAAATACTGTACTTAAGTAAAATTTTGAGGTATATTTTACTTTAGTGGAGTATTTCCAATTTTCAATACTTCTACTTCTACTCCACTACATCTCTGAGGAATATATTGTACTTTCACTGCACTACAATTCTCTATATATTTTGGCTATTTGAAAATAGCCGATCTACAAGCTCACAACGCGTCGCATCGCGACGTGTTATGAGCTTGTAGATCTGCTATTTTCAAAAGATTTTTATACATTTTGAAAACTTGAAATGGGACATTCTGCATAATGAGTACTTTTACTTTGGTATTTTGGTACTTTAAGTATATTTTGATGCCAATACTTTTGTTCTTCTGAATACCAGACTTTTACCTGTAATGGATTATTTCTACATGAATTAATACTTTTACTCAAGTAAATTTTTTTGTGCTTCTTCCACCACTGCCTATAAATGTTCACAGGTGCTGTCACCCTTCACAATCCGTCGAAATCCCATATACTATGGTATAATGTTTTGCAAAACAAAAAGGATGCCTATGGTAAAGTTGAAGCAAAGTACTAATACATTAGAAGCTTATGTTGTGTATGGTTGATGTAAAGCTTACACTGTTTTGTCTCAGCCTTTTTGATACAACATGTACCCCAAATTACCCCTAGCCTACTTTAGATTGCATCTCTCCACTACATACTTTCAAGATTCAAGAGGGTTTATTTGTCACTCACTCACTCATACAGGTACACCATGTTGGTGTGGCAATGTGGCATGCTCTGTAGACTGTGCTACCAATAACAATTACAATATAATAATAGTAATAATAATAATAATAATAATAATAATCATAATCATAATCATAATCATAATCATAATCTGTTTTATTATTAATATTTTATCATATCATATATTTAAGAGTACAAACCGTTTAGCAGCAATGAGGAGTGTGCAGAATATGGGTGGGGAATAATTTAGTAAAAGGCACACTCTCTCTCTCACACACACACGCACGCACGCACGCACGCACGCACGCACGCACGCACGCACGCACGCACGCACGCACGCACGCACGCACGCACGCACGCACACACACACACACACACACACACACACACACACACACACACACACACACACACACACACACACACACACACACACACACACACACACACACACACACACACACACACACAGTCATCAATCTGATGGATTTATTTCCTGACATTCAGTTCATTCAGGCAACTCGCATGATTAAGGCAAAAATTACTAAGTTTAAATGCAATGAAAATGTAGGTTTAAAGTTTTACATTTCTGCTCAGAAAATTATTCTGTATTGCTTACAATGTATGCCAAATAAAAAATTTACATTAAATTGATATAACATGAAATATGGTTATTAGCCAACTTCCCAGGGAGACTAATAATAAAATGACAAATGTATACTCCAGAAATTGGGGATCAAAACCCTGCAAAACCACTTGGTTGCAGTGAGTCTACCCTCCAGTAGGCGTCGCTGTAGATTCTTACTCTCCTCCTATCCCAAAAGAAAATCTCGCACAAAACCGTGAGATTTTGAATTCCCGTTCCTCTTTCAACTATCCTCCAAGATGGTAGGTGCTGTCAAATACTACCGTGCTTCAAAATTCAGTTTAATCTACGTCCATCCTCGTTCTATTCGTATACAAAAACACTCGCGGAGGGTATTTCGAGGTATATTCTCGTCTTCCCTCCGGTCCCAATATATTATTATCGAGAAACTGGCACAAACACGATAGAAATTGGCGAAGACGCGTATGTTGCATAGTTGGCTATGTCTCGGCCACCAGGCTCGTCCATGCAACCAGACAGACATGGACTGTCCACATGTCTTTAAACACACAAAACCACAAATTCAACGACTGTAATAATGGCTGTTATAGAACTCCAATGAGCGTGCAAATATGTCATAGCCTGCCGAGGCAGGGGAGCTAATTTGTGTTAGCAGCATGAGCCTGATACACCGGTGGTGTTAGCATTGAGCTAACATTATGTAGACCCGCAAACCCACCGTTTCTAAAGTTAAAAAACAACCATGTTCCCACCGGTAGATGAACATGTAGTGTGACCATCACTGAAGTTAGGTTGACATTGGCCTAATAAGGCGTTTTAGGTTGTAAGTTGGCGTCTGTCTGCTTTACTGGATAGCTAGCTAGTCAGCTATACTACTGTTTCACAAACAGTGGGTCGGGACCCATTTGTGTGTCCATCAATTAGAAAACAAATGTTTAAGAAGTAGTGAAAAAAGCCGATCTACAAAGTGTTGCATCGTGACGCCCTGTGAGCTTGTAGATTTGCTATTTTCTCTAGTTACGGTCCTGGGGAGACATCAACTTTCCCTTTTGGGTCTCGAGCTAAAAAGTTTGGGAACCAGTGAGCTATGCTAGCTATGCCTTGTGAGATTTAATGTTTATTATCTCAACCTCCATCGTTGAATCTGTTGACAGCCGACCAAGAAGACCAAAACCAGGAAACTCCGAGGGCACGTCAGCCACGGACATGGTCGCGTTGGTGAGTTGGATGCATAAACCTCATAGAGCTTTAAACTGTCCTGTAACTCCCTTTTGCTGTGTGTTGTACAGGTAACTGGCATAACAGCTGTCATAACCTATTTCTCTATTTACCTTCCACAGGCAAGCACCGCAAGCATCCTGGAGGTCGTGGTAACGCTGGTGGCATGCATCACCACAGGATCAACTTCGATAAATAGTGAGTTGTATGATTGCCTCTTCTGTGTTTTTATTTGGTTGTTGTCAAGCATTGTGGCCCATTAAAACATGCACAAGATACCTAGATAGATACAAGTATACAGATACATACACAGATAGCTTGCTCACTCACCACACCATCAGCTGTTAAACAGGGGAAAGAAGGGCACAGTGCAAATACATCAGTGTATATGTCCCTACACACAGGTACAGTCAATTTAGAAGCATAAACAAGTTGAATCAAGATGTGAATATAGAGAAGTCCTGAAGCGACAGAAGGATGAAATCGATCTAATAGCTAGAGGAAAATTCTCATGAGTAGAGAGATGCCACTTTATGTGGCAAAAGTGCTGAACTAAAAGCAGTGGGAAGTTCTTAATTAAGATGCATTTTATAAATGGCTTACATCCTTCATATCAGGATGCACTTTGATTTCAAAACACTTCGTTACATTGACTTTTATGAAGTTTATGCATTTCGGTGCTTAGATATTAAATGTAATTAGAATACCCTCTTCTCAACTGAAGACCTGACAACCCCAGACAACTTGTCAAGCCGGGTGGTTAATTGCATTCACTTTGAGTCTAAATTAATAATTCCTCTAAAGTGTTCAAATGAAAACCAACTATACTCGAGGTAGCCAGGACCACAGTTAAAACATTGCTCTGATTATCCCCTTTTTAGTGCATTGTCCTCTGTTACTTACTGTAATCTGTGTGCTTAATTGAAATGAACCGGTTAAGAGACTCAGAGTCTCATCTTGACACTCCTCATTGTCTTGATGTGCTAGAGTTCTCTGAGAGTGAAGACTGATCCTATTCACCGACTAGGTCCCTGGTAGGCCAGTCACCCACATGGGCAGTTACAGTGTTGATGCAACGTAGTTGTTGTGATATTGTATATTTTAGCGTTTAAAGCACAGCAAGAATCAACAATTATGCTTTCAGTACATATGAGAACAGAAACAGACTCGCTGTTCATACTGCAGTTTGGGTTTACACTTGCCTTACAATAGTAGGAACAAAGCCTTGTGATGATTTGGGGGTATCACAAATAGGGATAAGAGGACAGAATCATTTCTTTCTTTCTATTAATTGTAGAGTCCATGCAACCAACTAATATTGTCATGGAATGTTAAGACAGTAGATGCAGTAGTTCTTGATGCCTAATCTCCTTGTTCACCCTGTGTTAAATCTTCAGCCATCCTGGGTACTTTGGTAAGGTGGGTATGAGACACTACCATCTGAAGAAGAACACAATGCACTGCCCCACCATCAACCTGGACAAGTTGTGGACTCTGGTGAGCGAGCAGACTAGGCTCAACTATGCCACCAAGCCAGAGGGCCCTGCACCCATCATCGATGCCGTGCGCGCCGTAAGTATTTAACCTGTGGGGATGCCTGAAGGAGTGATTTTGTTTGATATGCAGTATGGCTTGTAATAGTTAAGCTTCTTTTTTGGGGGGGTTTTGTTGAAATTGGACAGTGAAAGCTGAGGGCAGGGATGACATGTAACAGTTTCTATGCCTGGAGTGAAACCCAGGACATTGTTCCTATGTGCCCTGTACGTTTTGTGTTGAGTTTTTTTTTTTTTACAACACTTTTGGACAGGGTTTCATGCCTTTATTAGTAGTCAGGGGAGAGTCATCAGGGAGAGACAAGAAGCAAATGTCTGCCAGGTCTGAATCGAACCTGGGACTCGCTGTCAGGCATCAGTGCTTATGTGATACTCGCCTTAACTATTCATCTATCAGCGCCCCCAGCCAAGGTTTATTTTGATGAGAGTAAATGGTTGAAACTTTATCATAAAACCTATTAAGTACTGTTTGTCGAGTACCGGTCTGCAGAAGACGCATGATGATGTGAATTCACGCGACCGAGATGGTTTAGCAGGTTAAAATGATACTGTATCGTTGGGAGTATTTGACATCCTTGTAGAAAGCAATTTCTGGGGGCGCTCGGGAGATTCAGGGCTAAAGTACCTGCAAGTGCCCACCTCTGTGGAGTCTAGATTCAACTTATAATACCAAAATCTTCTGGACTTCACCATTTTCAAATATTGGATATTAAATGTAATAATAATACCTTCTCTCCTCAACTGAAGACCTGACAACCCAGACAACTGGTTATCACTTTGAGTCTAAATTAATTCCTCTAAATTGTTCAAATGAAAACCAACCATAGCCAGGACCAGTTTTAAACATTGCTCTGATTATCCCCTTCTTCTTAGTGCATTGTCCTCTGTTACTTACTGTAATCTGAGTGGTTAACTGAAATGAACCAGTTAAGAGACTCAGAGTCTCATCTTGACACTCCTCATTGTCTTGGTGTGCTAGAGTTCTCTGAGAGTGAAGACTGATCCTATTCACCGACTAGGTCCCTTGTAGGCCAGTCACCCACATGGGCAGTTACAGTGTTGATACAACCTAGTTATTGTGATATTGTATATTTTAGCGTTTAAAATTACACTCATGACAGACCATTTATAGTACCTTCAGAAAGCACAGCAGCAAGAATCAACAATTATGCTTCAGTACATATCAGAACAGAAACAGACTTGCTGTTGGTTGGGTTTACACTTGGCTTACAATAAATAGTAGGATCAAAGCCTTGTGATGATTTGGGGATATCACACATTATAGGGATAAGTCGACGGAATCTTTTTTAATATGCCATTTTTAAAACTATGTGGGCAGAGGTAAAGTACCTGCAATTGCCCACCTCTGGAGACTACCAAAATGTCTGCCTCCTCCTGCGTGACAGTGTTTAGGTGAAATTGATGACCTGCTTAAAGATGTGATCATCTTCTGGACTTAACCATTTTTCACCATAACACCTCCATGTTTGAGTACAGGGGAGGTGAGGAGACAGAAACGACTAGTCTTGGAATTTGGCTTAAGGGTTTGAATCCACCGTGGTACATCCAGCTTGCTGAACATGTTAATTCCAGATGTAAACAAGGCATATGTTGGCAAGTCGAAGGACTATACAGTTATAACAACTGCCTCACAACTCGTAGTACACCACAGATCCAGTACTGAACTTAATCTGTGGTCCATCTATACTCGGCGAGTCTGTGTATTTGGAATTTGTTTGGTTTTTGTCATACCACTTAGAAGACTCATGTAGATCCTCTTTCAGAGGCGTCAGTGGGTAAGGGGATAGTCATGACTCCTGAATGGTGTTCTGAGTGCAGGTATTCTGTTGCTTAAACAGTAACATGAAGACTAGCATTAACATTTATAACTGTGTGAATAGAATCTTTTGCACAAAACCTTGTATAATGGCACAAGAGTGTGTAGGGTCAAATGCAGGGTGTCTTGGCATTAGATGCCCATTTTTGGTTTGACGATTGAGCATGGCGTCTTAATGTTAAATCTGCCCTGTGTGCTCATGGTGATACTGAAAGTAGGAAAAACTGTAACTTGAATTTTGAGTCTGAATGATCAGATAAGTGTTAAGTGCTAAACACTAACTGGTCCCAATATAATTAAAATTTTAGGGTTGCCCAGTAGATGACGTGCGTAGACCACATTTGTGACGTTATGTCCCTGGTTTGATACGTCCAGAGATGTTGCATGTCGGACCCCGACTCTACCCTCAGCTTCTGTCTTCACAATCTCAAAATGACTCTTAAAAGAATATCACTGTATATCTAAAGTGATGCTTACTTTTTTCATTGCATGTACATAATTAATTCCATAATCTGAGTCTTTTGCAGTGTTTGTAGAGAATTTAGCAGTCTTCTAATGTATTGTAGTTCTGTCTCTGCGTACATCAACCTAACTGGACCAATTGTGTTTCATCTCCACAGGGTTACTACAAAATCCTGGGGAAAGGTAAGCTGCCCAAGCAGCCAGTGATCGTCAAAGCCAAGTTCTTCAGCAGAAAGGCAGAAGAGAAGATCAAGGCAGTGGGAGGAGCATGTGTTCTCATGGCATAAATCTCCTGTCAATGTTTTTTGCAGAAATAAAAGTTGTTTTGGTGTCTGTGACACAAAAGATCGGTTTTAAGATTTGTGGTCATTTGTATTTCTTCTGGAATGTGGACTTGATATCAAGCTTAGATTCTGCAAGATGGTTACATCATGAGATTCATTTGAGCTAAAACATAATTGTACAAAGATATTGTAAAACCTTGTTTTTTGAGAAGCCTATTTGGGCTAACTAAGATATTTATACCTGTGATCTAAAATTGAATCTTTGAATGTGAAGATAAATGTGCAGGTGTGTGGTCACTCGCACTGGTAGATGTTTACAGTATACTTTTGTTTACCTGATGGTACACATGTTCAGGAACAACGGTACCTCAGCTCCTACTGTGCAAAGCGACTGGTTAACATTTGTATACCACACGGATATTGTGAAAGGTTTTTTAATGCCACCTCCCACCTGGGCTATAGTGTTGGACATATGTGCACTACATCAAAAATCTTCAAGGTTCAACTGTGTTCATGGTCATAATTCTTGTGCTTTAACCTTCACCAGTCGATATAGTAGAGAAATGATACTAGTTATAGTACATTAACGACTCAATACTGTATGTATTTGTATTTATTTCCTTTGATATATGTTAAAGAGAGAATGGGGAAATTGTAGCCAAAAATGGGTAAAGTAATACAAATAGGAAATAACTGTCATGCATGAGGCAAAATGCCTAAGGAAAGATGCTAGTGAATAAATGACTTGGGGCGTCAGGTCCAGTGTTGCCATGTCCGTTTATTATAAGCGACTTTGGGCTTGTTTTTCTGGTAAGTTGCTTGTAAATATTGGTCGTTGCGTTTTTTTTGGGCCTCGTTTATAAAGTGTAGTTTATTTGGGCTTGTTTCCTAATGTTATTTAAACCAGTGTTTCTCAAACATTTTCAAGTCGAGCAACCCCAATTAAAATATTTTATGCCAGGAAGATCAGGAACCCCCATGCAAGATTTGTGTTCAGATGTTTCAATAAAATATTCTTCCCAAGATATATAAATAAAAAAAACAGGTCTACAAGCTCGGCTATTTCCAATTGGCCAATGTATTTTTAAAGGGTGAAGGGCTCGCTTCTTTTGGGCTTGTTTTTATAGACATGGTTGCTTGTTTCTCTCACAACATCTGGCAACACTGGGGTCCATACTGCAGGACTTCCTGTGACAACAAAACAAGTAGCGTAATGCTAGATAGATAGCAAATAGAAATGAGCGCAAACGTAATCCGTTTAGCTCTGATCTGTGATTTCTCGATTGTGATTCATTTTAAATTCCACGTTTCTACGACTGATTAAATAATCGTTTCAATACGGTGGGTGGGCAAACTCTTTTCGAACAACTTGTTGCATAGTTGGTATACAGTTTATTGATAGACATTCGAGCAGAGTATATGATTTGGTAAATGATGCCATGGTTTTAAAATGACTGCTTACACCTAGATTACACTAAGCTAGTATCTAGAAATGACCGTTGGTCCAAACAGGAGTAGTTTTAGGAGTAGTCTCCGAGATGATCATGACAGACCGACCCCTGGCCAACCATGCCTTTCTGCAGGCTTCACTCCGCCGCTCGGCTCAGCTGGGACAGCAGGTCCTGGACAGAGCCTCCAGACGGAGGACCGTAGACTGGTGGTCCTCCAGACCGTGCAGTGCCGCCTGTCAGTCCCAAACTCCCAGCACGGATGGAGTCGCGCGACCCTCTGTACAGGTGTGTATTTTTGCAGCGGTGTAAAGTAGCCAAGTACATTTACTTAAGTACTGTACTTAAGTACAATTCTGACGACTGACTGCGAGGTACTTTTACTTCACTTGAGTGGAGTATTTATTTATTTTTCAGAATTTTTATATTGTGGTATTGCTACTTAAGTAAAATATCTTGGTACATCTTCCACCACTGTTTGTTTGTTTGTTGGCACTTGACTCCCTAGCCCCTCTCCTTTTCTCTCATACAGTTAATTATTTAATTTCCCTACAGAGAACCCACACAGATCTGGACAGTGCCTTTGAAACCATAGCGGAGTTCATGGTTCAGACTACTGATCAATGCAAGGTTTGATTGATTGAATACTTGTCTTTTAACAGTTGCAAGTAGTATAGTGGTACAATATTACAATGTTTTCTAAAAGGATAACACAAAAAGCCCTATAGGGTCTTGTTTCCATTGTGGTCCTGTGTATTCAATTCATTGAGACATTTAAAGACATACAATAATAAACAAGACAACACTAGTATTAGCAATATACATATATGTACAGTAACCAGTGGGGGGGGGGCGGGGTCATTTCTGGTGTTCGTCAGATGGGGATTCTTTTTGGATAGCTGTAGTTGAGAATGAGAAATACACACACACACACACACACACACACACTTACATCTCACTAAACATACTGTACATGCAAAGAATACACCTCATCTACATGTAGAGTTCAGATTGTAGATTGATCAAATGTTATGTGATGTTATATTATACAACACAACATTGTGCTGGTTTTGTAGACTGTATTGGATAGTTACAATATGGACTGTTTGTCCAGAATCTCTATCAATCAGACTGCTGCACTGATCCTACTGATATGGAGAGAACCCATGTGCGCAGGTTCCATTCACAATCCACCTCCAGGACAGCTACACCTGCACTGCCAAAAAGGATACAAGTAAGAAGACCTTTTCATGATATTTATTATTCCCCAGGGGAGACATCCCAGAGATGGAGAATTGTCTCTTGGAAAGACAAAACTGGCTAATATTATACTTGTACGGAGCCTGTAAGCTGCTAAAGCAGCTGTACCTGTCTTTCATTCCATTCTTCTGTTTTGTAATGGCCACCATTGCTTTGACAGTAGTTGTTGCTCTGTTGTTGTTGTTTCTCCAATATTTGTATCAGTCCAAGTGCTACTGCATAGTATGTATGGAACATATTACACAAGATTATACATATTATTTATATTGTGTAGGCACTTGGGATTATGGGACATAAAATCTGAGGCCATAAACCGTGGTTATAGGGAGGGCTCTCTAACCTAGCCTGGACTGGCCAGACTAATATCACTGCATATGACAAATGGCAGCCCAAATTAGTCATTTATTTGTCTTTATAACTACAACCTTTTTTTACTAAGAGGAACACAAGTCCTCAAGTGTGCAATTAACGTTGTCTCACTTTTTGTATTAGAACCTGGTAAACATTTTTAGTTGTTGAAATGCCTTCCTCATTACTGACACTGACTAGTCTTAATATCTCCCTCGTCTTCAGGGCCAGGTAGAGGACTTCCGCATCGAGGTGTCCCCGGGGACGTACTCCATCACCGCTGGCATGCAAGACTCACTCGAACAGACCCAGCTTGTCAGCATCGATGCCGGAGAGAGTATCAACCTCACCTTTAACCTCTGATACCACTCACTTTTCACCTTCCAATAACAAAACGGATTGATAAGAACCTAGTGTGTATGCCATTACTTCAGGGGCCTTTGAGCTTTTTTGTTTATTTTTTAAAACCAATCTACAAGTCCTAACAGTGCCATACTTTCTCTCGATCTTGCATCCTGTATGTTTATTTGAAATTGAAGCTCAGCTTGTGAGTGATGTCGTGATGCTGTGTGACTGAGTTGCACGACCAGTAGAGTTATTGTCTGCCGGTGAAGTGGCACAAAATCTGTATATGATAAATTCAAAATTCTATGGTATTGTAATGTTTCAAATAGCCACAGGACTTATGGATTCGGCCTTTGAACTGTGCTAACAGCAACAGTTTATTGTTGTTTAAATATTTATTTGCTGCACAATGAGAAGCCATATTTTGACAAATGTCTATGTGAACATGTAGAAATTCTGCCATAGAACAACACAGAATTTATATGCACTGATGAGTACATCAAAATAAAGACTATTTTTAAAATAAGTAAATACTTGTTTGGTGGCACTGCTTCAATACAGTAATTTCAAGTGTTTGTGTTCTTGGATACATGTTTAAAGTCTTAAAATACATGCATAGTCTTCATGTGTAAACAGCAGTGGGGACGTTGTCAGAGAAAGACTGAAATCCCATAGGTGGTCGATGTTTTTGATCGGTCAAACCAAACACGTCTCTCATGTTTGATTGTCTTCCTCCTGAAGTAGGAAGTGATTGGAACAATGAGCTGTGATTGGGTGAGGCACTGAACTGCAGGACAGGGTAGCTGAATCTCACAGGCAGGTAGTTCCTTGGCACTGTTTTTGCTGCAAAAACAAATGAAAGAAAATTAACAGGATTGGATGTATTCCGAGAGGTTAGATTAGATAAAGGGCTAAACATTCAGATCTACTGTATCCTGTATCCATTTGAATGTCAAGTATAATGTAAATGTGCCATTGATTCAAGCAGAGACTAGTTGAGAAAGTTTCCTACCTGGCTGTGTGTGCTGTGGCTCCTGAGCGTTCCGTCTCCAGTACCTCCAGGGAGGTCGCTCCTGTTCTTCATTCCTCACCTTACCTGAGGCAGACAGCTCCAAACTGGCTTCACCCTCAGACAAAGAAGAGGAAGATGCCACCTCAGGTTCACTCTTCACTGTATCTTTGAGGCCCTCCAATTGAAGATCCATCTTCCTCTCCAGCTCTGCTCTTTCAAACCCCTCCCTCCATCCTGGACTGCACTCACAAGTGGGCGGGTATAAGGAGGATGGCCATTGATGTGGGATTGGACAATGAACAGAAGTAGCTGCTGACTGACAGCGCTGGTCACAACAGAGTTGGGGAGGACAAGAGGAACTGTGAAGGCAGAGCCAGTTACTGTGGCATCTGGGGGCTGGTGCCGCTCTTGGGAGCTCCCTGACAATCCTTTCATGGTGGGAGGCATGGATGAACACGGCCAGGTCAACGGGGACCTCAGTCACACTGCCGTTCCACATCAGTACCTGCAGACCTCCACCACACTCAGCTGTGGAAGAAAAAAAGATGCAGACCATAGTGTTATATACTGCTGGTGATTATTTTTGTTGGGTTTATTAAATGAAAGTCAAGCAGTGCAAATATGCAACAGATTGACATAACATAAAGGATCATACAAGGCTGTTTATGCCCATATACATGAAATAACGGAACAAAGAAAAACAAAGCAAAAAATGTCTTCTCTGTCCCCATAAACGTACTGTATTATGCAGTAGAGGAGGCATGCAAAGACGTACGTTGCCCATACTTGCATATAGATGTATTTTATAGAAAAAAAGCTCAAGTCTAACTTCATAGCATTTCAATCCTGGGGAAAGTCATCGTGATGTATCTTGCCATTTCCAAGAAAAGAAAAAAAAACAATATACAGAAACTGCAAATTTCCATACAAATGTGCTTCAGAATAATACAGCAAAATACTGTATACAAAACATTCAAAAAGTGTAAATTCCCAAATGACTTAAAACTTATGTAGGGGCAAAATACAGAACACACTGGCCATATTCACACAGTGTCCATTTTGCTCTTAGATCATAGGTATGACGCAAAATCAAAATTGGTCACCATGTGAATATGGTCAATGACCAGAAAGCAGCTACAGAGATAAAACCAATACCTTTCAGATTGTCTCTGAGCTCCATGCCAGTCAACACTCTCCCAGGTCCATACCTCTTTAGGGCTGGTTCCCATGGTGTCAGGACTGTGTCCCCGGGCCCTAGGTAGTGCGAGTGAGCCTTGGTGTGGTTGATCATGTCCGGAGAACAGACGAGCTGTTGACGAAATACCTCAGAGAAGCTAAAGCCCAACGCAGCACTACCTGGGTGGTCGAACTCGACTACCCACACTCCTCTGCGACCCTGTTGTGGGATTCATTGGAAAAGGTCAAATGAACAGACATGCATTTCATTTGTTTTATTTCACCAGCACAAATGTGGGTATTTCATCACTGTTTCACAACTTTGAACTAAACTACTAAATATATGAAAGTTGTGTAGACTCTACACAAGTACGAGTGCGAGTACTTGTATGACTCTACACTGTAGAGTCATACAAGTACTTAATATAATGTAGTATGAACTGTAGTATACCCAATACCATGCTGACCCATAGTATTGTGAAACCCATTGTGATACAATACACTGAGATATGGATATAGTTGACATCTAATTCAATTTAATTTAAATGTAAGTCTATCACTAATTACCTGTACTTCCTGTATGACAGTGCCCAGATAGTACAGGCCATCGGCTTCCTTCCTGGCTAACACTCTGCAGCCTGGTAAGAACTCTGTAATGGCCAGGGTGCGAGCGGACAGCACACAGGAAGTTGTTGGACAGAACGGATTACCCAGACTGCACCTTAAACCACACAAAGTTCAAATTCAAGACACTATTTCCCCATAAAATTACATAAAATTGGACACGGAAATTATCTCTTCTCTGCACCTTACACTTGACTGAACTCAAGAAAAATGCTCCAAGGGCACTGCATGTGACCCTGTGCTCTCTGATGTAATACATGTGTATGGGGACTGTAACAAATGTGTGTGGGGATATGCCAAAAGAACACATTACAATTACCTAGTGTTAAGTGACCATATCGTGAATCATCTTCTTATCGATTACATTAGTTTACTTAAAGCAATGGCCCTGGTATAAATCCTGGCAGTGTTATCGTCATGCTCTGATATTGAGCTTCACAGGACAGGACCACAATGTACGAACGATATACACATGCAGAGGACACGTGTGTTGACCCATCAATTGACATGGTTAAAGCATCAACCTGACACCATTATCAACTGTGTAAAGTTTCTAATCATAAAAACGTAATAAAAGTGTGCAATCATGTCTGTGGAATTGTTTGAGTGTTACCCAGGACACTGACCTGAGCACAGGGAGAGGCACATGCTGGTGGTGTGGGATGACAGGGGTGGACAGTCTGCAGGGTTTTACTGTCGAGACATTTGGCACTGATGTCTGGTTCTCCCCAATGAACAGTGGAATCACCTGTCAGCAGTGGTGGAAAAAGTACTAAAATGTTTTACTTAAGTAAAAGTCAGAAATTCTAAATTTATTTCAGTAAAAGTATCAAAGGCATTGGTATAAAAATGTACTTGAAGTACCAAAAGTAAAAGTATTAAAATGTTTGAAAATAGCAGATCTACAAGCTCACAACGCGTCGCAATGTGGGCTTGTAGATCGTCTATTTTCAAATAGCCTAGGTATAAAATAGGGCAAAGTAACTAAGGTTTTCAAATAATTGTAGTGGAGTAAAAGTACAATATTTGCCTCTGAGATGTAGTGGAGTAGAAAAAGTATTCAAAAGTATTGAAAATTGGAAATACTCCAGTAAAGTGAAAAATACCTAAAAACCACTGCCTGTCAGCCAACAAGACAACATTTACACAGACAGTGCGTGTGGTGGAAAACCTATGGTTTCTTCATTATTATGATAATTGTTTTTTTATTCATTCATTTACTGTGCCATATTTTATCATTCTTTTTAATCTATTTTCCCCAGACATTAAAAGAAAAGGATCAAAGGTCACCTTCTCCAATGACCCATCTGTCCCTATTGGAAGCACATAACAGCTCCCTCCGGTGGTGTGAGTCAGACACTGCAGGAAGTCCTGCATTTTGGTATCCAGTGGTCCTTTTGAATCTGACAGGTAAAAGACATTAAGCGGCCTCCCAGCTGTCATGGTGGGCAGAGCTTTTAGGACAGCCTCTGGGTGGTCCGGGAGGTCCCTGGTGACCAGGTGGACGGAGTGACAGGCCGGGTCACAGAGGGCTGTGCTCAGAGCAGCCAGGAGGTCCCTGCCGGGGCTGCAGCTCAGGGAGTGGATCCAGGAGAGAGCTTCGTACACAGTGTCAGGAGCACAGGGGAGCATGTGGTGAGACCAGCAGTTCACCTAGAAAGAGTTTTTTGCTTGTTTGTTTGTTTTTCACAGAAAAAAACCCCTAAACAAACAACCTACAAATAAACATGCACAAATTGCCAAAGTGGCTGGTAGCCTGGTACCATGGAGGACATTCTAACAGAATTTGACTAGATACCAGTCTCCCAAACCATGTATGAGAAGGTAGTGATGTTAGAGAGATCACCTGGTACTTTCCATATTTTTACACCTTTTTTATACACAAACTTTCAATATAACCTAATGCAGGGGTCTTCAACAGGTTGTACAGGACCCCTAGGGGGTCCTCAGAGTTACTAGAGGGAGGCCGCCAAATCTATAATAAATTAACCACTTGAACCCGAGCATCCTTATTAGCAGATCTACAAGTTCAACACGCCGTGCAGCGAAAGGCGCTGTGAGCTTGTAGATCGGTTATTTTCGGCAAAGAGGTTTGGTGTAGAGGGAAAAAAGAGTAGCCCAAGTACAGATTGAAAGTAGTCAAGTTTACTAAGCTTTGACGGTTTATGTGGTTAAATGTCTGAAAATACACATTAACATGAATCCTGATGTTAGTGCTGTCTATGAAGCTATCTATGAAATCTATGAAAAACTTTAATCTGCAACACAATTTTATACAATTTGTAGTGAGGGTCCCCGCTTCATCACAGCTCAGCTAAAGGGTCCTTGGGCTGAAAAACGTTGAAGACCCCTGGCCTAATGGTTGGTGGAGCTTCTGAAGTGGACGCTTCCCTCACTGGCAATCCACCAATATTTCATTTATTGCAGGTGTCACTACTAGTCCCAAATTACCTTGTATGAAAAGGGGATGATGTTGAAGAGAGAGTCCCTGAGAGAGGCTTTGGTGAGCAGGGTCTGGATCATCAGGCGTTTCACTGACCCCAGAACGGAGCTCATGGCCTCCGAGGTGTCCACGACAAAAGTAATGTTGTGGCACCGCTTTCCCAGGAACAGTGGGATCAGCCTGTGGACCCCTGGCCGTAGCTGGGTGTCTGATTCCATTTTGGTCTATTAGCCTGACAGTAGAGAGAGAGTGTAGCAGTGAAAAATCTAATGTCTTGTCAAAATTATTGCCACCCCCCAGTAGCATTTATGGGGGATGTTTTAATTAATGAAATCTAAACTACTGGGCAACCATTTAAAGACACCAACACAGTTAATGCTGTTTGTCTCAGCATGTAATGTCAGGAAATGATAGAGTTTTAAAGCCTGCTTAAATTAATCTGTGAATAAAGAACTGTTCTGCAACAGCAAATAAAGCAGCTAAATGTATCTTTGTTGTTCTTTAGAAGAGAAGAGAAGTGATGACTGATGTCTTTTGATGGAATATTTTCTATTTACAGTATGCATCATTTCTTATGTCAGCATATCACTTGTTACATTTTTCAATTTGAATCTTTTTCAGTTGAACCCCTTTTGGACTCTTTTCCTTTTGGAGTTTTTGTACTTAAGCACCTGAGACATCTCCTCAGAATGCAGACATCTTTACATACAGTACTGTTAAAACAGGTGACACATACTCATGTAGGCAGACAAATATACTCTTACACATTATATATTTATTCTAGAGCAGTGATTCAGGAACCTGAACCCTCTCAAGGGGTCCTTGAGACGGTTCAGGTCCCCAACTAAATGTTTGGAAGCAGAGTTCTAGGGACCCTGAATAATGACCATCCTGTAAGGTAGTGTCGTTTTCTCAAAATGCATTAACACCATCTTGGAAAGGAGCTTGTCAAATGTTTTCCTGTATGTCCACTGCGTCTTCTAAACTAAGCTGGCTTAAAATTAATAAGTTAAACAAAACTTTCATGTTATGAAATATACGGCATGAATACATATAGCCTACCTGAAACGTTAGTTCTTAAATCCCCAGAGAGCCCTCGTCTTCACCAGTCAGCTACTTTAACTTCATTGTTAGGCTGTGGGTTGCTATGGTGACAGATCCACCACTGTATTCTCATGGCCACCACTGGAGGGGTTGGTTCACATCACCTGCCAGTCAACTCTCACATTGTGGTTGTTATAGTTACAGTAGTGGGGTTCCAGTGGGTCCCCAGCAAAATGAGCAAATAGCATCAAAATCACTTAAACCAACTATTTGAAAATACCTGATCTACAAGCTCACAACACGTCGCAATGCAACACATTGTGAGCTTGTAGATCTGCTATTTTATAGAAATCTTCACAAAATGTAAAACATTTGGAATATATATATTTTTTATCAACACAAATCTTTTATGGGGGTCTCTGGCACAAAATATTTTCAGATGGGGGTGTCTGTGGTCAAGTGCTGTACATATTAATTTGGGGGTCCTTGGCATGAAAAAGTTTGAGAACAGCTGAATTACAGTATGAGTGTCGTCGTAAAATGAGCTAAGTTATGAGTCATCTTAGGGACACTGTTTTCAAAATAGTCATTATTTTGTGGTTGGGATTATCTGTGTTTTATGAACATGGAATCAGGAAGAGGTTGAAGAGCAGTGTTACCAGATTTTGCGAGAGAAATAAGCAACCAGGTCTATGAAAACAAGCCCAAAAGAAGCAACTAGGCTACGGCTATTTGAAAGTAGCCGATCTACAAGCTTTTCATTTGCCTCCTTAAATTATGCAAAAGACCAGAAAGATAAACACATTGTTTGATATTTTATTTACAAGTGCTTCGTTTTGCTACATTCCAAGTGATGACGCTTGTCAAGTGTCACACTGTGGTATTACAATTACATACTTAAAAGTTGCTGACAACATTGCCAATAAAACATGTTAGACTAGAAAATACTTGAGAACACTATAAAACATGAAATATAAACAAATTGTATACTATTATGCTATACTGTTTTTGTACAATAGATTTAACAACTACGAGATAAGACACTTTTCCTATGTGAAAATCTATAGAATTAATTAGAAGTGTACACAGTTCTAGAATACAATAAACACCATACACTATTGTAGAATACAGAATTCTCACTGTATTGAATAATTCTTGAATGCTTTTTCTAACAAAAATGTATACTGGATGTGGGAATACTTAACCACTTAAACACTCTAGACTTAGTAAACTGGACCTGAGTTGGCTCTGTACTACAATCTAAGCTCACAACGTGTCACATTGTGAGCGTGTAGATTTTTGGCTAATGTTCCTCCCAGAATATGGTGGTAAGAGAGCATCGAGTTCAACATCAAAGAATGTAGCGTAATCACACACAACATGTTTAGACTTAATACACAGTAAAATCCTCAGTGTTAATTAAAACAAAATGTGTAACTCAGAGAGTGTACAAATGTAACCAAAATTTTTTTAATGGTCATTACGATTACTTTTAATGTAATCGTAAAGACCGTTGCGGGTCCTTTTGGTTATATTTGTACACTCAGGTTAAATTAACACTCAGGGTTTTACCGTCTCCTTCATGCAAAAAAGGATTGTGCTTCAGTATGTGCTGGTGTGTGCTCTGTGCATTTGGGACTTAAAGGAGAATTTTGGACTAAAGTTTTCTTACCTTTTCTATGACGTTATGATATCTTAGGATGAATGGTACAGTAGAAAAATTTCATAACTCCACCCCTGAGCCGCCACAGCTTAAAAGGTGCGCGGATAGGCCTTAGGTTAGATCACATATTTAGATCTGACGTTCATAGTGACAGAACACTATGCAACCAAAAAAAAAAAAAAAACAGAAGTCTCGCTAGACGAGATTGAAATCTCGAGATTTCAATCTCATCTAGCGAGACTTCTGTTATTTATTTATTTTTTTTTTTTTTGGGACAGTGTTCTGTCACTATGAACGTCAGATCTCACAAAAAAAAAATTTTTTTAAAATTAAAAATATGTGATCTAACCTAAGGCCTATCCGCGCACCTTTTAAGCTGTGGCGGCTCAGGGGTGGAGTTATGAAATTTTTCTACAGTACCATTCATCCTAAGATATCATAACGTCATAGAAAAGGTAAGAAAACTTTAGTCCAAAATTCTCCTTTAACTCTACTGTACATTCCCAGAATGCAATGTCTATAAATTACAGTTTTATAAGAATCTTGGATTCTACAGTGCTACAGATTCTGTTGCTAAGTATTACTGATATAGTTGCACACCTCCTATTGCTGTATTAATAGATATTTATTGTCTCCAGTTGCAAATTTCGCTCAATTTACCTGCTTGAATTAATAATGAGTTTATCATCCACTGTCATCTATTTCCCCCCAATTTCTGTCACTATACTTGATACAGTGATTCCATTGAGCTGTAATACATCTCTTATAATAACTATCCTAACTTGTCTTTGTTGTCAGTGCCACGTGCAGTAGGCAACTGCGTGTGCGTTCCAGTGGTTGACTAGATCTCTGCCCTTTATGTATAATTCAGTGAAGTCAGGGTACAATGTCTGACTTGAAGCAAGCAGAGAGAGAGACAGAGACAGAGAGAGAGACAGAGAGAGAGAGAGTGTGTGTCGTGGGGGGCGGATACACTGTACGGTCAAAGTGGCATCATTCCTTATCCTCTGTTGTATTACTTATGCTGAGATCAGCACATGGACATCACAAATCTTTCAAGTCAGGAAAAAGCTGTGTGGAGAGAAGGAGACAAAGTCATCTCTTTATCCAATGTTTAGTTTACTGAACTTTTTTTTATAGATTACAATACATTTACATATTTTAGACACATTTAAATGCAATTTATAAATACACTGTGTAGAATTAAATCATAATATTGTGCTTAAAAGGCATGTGACTGGAATGATGTTGGTTCTAAACATGGAAAATGAACAAGTTCTACTCTACATTCCCTAAAATACTGCCAAGGTACCCTTGAGCAAGACTGCAAGACTGCAAGACTGCGGTTATGCTGGGCAGCTCCCAGTAAAAGACTGTGGTTGCACTGGGCAGCTCTCTGATGTGGTTGGTTGTGTCTAACTTTGTGAAAGTGAAGTATTTCTTCCCCAGAGAAAAAGGTCCTGAAAGGAATATGTTTACCTACCTGTCTCTAAAATGATCACTTGGCAAACTGGACTTGTTCCCTCGTTATCTTTCCTAACACCAGCATCTGCTTTTCAGTGTCAATTACACACTGCAACAGAATGACAACCAGATACGTCATACAACAACTACGCCACATGTTCGCCCCCTGCTGTGGTAAAAAAAAAAGAAACAATGGAAAGGGTGGTACCACACTCCTGAGTGAATTGGGTGGGTATCAGCAACTGAAATGCTCAATGTGAAACTTAAACAGATTTTTTGCTTATCCAGCTTTGATGAAAGCTAGAATGCTGAAAGATGTTTCCATTAAAAATGTTCATAAATAACTTTCTTTCACAGTTTTCCTCTCAGCTTTCATACCACCTAAAAATAATATACTAAAGAGACCTGCCTTTAAAAAAAGGAAAATATTGAGGGCCTCTTACTGACACCGGGCTTCTTTAATTGGTATAATTACAGAACAACCATAGACAATCCAAATTGTGGCATGCAAAAGAAATAGAAAATGAAGAAGCAGTATGTCCCTTTTCTCATTGCAGACCCTTTCTCTTCTTTAATTTAACTTGACAAAGAATGCCATAGTAGCCAGCCACATGTACTGAGATGGGATAAGGGACAATCATTACCTTAAGTGATTTCAGCATTTGGTTGCCCAGGGACATCAGTGGCCTGTTGCTTTCTGTGAAAACAGTATAGAGTTGTGATCAGTATAGAGTTGGATGAAACAGGTGTTTTATGTAAGGACACGTGGTCCCTGAAATGACAGCATAATAGTGAAATAGGGAGGCAGAGGATGCCATTGCCTCGGTCATACATCGGAGCCGAGCACATCTAGAGGGGAAGAACACCTCAGCAACTGGTTGACAAACTGGACCCCCTGGGCCTTGGCCCTCCCCTGTGTAAATGGCTGCTGGACTTCCTAACAAACAGACCTCAATAGGCTCTATGCACAGCAGCCACATTGGAAAGAAATTGGGCCTCTTCCTTACTTCCTTCACAGGTGTTACCAATGATTCCAATGAAGGTTCTGCTCCATTTAGTGTAGCACAGTGGTTCTCAAAACATTTTAATTTCAAGGACCCCCGTAACTCTGAGAGTGTACAAATGGAACCAAATGGACCCTTATGGGTCCATTTGGTTCCATTTGTACACTCTCAGAGTTACACACCCGTAATGGGGCCATTTGGAACCCCCTCAAGGAACCATGAGGGTACCTGGACCACACTCTTTAGCCGCTTTTCCATCACAGCTTAAGCACGACACTGTCCAGTACAGTCCAGAACCGCACCGCACCGCTTCAAAATGTCTTGCGTTTCCATTGCACAAAAGTCCCCACTCGCAAAATCCCCACCCTCCCCTCCCCTCCCGAAGGAAATCAACGCCCCTTTCTTTAACACACCAACTTAGCCTCAGGCTACAGGGTTAGCCTAAATGCTAGTGCTTCCTCAGAGCTAGTTTGGCTCTTAAGTTATTATTTGGCCATGTTCACCCTGACTTTAATCTTCGCTATTGTTGGGAAGACCTGTGTGGTGTCTAAACACGTTGCCATCACTTATATAAAAAACATTATTAGCGTGTATCGTCGCACATTCATTGTTGCCAGGTTTAGCAGAAAAAAACAATCAGGTCTATGAAAACAATCCCAAAAGAAGCGACTATCTACGGCTATTTGAAAATAGCAGATCTACAAACTCACAACGCGTAGCGATGCGACGCATTGTGAGTGTGTGCATCTGCTATTTAAAAAAAATATATACATATAATGTTGACAAATACATATTCATTTGGGGGTCCTTGACATGAAAATGTTTAAGAACCACTGGTTTCAACAACATATGGAAACAAGCCCCAAATAATCAACTACATTTTAGAAATGTTACCTAACCTAAATTACCGCTAGGTAAGTCCATGTATATGGAAAGCCGCCTTTTGAGACCCACTGGTGTAGCAGAGTGTTTCCAGTGAGCCAACATGCACAACATCAGCACCCTGACTCTGTTTGACCAGAATGGAACAGAGCCTTCATTGGTATCATTGGTAGAACCTGTGAAGGAAGTAAGAAGAGGTCCAATTTCTTTCCAGTATGGCTGCTGTGCATAGAGCCTATCTGTGCGGGTCGAAAACAATAACTCCAACGTCATCTCCGTGAGCACTGGCTCTCCCCAGGGCTGTGTTCTGAGTCCACTGCTGTTCACCCTGATGATGACCATGACTGCTGTGCTAGGTTCAGTACCAACCACATGGTGAAACACGCGGACGACACGATGCGTCCTGGGTCTTATCAGGGACGACAACGAGAACGCCTACAGGGAGGAAGTGAGACAGTTGGTGGGCTGGTGCAACACACACAATCTGGTCCTGAATGAATGTCAACAAGACAAAAGAGATCATTGTTGACTTCAGATGGAAACCAGCACAGCCACACCCCTCTCTTCATCAATGACACTGCAGTGGCGGTAGCAGTGGTGGAAAAAGTACTCACATTTAAGTAAAAGTATCAATGCTGCAATATAGAAGTACTCTGTTACAAGTGAAAGTCCGGAATTAAAAATGTACTTAAGTAAAAGTACAAAAGTATTGGCATAAAAATGTACTTAAAGTACCAAAAGTAAAAGTACTCATTATGTAGAATGTCCCATTTCATGTTTTCAAATGTATAAAAATAGCAGATATAAAAAAATAGCAGATCTACAAGCTCACAATGCGTCGCATCACGACGCATTGTGAGCTTGTACAGTAGATCGGCTATTTTGAAATGGCCGAAATGTATATGGGGCTGAAGTGGTTAATGTATGTTTTGTAATAATAATCTAAATCTACAAAGTAACTGTCATGATTTATGACTTTCATCTGCTTGACTCAGCACGCACGTGCATCTACGTAAGCATATTGTTATCTGTGATACAATGACCGTCAGCTACTTTTTCTCTGATAAAGTAGTTGATGGTCATTGTATCACGGATAACAATATGCTTACGTAGATGCACGTGCGTGCTGAGTCAAGCAGATGAAAGTCATAAATCATGACAGTAACTAGTAACTAAAGTTTTCAAATAAATGTAGTGGAGTAAAGGTACAATATTTGGATCCGAGATGTAGTGGAGTAGTACAAGTATTGGATATTGGAAATACTCAAGTAAAGCACAAATACCTCAAAATTGTACTTAAGTACAGTACTTAAGTAAATGTACTTAGTTACTTTCCACCACTGGGAGGTAGTGAGTAGCACCAAGTTCCTGGGGGTACAGGTCACGGACAGTCTGACACATGGTCCTCAAATACGGGCTCTCTTGTAAAGAGAGCACAGAAACGTCTTTTCTTTAAGAGCCCAACTCCCCCCTCCCATCCTCACTATACATTCTACTGGGGCACTATAGAGAGCATCCTGACCAACTGCATCTCTGTCTGGTCTGGAAGCTGCAATGCATCAGACTGGAAATCTGTGCAGAGAGTGGTGAGGACAGCGGAGAAGGTCATCTGGACTTCACTGCCCTCCATCAAGGACATTGCTCACAACCGCTGTGTGACTAGGGCCAATGACATCATGACTGACCCTATACCCACCCACATTGTGGACTGTTCACTCTGCTGCCCTCTGGCAAAGGGTACCACATTATCTGGAGCAGAACGGACAGATTCTGCAAGAGTTTCTTTCCCCAAGCCATCAGACTTGTGAATTCTAAAAAAGTGAAATAGTGCAATATCCCCTAACATTTCTCCGATATTCTGCTGAGGACTCCTAAGGCCTGTGAATCTTCTGCTATCTCACGATTCAATTCCGATTCTGGGGGTCACGATCTGTCTAAATAACTGTTATTTTGATTCAACCTCCTTACCCACAATGGCAAAGGAGCACTCTGTCCTGATTTGCCCGATGGTGAGACTGACTTCCTGGATGTGCCCAGTGATTCGGAGCTTACGCTGGAGAGGAAAGCCGCCCGTCTCTTCTTTGTTCATATCGACTCTTTCATTCAGGCTGCAGAAACAAACAGTCTCACTTTATGATGAGAGATCATATAAATATGTGTGTGGGGGGGGGGCATATGGAACTTTATCTCTAAATGGAGGAATTTCATGTTAAACTTTTGCTTTTGTTGACAATAACTATGTTTTAATCCTGCATCATGCATACTGTTGGATTAACACATTTTGCATAAATCTTCAAAGAATTAATAATTCAGGATTACAATTTTGAGTAAATTATTTTCTTTATTTTTTTCTCTTTATCTTGCAGCAGATATTACTTTTTTCATGGATTGTAAAGGATAGGCAAAGAATAAGCAAATAGGCAATGTGTGTGTGTGTGAGTGTGTGTGTGTGTGTGTGTGTGTGTGTGTGTGTGTGTGTGTGTGTGTGTGTGTGTGTGTGTGTGTGTGTGTGTGTGTGTGTGTGTGTGTGTGTGTGTGTGTGTGTGTGTGTGTGTGTGAGAGAGAGAGAGAGAGAGAGAGAGTTATTAGTTAGTTATCTCACCCTAATCTCTCCACAGTCTGTGAGGACATCAGGTTGAATCTACAGCCGGTGTCAATCAACAACCTCAGCTCCTGACCTGAGCACTGAATACACAGATCCAAGTCGTTCAGGTGCTTTGAGAGATATATATTGAGTGTGTAATGTGTGTAATGTGTATTTAAAAAAAACCATTGTGTACTGTGGACAACAAGAGACAAGTGTGGGATGTCTGAATTAGCATGCCAGACGCCATGAAATGAAAGCTTATGCAAATTTATGTTTAGGAAATTAAAGGATTTTCAACTGAGATCACATCATGTTTCTCCGTTGAAAATAAGTCTGGCTTCTGGCGAAATAGGTTTTAACTTGCCTGAGGAATTTGGTTTGCATATAAAAGCATAATTACTTAAGCGTTCAATTATTTTGAAAAAATTAAGTCATTTGCTGTTGTCTAATCTATTGTACTATATGTTCTTGGCAAATAGTTCAGTATTTAGTAATAGTTGCACAACACTGTATGTCTAAATACACATTTTGAGCATACAACCTTTCTATAATCTTTCTGAAGAAAGAAAGAAAAATATGACAAACAATTGAACCATACAATGTAAATGTAACACAGCCCATGGGCACACATGTCTTACCTTGCAGGGCACATAAATGAAGTCTTCCTCCTCTCCGCTGTCATCTGCATTAGATCTTAGATGACTGTGATTCAGAAGGACCTCTCCAGTTTTCGGTGTCACCCCGCACAGGTTCAACCTCCCCCGAGACAGCTTGGCTTCCAGCAAACGCCTCTGAAGAATGGTATGTGGTTGCTACAGTAAATAAAGTCAATATTAGTATGATTATATTTAAATAAATCAGATACATGTACCAATCCAGTATCTGAGGTATCTTGCCCTTGTTATGTTATTGCCATTGGGTGTTTTATCACATGAGCACTTAATGCAATTCATTTTGTTCCTTGAAGTATCCAGGCTTTTAAAATTAAATCATTTTTACTCTTTGTACTCTCTCTCCTTTTTGTACTCATTGTCTGACAATTTTACATTTATGTTTGTCTCTATTCTAGAGCAGTGTTTCTCAACCTTTTTAAATTCAAGACCCTGCAGTTTTATATACTACATTAGATTCATTAGGGCACAGACTCCCATTTGATGCTATTTGTATTATATCTTGGACCCCAAACGACACTGTAAAATCCTCAGTGTTCATTTAATTCTGAGAGTGCAAACAGAAGTAGAAAAGCATGAGAAGCAATGACTGTTGTAGGATCTTCCAAGCTGGTAAATGCTCCCTTTGTCAAATCATAACCTATACTGAGTAGGCCTTCTGACTATTGCATGGATGCCTTAGTGTAGTCTTGGATCAAGACTACCATAGATGTATTTTATCGAGTCTGACTTTAACTATTTGCAAATGTCAAAATCGATAAAATACATATATGATAGTCTTGATCCAAGGCCTTAGTGGGTCAATTGGGATTGCAATCTGATTGTGATTAATTTGCAATTCTCTGTGACTTTTTAAATAGAAACAATTTAAGCCCATCAGGGGTTAAACAGATAAAGCAGTTTGTGATGCTGACATAAAAACAATAGCCTAATAATAATAATACAAAATTAGATTCATGAATCTAATGTCTAATTGTCAATGAATCTAGTCTTTAATAATAAAGTCATAGATTCATAGACAATTAGACAAATTAAATTGAATGAATTTAAACCTTGTAATGTGACAGATATCCATATTGGTACTACAGGACAGTGGTTCTCAACCTGTGGGTCGGGACCCCCAGGGGGGTCTCCATGATTTTGGGGGGGGGTCCCCAGATGACAAGTTAAGGACTTTTAAGACCTTTTCATTAATTTTTTTTTTTAAATAAAAAAAAAAAGACCATTACTGTATGAAAGCTATAAAAACTGGTCAAACATTGGCCAAATTGTCAAATAATATAGAAAAAGAGGCAAAATTGTGAAATTAGCCGATCTACAAGCTTGTAGATCTGCTATTTTCTCAATATTTATCTGTGGAACCAAGTCAAACTAAATGTAATGCCTCAACTCCTACAATTCCAAGTGCTTATGTCAGGGTGTGTGTGGGGGGGGGGTCCCCAGTTCAAATATGATAATTTGGGGGGAGGGGGGGGGGTCTTGGCCTGAAAAGGTTGAGAACCATTGCTACAGGACTCACCCCCTCTTTAGATGTCCCGAGCTTCTTCAGTCCATCCAACGGCAGCAGGTCCGCCGAGTCCTTGTGACTGAACATGATGGTCTGCTTCAGCCTCCTCTGCTGTCTCAGCGCGGCAGCATCCCGGATCTCCGTGTCACTCCGGTTGTGCGTTTGCAACGTGGTGAACATTATTTACAGGCGTTTGAATTGTCAATGAATTATTTATTATGCCTTTCCTTGATGCTCAGAACTAGTGGCGCTCGCAGGTCTCCTGGTCTCCCCGAGTTACACCAAACTCTGTGACATGTCGAATTCAGTGACTCCAGAAATTGCCCATATCAGTGGCCAAGACAATAGAGTGACATTTGCCAAATATAAGATAAATTAAATCGCCATTTCTAATCTGACTTCAGTGAAAACACCATCAGAAGAACTGATGGTATGCAGTGAAGCACAGGTCTTATAACTATGAGCACAGCTCAGCACACCATTGCACAGTGACCTCTGGGGTCGCAGAATTCTACAGATTGACAATTTTGGTGTAACACCTAAATGCGCAGGCTGGGGAGAGCCCCATTTGATAACGATTCTCATATTACGTCACTAGTCGTGACTGGTGACTCCCATGTTTTGAAAGCTGAACTGGTCACATGGCCATAAAAGGTGAGTCGCATTCACTAGACTAGGCTATAGGCTAGTAAAAAACATAGGGATGTTAAGACAACCATAGTAAACAAAAAAATTAAATAACACTTCAGCCTGAATTTATAAAAATAAAAATTATCCCACTGGGAAATGGAGTTCAGTGCAGTCATGGTAGAGGTCATCTCCCATGTCAGATTTCCACACTCTCCTCCTTATATGCCATAATTAAAAAGCTAGAGTGCCTTTTAAGCTTTTGGTTTGGGGGGGTTGACTAAAGAATTTGCCTCTTTCCAACTAAATTTGTGTTGAATAATACAATACAAGAACGGTCGCCCCAAATCCGGCGACCTCGGAATGGTTGGAGTTGGACCCACAAATCCAGCGACCTTGGAACGGTCTGACCCACAAATCCAGTGACCTTGGAGCCACCAGGTCTTTCTGGCCACCAGAATCTACTCGGCCACGTTTGACGTCTCGGGGGTACCAAGACTAGGGGGGGGGGGATTTACTATTCTCGAACGATGCTCTGCGATGATTTACGACGTAACTCGAGTGGCACTGAGTCGGCTGAAGCGGACTTAGCCACGTTCGGCATGGGCATGGCAACTTGCTTGCCTGAGCTCACTCTACGGTGCCTCTCGTGGCTCTCGCGCACCTCCATCGTTGTAATGTTTTTTTTGCCTAACTACTAACTATCGGATCTCCCTGCCATGGACACAATCTACACACAGCACTGTAGGAGGAGAGCACAGAGCATCCTTAAGGATCTACATCTTCCTGCTCACCCTCTGTCTGTGTGGAGGGACTGAGGACACAACCTGAGACACCACAGGCCAGAGAGCATCTCCACCCACACGACACGCTTTTTTACCAGTTTTTTTCCTGCCACTGTGCGATTAGTGGCCGAGGAGTCGGACATTAAGAACAGTAGTCAATATGACAGATGAACTGAATCATGACAGATGAACTGAATCATGATAGATGAATTGTACTTGTGCCTTAAACTCGTCTTTTGAAATAATCCTATTTCTCAAAGGTTGCTACTTATTAACGTGCTAATTGTGTTTGATCAAGGGCAGTAGGTATTTATTATATATTTATTCTTCACTTTGTTAGCACATCAGGTAGAGGGCAGTTTCTAGTACTCTGTATTTGTGTTTGTTCAGGTAAGACTAGAGTAGTCAGGAAGGATAGGTTTTCTTTATTGCTAATTTTGAGTATTAGGTAATTAGAGTATTAGGTAGAGTTGGAGGTTCCCAAGTGGTTAAGGAAGTGCCCTTTGTTTTTGTTTTGTTATTTAGTTATTTGATTTGGTTCCTGCTCAGCCCTGTTCACAGTTTGCACTATAGTAGCACTTCACTATACCTTGTCTGCACCCATTGTATGTTAAACTGCTTCACTGTATAATAAAACTTAAGTTTTGGCTTGTACCACCTTGCCTTTGTTGCATCCCTACACCCCTAGACCCAGTGGGTTGTAATAGGGGCTGTAGTCTGTTCTCACCAAGTGGGGCGAGCGTTCCGCACCAGCAGGGCGAGTGTCCCGCAATGGGATGAGTGGTCCGCCACACAAAAAATGAGGGTGAGCGTGTATTGGGGCGAGGGTTACGGACTTCCGGTTACCGAATGATCTAGTGAGGAACTCCACTACTTCACTCAAGTAAAAGAAAAAAGACTGTTTAAAACTACAGTAGTAAGTAAAAGCATTTTAGATCCTCTGCTACAGACTTGCTAGAATGCCTTAAGAGATTAGATAGGCAGGCTCTTTTGAAATCTTTAAACAACACTTATAGATGTGTTTTAACCTTTCTAAAGCACAATTTCTCACAATTTTAAGGCATTTTATTTTCCATTTAACATACTTATTGATTGATTATGTGCCTTACTTAAGAATTGTATCTGTTTTCTTTTTTTTTAATGCAAAGTCACATTTTCTCAATTAACTTTCAAGAGCATTGCTGAATTTGGGGGTGGGGGGGAGGGGGGTTGATTGGTAAGGCATATTCATATTGAAATATGCTCAGGATGCCATTGGCCCTTTCACTGTGATCATATGCAAAAAGTAACATGTGTTACTCAAAAGTAGTATTCAAAAGAGCTACTTCTGTAAAGCTAGGGCTCATGAAGGAACATAAAACAACAGGGAGTCTGTGATGTAGGATGGCCCTAACCTACTGAGAGCCTGAGAACAAGTAGGACTTTAAAATGTAAAACTCTGGAAGACACAGGAAGCCAGTGCGTTCTCTCTTTTTTGTTTTTGTTAGCAATCTAGCAGCAGAACTTTTAATGAACTGTAACCTTTCAATGGACACTGCAGTGGGGACCATAGTGGAAATAAGTCAATGACTTCACTGTGTTTTATTATTCTCGATTGTATTTTCATCTTGTATGATGGCTGAAAGCAATTAAATAAATCAAATCAATATCAAATCTAATTGACTTTTTAAAATGACACGTAAAAAGTGCATTACTAGCCCAAACTACTTGAGATAAAAGCATTAATTCGTTTTTCAGAATCTTGCTGTTAGGAATGGTCATACTTTAGCAATATTACTTAGACGAAAGAATGCAGTTTTGGTCACTGTTCATTTGGGATTTAATCACAAATCAGAGTTTAAAATAACACAGACTGTTTACTTCTGGTTTGATCAAAGGAGTCAGGTTGCCACATATTCTGAAGCTCATTCCTTTTAATAAGGTTCCTATGTTATCGGCATTTGATTTTAGAACGTTATTACTCATCCATTTATTGATTGCTGAGAGGCAATCAGGGAGCTTAAGACAACTATTTTTCACAGATCTACAATTGTGTATAATCTGTATAGTTAACATTGTTATTATGTTATCACTCAACTCAACTTTATCACAGGTTTACAGGTGTAAAAAAGTGAGTGAAATGATTTGCTATTCAAGCAAATAGATTAAAAAACAGGTCAGATATTGATTGATTGATTGATTGATTGATTGATTGATTGATTGATTGATTGATTTATTGATTTATTGATTGATTGAATACTTTATTAGACAGAAATGTAAACAGCAGGAGTACAGTCATACACTTGACTTTGGTTTAAAGGGAAATATCAAAACAATGAGACAGTACAAAAGCTGCAGGTATGATAAACATGACAGAGCATACATGAGTGACAGTGCCAGTGCAGCAGGGGGGCTGGGGCATGCCTGCAGTCATATGTAAACAGTGGTATAAAGAAACTAAGAACATGTATTCAAGTAATGTACTTAAGTACAATTGTGAGGTATTTGTACTTTACTTGAGTATTTCCAATTTTCAATACTTTTACTTCTACCCCTCTACATCTCAGAGGCAACTTTAGTTACTTATTGTTACAAAACATACATTAATCACTTCAGCCCTTTATATACTTCAGCTATTTGAAAATAGCCGATCTACAAGCAACACATTGTGAGCTTGTAGAGCTGCTATTTCCAGAAGTTTTTTTTAATACATTCTGAAATTGGAAATTCTACATAATGAGCACTTTTACTTTTGGTACTTTAAGTATATTTTGATGCCAATACTTTTGTACTTTTACTCAAGTAAATGTTGAATACAGGACTTTTACTTGTAACAGAGTATTTCTACAATGTAACATTGCGGTATTGATACTTGTACTTAAGTAAATAAATTGAGTACGTTTTACACCACTGTAGGCTATGTAAACAGGAAAAATAATCCTGTGTGGCTGCCTGTGTCATCAGGATACAGGACAGGTGGAAGTATATACAGTGACAACAGCAAAGTTCCAAGGCAGCTACTTCGTAATATTTCTCAGACACAACGCATGAGCCCATGGCATTATTAGACCTGTCTGGTTTAGTGAAACATGGGGGCCACGCTTCCTGAAGATGCAGCCTATATGACCATGCAATGTGTAGGCACTTTGTCCTTGACTAGAGTCGTTGTAGTGTGCTTGCCAATTAGTCTGGGCAAGCTGGGTTCAATTCCTCACTACCACTTAATTTACTACAACATAATAACCAACAAGCAAAAAACATCTTGAAAGCTATTTTATTTCCCAGACCAGTAAAGCATGAGACACATGAAAGATGTGCAATTCAGATGCATTTGTTAGAATTACTGAATTGCTTTTATATTTTACATGGGTTTTAAAAGTTTCAAAGTCAGGCAATTTGTGTTTTGTATTTTAACTACCAGATGGTCATTGGTCAAGGTACCCTGTTATTCATGACTCTTTTTAAAGCTATGTTTATGTTAAAATCAGCAAATACTTAAAAACTATTATTACCATGAATCATTGATTCATTACCATAAAACATTTGATTCTGTGTCAAAAAATATTTGAATATTTAATTATATGATATACTATATTTAATACATCTATAGTTATATGTATAGATATTTATATTATTATATTGTATTGGTACTAGCTATATATAGCCTATCCTATCTTGTAGCGGTGGCTAACTATTTAATTTTATATCTATTTGGTTGGCTCTTAATTGCATGCATTTTAAAACAGGGTGGTGTGCTTCTTTTTTTTACTGAGTAGGCTGAATACTGTAGCTATTGGCTAATTACGGCGCACGGCACGGGCCGGCACACTTGTTATGAAATATAGTGATATTCTTCTGTAAGGTATGCGCGTCTGTCTGCTGCCGGCTCTTTGCATCTCTCCAAACAGTGGCGGAAAAAGTACTCACATTTCTAACTGCACTGTACAAAATGTACTTAAACGTACCAAAAGAAGAAAGTAGGCTACTTTATGCAGAATATCCCGTTTCACAGGTTTTCAAATATTTAAAATGTATAAAAATAATTCTCGTGGAGTAAAAGTACAATATTTGCCTCTGAGATGCATAGTGGAGTAGAAGTAAACGTACTGAAAATTGGAAATACTCCAGTAAAGTAAAACAATACCTCAAAGTTGTACTTCAGAACTGTACCTGAGTAAATGTACTTAGTTACTTTACACCACTGCCTCCAAAGTTCAGTTCACTGCATTGCCCACATACCCCTATTTTTTCCCACACGACCTTGTTTTCAACATGGATGCCGACAATTTAGCCGACTGTGTTGTTTACATGTCAGAAATATAGGAGTACACATGTTCCTAACTACATGTGTCCAAACTAAAAGTGGCGATCTATTGTCTTGGTTGTCATGTATGTAAATGGTCATCGTCCGTTTTTTCCCGTAGTGATACCGCACATTTGTAGTCAAAAAGCACATAACAATGCGAAACACAGCGCGGAATGGCGTCTGCCAGGGGCCCGTGACACTGAATAAATTTAATCATCACGTTTGAAATTCTCTTGAATTGAAAAATATAAATAAATAAATAATGATGGACGTGGGCTTTACCCAATAGGTAACCAGGGAATTCAGGGCTCGGTGTGTATTAGCCAGTCAGATTCCGTTATTCCGAGAAGGCGAGACGTTGCCAGACAGTGCGATGTGTTGTGTAGTTAGATCCCATAGCGCGAAGGGGACGGTTGTCGCGATGCGATTGGCTGGTTGTCTGGACTAGCAGCCTACATAAACTAATTTATTTCAGTAACTGGTCTAAGAGGAATAGAAATATTAGTTTTTGATATGGTGAGACAAGATATTTGGGTGAAGTGAACCCCATTCTCTTTTGTGTTTTAGTCCTATTTGGGGCTAAATAAACTTTTCTGAATTAAAGGACGACTTCAACCCATGTTCATATCAGGTCCTCACCATAGAGGTATAATATAACGTCCTCACTAATAGTCTGTGTCTGACATGGGTGTCTACTTAGGAGGGCTATTGACACTTCAAATACGCGCCTACCAGTGACATCATCGTTTGGCAGGTTCTTTTTTTCAAACATGATTTAAAAAAAAAAAATCTATTACATTTTTTTACACGAGAACAATGGCTTCTATTGTGGCATAAACTTTCCAGGAATAGAAATGCAGTTTCTATTAGCTTGGATTCCCCAGCGATGTCCACAGCCCTCGTCAGACACAGACTTTAGTAGACAAAAATGGTACCCCACTACCTTATTATAATGAGCAGTGACATATGAAGATATGTTGAAAACGGGTGAAGTCGTCCTTTAACCGTTATTAATCTCATGAACCCCATCATAGGACCCCTATTCTGGGGCGAACATTGGCAAAAAATATCATGCCAAATATTCGGCGAAGATAGCAGAGCTTGTAGATTGGCTGTTTTAGGGCAAAGAAGGTGTATGTCGAGCTGCAGATGGAGGGAAATGAAGAGTTTTAGAGTAAGAATCTCCAGAATAGAGTATATTCGGAACTACGAACTTCTAGTGAGCTTAGCTAAAATGGACATTTCTCCATATTCAAATTTCAACATGAATCATTCAAACTAGAAATGAGCCCACCAACGCAAGTGAATTGCAGTGTCACACACAGACAGCAGCGACGTTGTCCCTTCCAGCAATAGGATGTTAGCCTCCCATACATGTTCCCGGGTGGGGGGCTTCTCTGTAGCGTTTCCTGCACTGGTGCATGGTGGTCGAACAGGAGGGATTGTTGGAAATTTTTCTCAGAGGTTAGTATATAAATTGGTTTTTACCCAGTGTGCATTATTCCTAACAGCCATCTCTGGGAGCGAGAGAGAGAGATGTGTGTGTTTTGGGGATTCAAATGCAGATCGGGGAGAATACTGTCTTGGATTTTAATAAAACATGATCTTCAATGCAGTCCAAAATGCTTATGTTATCATTATTTTTAAAGCTAATGGATTCCTCGTTCTTGTTGGCGTACTAGCCATAGCTGCATTAGCCGGACGCTTTATGTCAAAGACGTAGAACTTTATAGCTAGCATGATTGGACAGAAGCTACAGTGTTTATTCTGAATGTCAACTTAATTGAACCCGGGGTTTGTCGTAGCGAGTTTGGCAGCTTATATAGTTTGTTGATCACCGACTGGCAAAATATGTATCAAGTTGACATCGTTAGCACGACGTAGCATGCTGCTCGCTAACGTCATGCTAACGAACCCACCGCTTTTTGCTATAGCTGTGTTAGCATGTTTTGCTGTGCAGTCACTTTACTTTTTTTATTAGGGACATTTCTAAGTACATGGTTACAAAAGTACAAGTGTACATTTATATATATTTTAATTTTTTTTGCAGTCACTTTACTGACTGGATAGGCAGACAGACAGAGGTTTTGGTTTACATCAGGACTCAGGAGCACAGTTGCAACATTGTTACAAATGTTGTGATGTTGCAGAATTTCCCAACGTCGTTACAAATGTTGCAAGTCATAGTTAAGGGTACAGTAGCCACTTAGCCAGTGGTGGAAAAAGTTCTCCAATTTGTTTTACTAAAGTAAAAGTATCAATGCTGCAATGTAGAAATGCTCTGTTAAAAGTAAAAGTCCAGAATTCAAAATGTACTTGAGTAAAAGTACAAAAGTATTGGCATCAAAATGCACTTAAAGCACCAAAAGTAGAAAGTAAGCATTATGCAGACTGTCCCATTTCACAAGCTTTCGTATGGATAAAATTATGTATAAAAATCTTTAGAAAATAGCAGATCTACAAGCTCACACGCATCGCAAGGCATTGTGAGCTTGTAGATCGGCTATTTTCAAATGGCCGAAATGTATATCGGGCTAAAGTGGTTACTGTATGTTTTGTGATAATAATCAAAATCTATAAAGTAACTAAAGTTGTCAAATAATTGTTGTGGACTAAAAGTATAATATTTGCCTCTGAGATGTATAGTAGTGGAGTAAAAGTACTGACAATTGGAAATACTCCAGTAAACAAAAAAATACCTCAAAATTGTTAAAGTAAATTACAGTACTTGAGTAAATGTACTTAGTGACTTTACACCACTTAGCTGCCCCCAAGTAGTTCTGTAAGTTAATGTCACTCGAGAGACTGTTTGGCCATTTGATCCTACAGTAAAATCCCCAATCTCACCATGAAAGATACAAATGGATACAATCATTTACAATGAGGATGTTGCTGCGTAGTTCTATGAACGTCATGCTGCATTTAACGTCTATAACGTGTTCTTTACACAGCCTGTAGCAGTACATGAGCCTCATGAGCAAGAGGCAATAACTACTAACACATTTGGGCTGCAGACTTGTGCTTCCTGATGAACAATAGCATTCATAAGTCATTACAGTCGGCATAAATGGAAATGTAAACCCATCCTACGATGAAATGTGTTTTAGCTTCTCTGTGTGAATGCACCTGTTTGAGAGAATAGGCTCTATGCACAGCCGCCATATTGGAAAGACATTGGGCCTCTTCCTTACTTCTTCACAGGTGTCAACAATGATACTAATGAAGGCTCTGTTCCATTTAGTGTGGCACAGTGGTTCTCAAAACCTTTTTTAATTTCAAAGACCCCCATAACAGTGTACAAATGGAACCAAATGGACCCTTACGGGTCCATTTGGTTCCATTTGTACACTCTCAGAGTTAAACACCGGCAAGGGGCCATTTGGAACTCTCAAGGAACCACAAGGGTCCCTGGACCCCACTTTGAGTCCCACCGGTGTAGCAGTGTTTCCAGTGAGCCAACATGCACAATATCAGCACCCTGACTCTGTTTGACCAGAATGGAACAGAGCCTTAATTAGTAAGACCTCTAAAGGAAGTAAGGAAGAGGCCCAATTTCTTTCCAACATGGCTGCTGTGCGTAGAGCCTATTGGCAAGACGCTTTAACTGCCAAGTCATGCAGCATAATTGTATCTGCTCCTTGCATTGACATCAGTATTCAGTACAGTGTACTGCAGTGTGTGTATTATGTTTGTGTGGGCATGAATTAACAGCTGAAGCCTGTGTCCTGTCCTCCTTGCTGCGTGTGTTATTCCAGCAGCTAAAGCATGCTCTTGGCCCAGATCAACCGGGACTCCCAGGGGATGGCAGAGTTTCAGGACGCGGATGGTCAGCAGGTCACCCTCTGCCTGGCAGAGGCTGTGACTGTTGGAGGTGAGCTCCTAAGCGTCATGTGTCCTTCTTCATCATACAGTACCTCCCACTCTGAATAACACAAGGGGAAGTTAACCCATTGAATCCGGGAACGCATCTCATGTCATTTTAGATTTCTTTGGCTATTCAAAAATAGCAGATATACAAGCTCATAGTAGATGTGTGTGTGTTTGTTAAAGTGAACATTTGTAAAATATTTTGTTCCAGGGACCTCCAGAAGAAAAGTTTTGAGTTACACATGTTAACTGTATCAAGATTTGCACAAATGTTCAAGATTTTTCAAAAATAGCAGATCTACAAAATCATGAGCTGTGTAGATCTGCTATTTTTTAATAGCCCAAAGACATCTAATAATGACACAGATGCGTTCCCCGGTCTTAATGGGTTAAATGAGGCATGGTTAGTTTAGCTTATATCCATTACTGCTTTAATGCATTTTATGGTTGTAGACCAGATTATAATGTTGAAGACATTCTTTTGGAATAGGAGTACTAGTGTGTATATTCAATGTGATTGACATTTTTAGATTAAAATGTGTTTATAACAACATTACAATAACATGAATAGGAAAAGATCAGAATATTATAGGTGAAGAAACCAGTTTTACCATCATTCCACTATCATATTGTAATACAAATTATAGTTCAAATATAGGTGCACTTTATTCATTTTAATTTCATATACTGTAGCCTAAACCATTATCATAACCGTGTAATATGATCACGATGAATATTTTGGCCATAATTGTGTTTTTGTCTGCCTCACAGATGGAGATCAGATGGAGTGCATGGACACAGTGAGCCTGCAGGCGGTCACTTTAGCTGATGGTTCCACAGCGTACATCCAGCATGACTCCAAATCAGCTTTTTCAGACGGGCAGATCATGGACGGCCAGGTGATCCAGCTGGAGGACGGGTCTGCTGCCTACGTCCAGCACGTGTCCATGCCTAAAGCAGGTAATATAGACTGGAACACAAAAGAAAAGCTGAGTGCCATTACACCCCCAAGCTTCACTAGCCTGTTCTTTTTTTTTCTTTTTTTTAAATAGATGATTGAATGAAGGTTTGTTTTCGAACAGTATGGTTGGTTGGACACACACCAAACACAGTCAGCGTTTTGTAGGGGGTTGGTAATTTCCCAGCAAGCAAGGAGTGACATGTAGCAGATGACAGTAAACATACAAATGTTTTTGAAGTTTGAAGAATGATTCTTTCTTTTTGTTTTAATTATAAATTAATTCCATCTCACAAAAATGACTGAAAAAGCACAGACATATTTAAACCAGATTTGAACTGAAGTAAACAAAATGGCAATAATTTTATTTTTTTCGTGACTTCAGTCACACAGCCAATGTCATCACAGTTAATAAATGTTAATAATGCTAATAAATGCTCAGTTGAACCACTCACATGTGCAAATGAGTGGCTATATAGTTTTGTCGATAGGTTAACAAAATGATCTGATGACATTCTGTAGGAGTAGACAGCCTACAGCTTGAAGATGGACAGACGGTCCAGTTGGAAGATGGAACCACGGCCTACATCCACGCGCCCAAAGGTACCGGTGATTTACCACCTGGTTTCTCAATGCATTCTCTCTAAGACTCTTTGATTCTTGTACTGGCCTGTATTGAAGCCGGAGTCTTGTTTGATTCATCATTATTTTCAAGCTTGTTCCATTTCCGGTTCTACCTCTCATCTCTCCTCGCCCACATCCAGATACGTATGACCAGAGCGGTCTTCAGGAGGTGCAGCTGGAAGACGGCAGCACGGCTTACATCCAGCATACTGTGCACATGCAACAGCCCGGTGGCACAATCCTGGCCATCCAGGCCGACGGAACCATTGCCGACCTGCAGGCTGAGGCCTCCGTCATCGACCCAGAGACCATCAGTGTCCTGGAGCAGTATACTGCCAAGGTACTGGGATTGTATTACACCACCGGAAAAAAGCGTCTGGCTGGCTGGTATCGGAGGAGACGCAATTGTCTACTCCCTCCCCAAGACCAGCAGTAGGGGTCAGCAGCAATAGACTATACACTTGGGGGAATTGACATCTTTTAAGGCCAAAATGCGCAGAAGCATGTTTTATTAGTACAGACATTGATTTGTGTTTTTCAAAGTAATAATACACTTTTACTTGTATGGCACTTATCAGCCACATATCCCAGAGTGCTTTCCTTTGAGAAATGCAATATTAAAACTGCCTAGAAGTTAAATTAATAACAATGAACAACCATCTTACAGCATGAGAGTAAATTACGTTCAAGTATACAAATAACACATTTAGCTCAAGTTCAGTCAACCTATCCAATCAAAACGTTGATCACTAATTACAATAAATACAGATATAGTGGACATTTGTAAATACTATTACATTACATAAGAGAGCATTTGGAGCAAATTATGCCCTGAGCTCTATTCAGTCAAATGTATTTATCCTGTGAGACAAGTTTGATGGGAGGATAAAGGTCACATTACTTACATACGCCTATAGCCCAACTTTAGGCGTAGGCCTCGAAACAAGTGCTCTCCAGGCATCCCGGGTCCTGGCCAGGTTCTCCAGCTATCCCCATGTGTGGCCAGATCTCTTCACATCTGCATCCACGTCACGCCACTAGGCGTTTCTTGGTCTGCCCCTCTCCCTTCTGCCTTGTGGGTTCCAGAATAGAGTGTATCTTGTGACAGATCTTTGTGAAGTTATGTTTTATGTTGTGGTTTGTCTTTTTTATATATAGTAAGAGCGCAGACAAAGGGTTCCCACGCTTCATTGTATTTATTTGTAAAATGCCAAGGACTTCAGAGATGTAACACTGAGTTGCTTTTCCTGCTTCCTCAGGTGGAGAATGTAGAGAATGCATTGGGATCCTACGGAAGAGTAGAGACAGACAGCGGTGTCCATATGAGGGTAGAGAATCCTTAAACTTATCACAACTACAGTATTAACTCCCAATTATTTGTCTCAATAATTTTGGTAACAATATATTATTCCATATTTTCTGTGTTACTGCATATAAACAGTATTTTCAAAACAAGTTAAATGTAAAACCCTCCCTGTTTATTTTCTTTAGCGTTAAATTAAGACTGAGGACTTTACTGTGTATACAGTAACACATTCTAATTCAAATGAAGTGTTTCAATATTGCCAGTATGCTGACCATTTCTTTTTTAGGTGACTCCATCTCTTCCCTAGGTTGGCTTGGGATGTCTCATAGTGTTGTAACTTGTGTGTCTTTAAGATCGTGGTTCAGGGTCAGGATGGGAGACAAAGCAGGGTCTCACACGTAGGAGAGAAGTCATTCCGCTGTGAACACGAGGGCTGTGGAAAACTCTACACCACTGCCCATCATCTCAAGGTAAGACTGCAGTCCTTTTCAGACCTGCCTCTCTACACAGGCTACGTGCACAAGCCCCCTTTCACCTCCCCTCCGCTGGCTATGCCTGTATATACTCCGTCGTATGATGAAAATAACAGATCTATAAGCTCTATCTATAAGCGTGCTTGTAGCTCAGCTATTTTCAGCATGCAACACTTGCATACAGTGACGATATGAAACGGATGGTCACGTACCAATAAATACTGGTGCAAACTTGTCTCTCCCTTCTCCATATCTCTCTGTTCCGTCTCTATTTGCTTTCCACCTTTCCCATTGTGTTTGTCTGCCTAGTTATTTAGTTCCTCTAATCTCTGTTTCTGTGAAGTGTAAATTCTCTTTTTCATATTTTTATTATGAACTTTGAATCGTTGTCCCTCTCTCTCACACACACAGTATTTTTTATTGGTTTTCTGTCCCCATCTGTCCCTTTTTTATTTTGTAGTCGAAGCTGCAGTACTAAAATATCTTTTTTGAAATTAGACTAAATGACTAATTTCTCATTTTCCCATTATTTGCAGAGTTGCTGTACCATCACTGAATAAACAGAGGAAACAATGTATTATATCCCTCGTACGTCAGAATGTGTATTCAGGACAGTGTGAGCGAATCAGTTTGTCCTCTTCTACGCCTCTGTTAAATTGGCTGCATTGGTGTTCCCCACAGGTACATGAGCGCTCCCACACTGGAGACAAGCCATATGTGTGTGAATACATTGGCTGTGGGAAGAAATTTGCAACAGGTACGGTGAAGGGGGGGGGGGGGGGGGCTTTTTTACATATTTATTTTTCCTTTTATATACTGGGATGACAATTATACATTTTACATGAAAATATTTTCTGATCATATTCTCAACTACATGATATACTCGGCACACAACATGTCATCAGTTGGATGTACAAAAACGTTAGTGCGGTCTTCCTTTTAAAAACACTGTATTCATCTAGTGGCTCTCAAGTCATGGCTCCTCACTTCATTTTGTTTTCAGGGTACGGATTGAAGAGTCACTCTCGGACACACACTGGAGAGAAGCCGTATAGGTGTCAGGAAATGAACTGCCGCAAGTCCTTTAAAACCTCTGGTGACCTTCAAAAGCACACGCGGACACACACAGGTAGAGCAAAATGCACGCATAAAATGGGTTACAGTACACAGCTCACAGTCATGATCACTGCTGTACAACACAGTACGGTACAGTGTAATGCATAGTGACACAGAAATGCATACAGACTCTGGATTCAAACGAAACTAACGTTTACATCCCACTGGTTGATCCAAACAGTTTTTTTGTCTCCATACACTCCATCTCCTGTTTGCAGGCGAGAAGCCTTTTAAATGCCCTGTGGAAGGCTGTGGCCGGTCATTCACCACCTCAAACATCCGGAAGGTTCACATCAGGACCCACACTGGAGAGAGACCTTACTACTGCTCCGAGCCCAGCTGTGGGCGATCCTTTGCAAGCGCCACAAACTACAAAAACCATATGAGGATTCACACTGGTAATATGCAAGCTTTAGTAGTAGTGGTGGGAAAAACATGTTAATTTCAGTGAACAAACGATTTCGTTCATGTTCACGGCAATGATCCGTTCAAATGATCCGTTCAAATGATCCGTTCAAATGATTCGTTCACCGTTCAGTAGCGCTATTGTCTAGTAAAAAACAACGCAACCGCACCGCTGTGTGTCTGTCGCGGGAACAGCCCGCCCTCCCGTCCTGTGTATGGGTGGAGGGGACGGGGGGCATGAATGAAAGCGTGAACGTAACAGTTTCAGGAAGTGAACTAGTTTGTTCTTGTTCGTGGCAATGAACTATTTATTTGGAACGAATGGATCATGAACGATCCATCACTACTTAGTAGAGACTTATTCATTGAGAGAGAGAGAGAGAGAGAGAGAGAGAGAGAGAGAGAGAGAGAGAGAGAGATCTCATAGAATCTGGAGCTGCTCAGTTTAGCTGTCACAGTTGGGCTTGAATTTCAAAAGGACACCGGGACACTTTGACTTGTGGACAAGTCTATCCACCTGTTTCCGCGGGAATTTACTGGAGCAAAAAATCCTGTGTGGGAAACATCCTGCGGGGGGACCGGAAGTAGGAAATAGCGGCTCAGTGTGTTTACATTTGCCAGCAGAACGTAGCTGGACTGCGAACGGGCCTTTTGCATGTAGTTGAAGCGCAAGGGGGTGGGGGGGGAGAGAGTCAGCGCAAGTTGACTTTAGTTAAGGCACAGACTACTGTGTTGTTGACGGACAACGGATGCACGCTTATGAGAAACAACACAAATAAAACCTGGCAAAACAGTTGCGTGCATTAGCGCAAGATGAGGATAAATGAAACATTCAGTCTAAATGTCCAGCAACTACTACCAATACTTTTGTATTTGAAACCTTACATTTCTCTAAATATTATAAACTCTTAGGACAGCCTAATACAAATATAATTTATGAAAAGGCTACTATAGGCTACAGTGAAGTCGGACTGAATGACTGAAACGTTTTTTCTTTTTTAACTCTCTTGGTGATTATCTGGCACAGTAGTTGTGGATTAGCAAACTGGACATTAATGTTTCCTTTTCGCGTGGGAATTACTGGACATTTAGACTGAATGTTTCCTTTACCCTCATCTTGCACTAATGCACGCAACTGTTTTGCCATGTTTTATTTGTGTTGTTTCTCATAATAAGTGTGCATCCGTTGTCTGTCAACAACACAGTAGTCTGTAGTGTGCCTTGACTTCAGTGCGCTGACTCTCTCCCCATGCACCGCCCCCTTGCGCTTCAACTACATGCAAAAGGCCCGTTCGCCAGCTGCGAACGAGCTACGTTCTGCTGGCAAATGTAAACACACTGAGCCGCTATTTCCTACTTCCGGTCCCCCCGCAGGATGTTTCCCACACAGGATTTTTGCTCCAGTAAATTCCCGCGGAAACAGGTGGATAGATATAAATAATAGGGCTGGGACTCGATAAAAAAAAATTATCTAATTAATTAGAGGCTTTGTAATTAATTAATCGCATATCAATATTTGACCTGAGAACAGTGAAAAGCAATTTTTTCAAATGGATTTTGGCATACGTCTTTAAGTAGGCCTACAGTACATGTACTCAAGAACTGTACTGAAGTATAATTTTGGGGGGCATTCATTACATATTCTGATTTGCCCAGCCAACATTATCAAGCAGGCTATGCGGGCGTTCATTCATTCACATGTTTTCATGCACTGTGCTGGCTGCACGTTGCTTGGTTGGTGCGCTGGTATGATCGGTCCGTCTGAAACTCGTCCAGTGAGAAACGTTCCTCGGTGCGATTAAAATGCGATTTTTTTAACGCGATAATTTTTCTGTAATTAATTGATCGAAATTAACGCGATAAAGTCCCGGCCCTAATAAATAATAGATGGGTCATACACACCCTTCGTCCTTGTTGACAGCTGCCTACTTTGCTGTGGCTCCCGATGACAACCACAGCATCTTCATATCGGACAAACGCGTCACAGAGGTCCTGTGGAGCGATTGCTTCCTCTCTGCGTTTGAGATGTATTTCTTGGGACGAGTCATTTTGACACACAGTGGAACACCTAATAGAAACATTTAAGGCCTTCATTGAATTGTGCTATGTGTATCTTATATGAACGAATTAATACGCTAGTTCTAATGCTTTGTGTCCATTCCTGTGTCCCCAGGAGAGAAACCCTATGTGTGTACGGTGCCTGGGTGTGAGAAGCGCTTCACTGAATATTCCAGCTTGTACAAACACCATGTGGTCCACACACCTTGTAAGCCCTACAACTGCAACCACTGTGGAAAGACTTATAAGCAGATCTCCACGCTGGCTATGCACAAACGCACCGCCCACAATGACACAGAAGCCCATAGAGGAGGAGCAGGAGGCAGCCTACTTCGAACCGCCCACAGGTGTGTGTGTGTGTGTGCGAGCGGAGAGTTTGCCTGTTTTTGTGTGCTTGATTCTATTCGATTTTTTTTCACTAATTGAGTATGTTTTGTAAGTTGAGGTTCCTCATAATAAACTGTCCTTAAGCTAGATTTTAATGTATATAATGGGAAATTATGTCAGGTGTATGGTAAAGCAAGACGAGGGCTCGCAACTCACTTTTGAGTGCTCCAATTATTTTCTTACGAACAAACTCTTCTTTTCAAGATTTTTAGAAAAGCTAGAAACCCACTAGACCTACAAACAGGCAACAGCTCATAAAGTCACTTAGTCCTGGAAGCCAGTAGCTGTTCCCTCATATGAGAGAGAGAGAGAGAGAGAGAGAGAGAGAGGAGAGAGAAGAGAGAGAGAGAGAGGAGAGAAGAGAGAGAGAGAGAGAGACGAGAGAGGAGAGAGAGAGAGAGAGAGAGAGAGAGAGAGAGAGAGAGAGAGAGAGAGAGAGAGAGAGAGAGAGATGAGGAGAGACCTGAGAGACGAGAGGAGAGACGAGAAGAGAGAGAGAGGAAGAGAGAGAGAGAGAGAGGATTGTGGAGAGGAGTGTGTGACGGAATATGGTGAGTTGGTCAGTGGGTGAAAGTTTGTTCAGCATGAGGAGACGCATATGTGTATCCAAGTTTCATGGCTCTTAGGTCAAACAGGGCATGAGTTGTACCTGTTCAAAGTTGCCATTTTCAATTGAGTGCTATAGCGCCACGTTTTGACAAAAGATTGTGAGATTTATTTCTTGATAGTTTTTATGACCATCTATCATATGGCCGAGTTTCGTAAAAAGCGACAGCACGGTTCAGCCAGAAACTGTGAAAAGTGGCAGAAGAACTCAAATAAAGGCAATAATAAAACAGGGCCTGCTGCCATGCTGGCAGCCTGGCCCCGTAAAAAGCAAAAAAGGTGTATGCAAAGGTGCAGTGAGTGACGTGTTTTTGTTAAAATAAGTGTTAAATAGCTCTATATTCTGGTGGTAATCATTGCTACAGAGTGTTTGTTCAGTAACAGGGGTCTCATCCAGCTCTCCAGCGCAAAACAGGTCGAGGTACCAATTTCATCCAAATCAGGGAGAGTTAGAAGTGACGGCGCAAAGAAATGAGCAGACAAAATGGAACTGGAACACTGTCAAATTGAAGCTGATAAATGGGTACTCCCTTGATTGGATGAAATTGGCAACCTGAAAATGTATTTTACGTTTTTAAGAAAAACAAGAAAATAAATGTTTTTAACCATAAAATATCACTTACCCTACCTTTTTAATGTACCACTTACTGTAGGTGTGGTTTTGAATCAGGCTCATGCCTTTTTTGTGTCTTACATTTATTCTGGCATAATAAAACTGTACAGTATGTTGATGACTCTGAGAACACGAGCTCTAGCGCGTCCCCAAGTTCATATATACTGAAACATCTTAAATGTAGTCAACAGAGGACGTATTCATCACCCTGTAATCATTTATCTTCTGATTCCTCTGTGTTGAACCCAGACGCCATCGATGACCCTAATGTGACCTATGCAACGACCGTGGTGGAAGGGGAGGACGACGGGTCTGAGCATGTCACTATGGAGGCCTCTGAGATGCTGGGACATCATATTGCCCTGGTGACCAACGAGGATGGAACACAGTCACAGGTAATGTCATAGCTGTCCAGTATCCTGGGTCTAATTCTATTATTTGTGATGTCAACCACAATTCTTTATCACCCCCTTTCCTCTGGTTTCCTAGTTAGGTTTCAAAATAGGCATTTCTTTAAGTTTGGTAGTGAAAAGAATAGAAACATTATATCCTTTTGTAAATTAGATTTAGAAATAACAAAACATTATACACTTACAGTATACTGCAAAAACAATCCTACTGACTTCTTTGGCCATATCAACTCATGACTGTATATTGTTGTAAGATTTGAACCTATAATGACATGCCCAAAATAGGGACACCAGGTCGAAAGTGGTTTAAAACACCATTGATTCTTGTTTGTTTCTATGATACTGACAGCAGTTTCCATTTTGGCCAATTCAATCTGAACCTTTGCCCCCCTGATAATCACCCCTGTAGACCCCACCCAAACAGATCTGTTTGTTCAAGTGCTCTGGTAAGGATCATGTGTAGGTGTGGTTCAGTGGGGGGGGGTGGGGGGGTGGGGGGGGTCTCTAGTAGATATTAGATTAATAATATTTGCCATCAGCATCCAATGTGACTGTATTTGGCAATATGATCAAGATCTACATGGAACCATAAATAATGCCATAATGTCCTATAAACCCATAATATGCTGTAAAAGTTGGGATCTTTTTAAACATCTCTATAAAAAGAAAAAAAAAGGTTTACAGTAGTCAACATCAGTAGGTAAGTGTACAAGCCTTACGGTACACAAAGTGTTCATATTCCCGATCCGTTCCCTTCACCTGATACACATAAACGACAACAACAACCACAGCCTGTGCTTAAGCATATTTTCTGAGTCCTAGTAACCTCTAACCAGCTCAGTGGCCTTGTGGTTAGATGTCCACCCTGAGACTGGGAGGTAGGTGTTCTATCTCTGTCCGAGTCATACCAAAGACTAGACTATAAAAATAGTACCCAGTTTCTTCCTGCTTGGCACTCGGCATCAAGGGAGACAGAAACAGGAGATAGGCTCCTGAGCTATGGGCCACATGGCTCTGAAACCGCTTGGTTCCCAAAGCTACTTACTACTCCCTACACTTATGTATACCTCTTCCACATCAAGAAGGCACAACAAAGCCGTGCCAAACTGGAACCTCTCATATTATACCCATTACCTAGTGTGGCAAGATTTGCATTCACAATGTGCTTAAATGTATACATTTATGTATTCTTGGGTATTTTTGCTGAACGTAAACAAATCGATTTTTAGTTTCATAAGCATCTCAGGTGTATACTTAAGTGTGTTTACAGCACATCAGTGAACACTACACTTTATATGGAATTTCGTTTGGATTAGATTGGTTTAATTTATGTTGGATTTTTAATCCATATTTTTAATGGTTGAATACCCCAGTGGCAACCTAATTTACTGCAAAACATAAAATCAGAATCAAAGGGTAACGGTTTGCAATTGATTCCAGTTTTATTATGCTAGATGGAGATGAGGATGTTGGGTCATATATACTACCACAAAAATCTAGCATCCAACAAATGTCACTGGATGGCGCTTTTATCCAAAGCACCTTTCATTACATGTTTTACATGCATGTTTTATAATGTGTTTGCATGGGCAGCTGCAGTGTGAATTTAGCCCTTATATGTTAGTGCAATGCCCCACTTAGCTACATAATACATGCTCATTTTGCAGCTCCCAAAGACACACTGGAATCCTAAAAGTCCAGGCGAAGCAAACCGTTTTTGTCTCCATATCTTCTGCTGAAATATATCTAGTCTAGTGTTATTTTGTCATTAAAAATAAAAAAATGTCATGCCATGTGTACATGTATACACAGATGACTGTATAATAAGTGTACCCTACATTTTATCAACATGACCCTAGATTGTATACAGCGGGGGTGAAATATTGCACCCTCTAACATGTGTAAATTGTTTGTTATCAGGTCAGTATCTCTGAAGCGGACTTGCATGCCATGGGCGGTACGATCACAATGGTAACCCAGGAGGGCACCACCATTACCATCCCTGCTCACGAGCTGACATCGCATGGTGCTCACTCTGTCACCATGGTGACGACAGATGGGTCAGAAGGACAGGTAAAAACATGCTGTCCGAATTTAAATGTATTATGATGAAATATGTCCACAATGACATAGCCAATATTATCTTCATGTACAGTATATGTCATACTTTCTTCATTATGCCATCAACTACCCCCCAGTTTACCAACATCCTGTTTTCTCTCTTTTTAAAAAAACGTATGATCTTCATTGCATGGCTGTCTGTCTCCCCCAGGTGGCTATCATGACACCAGATATGACTGCCTTCCAAACCGTGGAGGAGGGGGTCTACAGCCAGGATCAGGATGAGTGTCATCCTGTCACTTTATTGGCCACGTCAAACGGCACTCACATCGCTGTGCAGGTTGGTAGGCCGACAGTAAAGGGACATTCTGTGAAATGAGCTCTGTTGCAATTTAAACACATGAGCATATCAGCTTTTCATGTTAACCTAGTAAACCTCCCACATCAAAATTGTTGATCATTCCTTAGATCTGCTATTTTATTTTATATAACTTTTTTGAAGATTTTAGCCTATAATAATAACATGCCCAAAATGGGGAAACCAGGTTGAAAGCAGTGTACAACACCATCAATACTTGCTTGTTTCTATGATACCAACAGAAGTTTCTGTTCAGGCCAATTAAACATGAACCTTTGCCCCTCTGATAATCCCCCCGTAGACCCCACCCAAACTGATCTGTTTGTTTAACAGGTGAGGATCATGGGGAAGGTGGGATTCAGTGGGGGGGTATTGGCCTTAGCCGACCATGCTAACGGTTGGTTGTTAAAGCCCCTCCTGTAAAGGTCTAGGCGTCGTCTCATCAAGAAGTTTGAGAAGCTTACAAACACAGAATAATGGGTTTACAAGTCAGCCGTTTACACAGCGCCCACCAACGGCAGCCAAGTCCCACTTTATGTTGCATGGCTTGCACTTTGACTCAATGTATAAGAGAATTTTACAAAAACGTTTTTCTTTATGCATTATTCCGAAGTTCATGTTAACATCTTGACTCATTTTATTAAAGTGAAATAAGGTGACTCCACGTGGCCATGAATTTAGCATGTTTAGAAGAAAAAAAAGTCATCGTTGGATATGATCTATTATGGTTTTTAAACCCTGAGAGACTAACAACACGTCAAAGCCATCAGGTCTTAAAATGAACCAGTGTTCAGGATAAGGACTTTGTAACGGAGGCAGTCCCCCCTTCTGTCATGTAAAATTAACACTTTCTAGAGAGTAATTTACATTGTAAATCACACATTTGAAAACTGAAAATGATCCCTCCCTCTCTTTCACCACCTCCTGTCGTTAATAGATGTAAAGCAGCCATTTCCATACCCAATGTGTCCCAAAAATACTAAGAGAGCAAATAAGCTTGAATCAACATTCATTACGTGGTCGTTAACATCACAATAGTTGGTAGTTGGTACATAATGATGATGATTTATTAGAAGGGTTTACCTACTAGATGTCAGGTTTGGTGCTAGCTGACAATGAGAGCAGTAGTGGAACAAACTTAATTTACTAGATGCAGCCAGATGCTGGCATGCAGCCAGAGCCATTCATCAAGAATAATTAATATGCAGTTCAAACATGGCCAGTTACCTAGTCCAAGGGACAGACTTCCTGTATGTCCTTGGGTTGATTTGTTTATACTAATGAATGATTGGCCTGTGTGCCAGTTTATTCAATTAGATTGGAATTCTTTGATTCCACACAACCAGAGCCTATACAATTATGATGGAATGGAAATGGCTATGCTACACATAGGGATATAAAAAACAGTGAGACATCAAACATTGCATAATTTGCAATGCATATAAAATTACACAGAAAGCCTTTATGGTCCAGAAATGGGGAATGATCATTACCCAAATGTTAATGTGTTTATATATGTATAATTATTTAAAATACTTTATCAGTTAACTAATCATTGCTTATCTTTGTTTGCTTCTTGTAGCTCAGTGATCAGCCATCACTGGAGGAAGCAATTAGAATTGCATCTAGAATACAACAAGGAGAATCACCGGGCCTGGACGAATGACAGTATGGACACCAACCCCGGATTATGGACTTGCGGTCTAGGATCGAACCCCATCCCTGAAATGGATGAAATGCAATTCAGGGATGGGTTTGGAATCGAGAGTGAAAATCACTGGTCTTCCTCCATTTTCCATGTCCCACACAAGAACGTTAGTTTTTATGTGTATATAGTTAGATTTTGATAACTGGAGCTCCATTATGCGATTTTGTCCCTCATCCAAATCGATGTTGGAGAGGGGGAGGATACTGATTTCTAATGTTTATGGTGCACAGTGCACACCTTGCAATGTACAGCTAACGCTATTTCTAATAAAATAAGAGATTGTGTTTAATAATTGTTTTCCTCCTGAGTTTGAATATCTGAAGTCCTTTTTTTACCCATCATGTTCACGCTTATTTTTGAGCAGCTAGTTTTGTTGTTGGTATGAATTTGTTAATTTAAATCTGCAATCCGTAACTTCCAAGTTATGGATTCCAGCTTCAAGCAACTTGTATTAATGAAATTATTATATTATTGAAACAATGGGCAATACAGGTAGGCCTACAATTAATTCCATATAATCAAGTGAGTTGGATATTACAAGATATTTATCCTTTACAAGATAAGTGAAAAAAGTACATTTAAAAGCACATTTCTAATTTAAAAAAGAGACCAAAGTTTGCAAGCTTTTGTAGTTAAATCAGCCGAAAACTTGTTAAGGTAAATTGCCTTTAAAACGTCAGATTTGCATAATTTATACATTAAGAAGTTGGAAGAAGATTAAATATATTAAAAAAGGTGAAAAGAGGCAGCATCAGAGGTGTTAACCTGATGGTGAGGTAGATGCTTTCCCCTTATATGAGTTGTCAAGTCCCACCCATTTTCACTCACTTATTTCAGTCATAGATGGCTGAGGCACACGATTAGATTCTTTACAGGTATTTTATGGAGCTGATATTGCATCTTATTTGTTTTGTCATGTATATACAAGTCATGTATTAACGAAAACGAATGGCCCCTTTACTCAATTGTAACTTCAAACTCAAGATCAGCTTTGATCACTATGCGTCTAAACAATGGGCGCATCGCCGCATTGTCCGTAGGCCAGCTAATGTTAATTGTCTGACCCGATGGAAGACTTGACTCCCCCATGCAAACACAAGGGGATGAAAGGCGACCGTTCGCGCCAGATCGATGTCAGCGTTGCCAGATTGTGTGAGAGAAATAAGCAACCAGGTCTAGGAAAACAAGCCCCAAAGAAGCAACATGAGATTTGATCTGCTATTTTAAAAAAAATTTGGAAGATTTTTAAGCATAATATATAATGTATAAACAAAAATATGGTACGGGGCCCCTGGCATAAAATATTTTCAGATGGGGGTTAGGGGGACAAATAGGCCTGCATATTAATTTGGGGGTCCATGAAATGAAAATATTTTGAGAACCACTGGTTTAAATAATAATGAAAACATTCGGAAACAAGCCTAAATAAAATAAGCAAGTACACGTTGGAAACAAGCCCATTAAACCCAATAAAACCCGCAACTACCAATATTTACAAGCGAGTTTACAGAAAAACAAGCCAACGTCGCTTATAATAAGCGGACATGGCAACCCTACCCATGACGTAACGCCCTCCGAAACCCCCACTTCTCTCCGGAACGCCCCCGTTTCAAACTTTCTACGTGCGCTGTGATTGGCCGAGGAAGATCACGTTGTCCAACGGTCGCGGGAAGTACTTTGCCACGCGCGTGACGATAGCAAGACACTGAAGACAGAAGTTCTCCAAATATCTCCGCTCATTCAAACCTTCTTGTAAACATTGCAACGGCTTTCAACCACGAAGACGTGCTTCTAAACTGGGAATAAGCGACCGACGAGGCATCGATTGGCGATACATTGTCGTTGAACTCTTAATATGTTAACGGACTTGTCGTTGTTTTTAAGTTAATTCACAAGGAACGGCTTCGGACCAGAAGGAAAATAAAGTGTTCGGTGCCATTTTTCAACGTTGGATGGGGCGTGTTTTGGTTAGCATGCTAGCTAACCTTTATCTAACATGTTAGCGAAGTTTTAAGCTTTTCAACAGCGGTCACTTTACTTTTGTTTGTACCTTGATCACAAGGTAGTTGGAGTCTTAACCGTTGATTTGTGCTACAACGACGCTGCGATCGTCAATCTCACGGCCGTGTTACTGTTGGTTCGTTCGTGTCGAGGGCTCGTGGAGGTAGCAGCGAGAAGAAGTGGGGCTTTGGAACCCCAAAACATGTCGACCTACAATCCACTTCGACGCGGAGGAGCCCCACGGTCTCCCAAGGGGCGACCGATAATCCGCCAGAAGCTCCAGTTCACATCGTCGAGCGACGGGGAGGACGATCCCGTCGAGGACGTCAACAACCTCAGCACCGGGGCCGAGTCCGGCTTCGCGGAGCTGGACAGCCCGGTCCATGGCCGCCGGGAGGCCGCCGAGAAGGGCAGCAGCAGCCCCCTGGAGGACCGCAGCGCCGGGGACAACGATCTGTGGGACGATCAGGACGAGAGCTTCGACTCCCCGTCTCGTTTTCATCAGTCCCCCGGTGCGGGCAGCGTGACTTTCGTCGACTGTTCGCCGTCGCCGAGGAAAAGCTCCAATCGGCTTTACGACGGCTCCCCGGAGGGCCAGGAGGACAATATGGGGGACAGCTCCCCCATCATCCCGGACTGCCCCGACACACCTCCCCACAAAACCTTCAGGAAGCTGCGGCTGTTCGACACACCACACACACCAAAGGTTTGTTATATTGTCATATTTAATAGAAAAACTGTTGAGCTTGTTCGCCAACTAGGTGCACTACAGCAATGCCCAGTTTTGCCAGATTTTGCGAGAGAAATGAGCAACCAGGTCAATAAAAACAAGCCCAAAAGAAGCAGGCCACAGAAACACTGTTTCTGATATTTAAAAAAAAACACAATTAGGCTACATATTAATTTGGGTGGTCCATGACATGAAAATATTCGAGAATCACTGCACTGGTTTAAATAATAATTACAACACATAAATATCTGAATAACTAGAAGGAAAGCTTTTTAAAAACACAAGTATCATTCTGAATAACTAGAAGAAAAGCTTTTTGAAAACATAAGTATCTGAATAACTAGAAGGAAATATTATTGAAAACATTCTTTCCCATGGATTGTTTATTAATTTGTGTCTTTGTCTTGTGTGTCTATCCTCAAGTTGATTATCCCAACAACTTTTATATGTATTTATTTGTATTGGAAGACCAGACTGTCGACGACTTTTTTTGGCACTGTCAAGTCATTGGAAGAACTGGAATAATGCTGCTGTGTGATGCATTTTTTGAATTTCACTTGAACCTTTTAACTTTTAAAATAACCACCCTCTGACCCAGTTTCTATTAAATACCAGTACCATTACATAATTCTGACTTGACTGTTTTGCTCATTGTTCTGTCCTTTAACTTTGACCGTGCCCCAGTTAAAGGACCCACCCACTGAGTCACTGACCCAGTTTTTTTTAAATGTACACATGTATACTTTACATAAGGTGCACTACATGTGTACATTTAAAGAGCTCAGTAGTATTGTGTCTACCATTACATAATTCTGACTGACTGTTTTGCTCACTGTTCTGTCCTTTAACTTTGACCGTGCCCCAGTTAAAGAACCCACCCACTGAGTCACTGACCCAGGTTTTTAAATGTACACATGTATATGTTATGTAATGTATACATGTGTACATTTAAAAAACTGGGTCTTGTCACTTGTCAGCCAGCCAAATTAAATGAGCTCAGTAGTATTGTGTCTTGACATGCCTTACATCTTTACTTTGGTATTAAAGAACCTTTTATCAGATTTTCAGAAACATTTTCAGTACCTTTTACTAGTTTTTCCTTCTATTTAACTATTTAGTACAATCCTATTAATCTCTACATAGGAGACTATCCTATTTACGTTGTTCATGTTATGCTGTGTTATTGACCCATTAAAAACGAGAAAGGATCTGTCACTCATTTTAGATTTTAGCGTTGGCTGTTAAAAAATAGCAGATATACAAGCTCACAGCGCGTCACTTCGTGCCGCGCTGCGAGCTTGTACATCTGCTATTTTTGAACATTTTTGAAAAATCTTAAGGGTTTGAAAAAAAAAAATCATTGTGAATTATGAAAAAGTTTGAGAACTACTGATTTAGAAGGCATTTGTAGAATCGGCCTCAGGTCTTAATGGGTTAATGCATTATCTGTCTGTTTTGCTCATTCTATCCTAACCCGATGCACCTCTCTACCTTTTCAGAGCTTGCTGTCCCGGGCCAGGGGCAGTGTGGGCGGCTCCTCCAGCAGGAGAGTGGCCCTGTTTACCAATGTGGAGACGGCAAAGAAGGCGACGGTGGTGGAGAGTGGAGGTGCAAGGAGAAACCAGACCCCTCTGGTGAACATTAACCCCTTCACCCCAGACTCCCTGCTCATCCAGTCCGCCACACTGCAGAGGAACAGCAGGAAGCGGTCGCATTGGAATGAGTACGTCAATCAAAACAAACAAGTTCATAGCCGAGTCTTTGGTTTATTTTAGATTAGCTTGCGCAATGTAAGCCTGCATTATTTTCATAGCGATTATTCTAGCGCTAACTTTTTTGATTCATCACATAATCAAGAAGCACATTTTTTAATTTTTTATTATCAAGTAATTGATTATTATAACTAACTAAATTAATTAGTCTGATTAACCACATCCTATTTTATTCTTCGTCGTACAACTGTGTCACGCAAAATGGACCAAAAATAGACAATGTACAAGGTCACAACATGTCAAGTTTGGTGCTTTGTAAGCTTGTAAATGTGCTATTTGCACCCCTAGTGTAGTAGTAGCAAAAACACTTAACAACAAAATTGTGGTCTTGTGTAGTCACGAGCAGGAAACTGATTTTGCCTGTAGGGCACTGTGGCTATAGTGGAGTCACGTGGTATCTATTTGAGAGTAACTATACTAATGAGACACAAGTAGCCTATGTCTCATTGTTGTTTGGATTTGTTCTGCTTCTAGCATAAATTAATTCATATAAACTGATCCAAAAGACCGGAGTGATCAGAACTAAAATCTGTCCATTCTAGTTAGTTGCAGGGTATGTTTTTATTGTAATTATTTAAAGCAATATGAGCATAGTGCAATAGAAGACAGCACAAAGACTTGTCTGAACACATTTTACTACATAGATATATGTATACCACAACTTGCATACCCTTTCTCCAACACATGCACCTGTCGGTAATGATGGACATTGATTGTAGCCCATTGTTATAGTAACTAGATTCGTTAAATCCGTTGACTAAGCATGACTAGGCAAAGGGGGTTTGGCATGAAACCAAGACCGCATGGCTTCTATTGAATTCCATCATGTGTGTGAAGTTCTCTACTACTGCCCTCTGGTGTATAGAATGTGTAATAACACTGTTGTCTTTCTTTTCACAGCTCATGTGGGGAAGACATGGAGTTGAGTGATGGTGAGGGAGAGGAGGAAATTCTCCCCCCATTTAAGGTAATGCCTCTTTATTTTTTGAGTGTAATACTACATACATACCATATAAATGTTTATAGGTCAAGTACAATTGGCCAATATTATCATTCATAAAGATTTTGAGATGCCACAATTATGTCACTCTAAAGGTATTATTATACATTTAACTGCCCCCCCCCCCCCCCCCCCCGCTTTTCTAAAGTATTAGAAAAGCGTTATATACATTCCAGGTATTATTATTTGTTTCTTTATTTTTTGCTGGTGAAATGGGATGGTATGGGATATTCATTTAAATCTAAGAACATTTAATCAGCCCGTTACCTACTAAATACCTCATAATCCTAAATACCATCAGACCCTCTGCTTTGACACAGAGATTTTGGATTTTGATGTTGGTTTCATACCCGCCTTATTGTGGTGAAAAGACCACATTTCCCCGGCTTGTTATTAAGAACATTTTACCAATGCAAAGCTTGTTGAACTTATTTGTCCCTGTGCATCTTTCAACAGAGAATCACCATGATGGAGAGCCACATGATGTCACGGTATGCCTCTGAGTTCCATGAGCTGGAGAAGATTGGCTCTGGGGAGTTTGGCGCTGTATTCAAATGTGTGAAGAGACTGGATGGCTGCATCTATGCCGTCAAGAAATCCAAGAAGCCTCTGGCAGGATCGGTTGATGAGTAAGTCACAAAACCCATTCTGATTGATCTTAAACGTTATTTCTCTACTACACTATAGACCTACAAAGAAGTACTTTTAAGTTAGGTAGTTGGGAAGAAAAAATATGATTAGCAAATGCTTAGAACTGATTACATAACTCTGATCATTTCAAGAAATGGCAACAGAATGCCAAAGTCAAACTATTCTGTCCTGATATTTGGTCAATACAAGGTTGAAATGAAAGATTCCCATTATAGCTCATTAGCTGGAAGTTGATATCCTGTTTCCTGTACTGTAAACTGAGACTTAACCCATACGTATGCTAATGAAACCCATTATGTCTCCTCCTTCCCTCACCACCTCCACTCCCTCCCCAGGCAGAACGCCTTACGGGAGGTGTACGCTCATGCCGTGCTGGGTGTGCACCACCATGTGGTGCGTTACCACTCTGCATGGGCAGAAGACGACCACATGCTGATTCAAAATGAATACTGTAACGGCGGCACACTGTCCGATGTCATCAAAGAGAACTACCGGCAACTCCACTACCTGTCTGAGCCGGAACTCAAAGACCTGCTACTGCAGGTCACCAGAGGACTCAAACACATCCACTCCACCTCACTTGTACACATGGACATTAAACCAAGTAAGTGCCTGGAAATGTACTGCTATGACACATGTATTAATAGCATTAATATACCAGTAAAACACAATTGACAAATCTATCAATTATACAACAATTCAAATGTACATGAATAATTAACCATGTTCAACAAATTGAATGGTTGATATTCTGTGGAATCAAAGCTCAGTTATTTCAAGCTGATTTCTCCTTATCTGTAAATTAATTAAAAATTGTACTCTTTCCCAGGTAACATCTTCATCTCTCGGAGGTCTGTAGCAAATACAGATACGTGTGATGAAGAAGAGGAGGATCTAACAGCCAGTGTGGTCTTCAAAATAGGTAAGCGTTACTTTGGATGTGATCAATAGAATTACTACCTGAAACAATACATGGGTTGATTGGTTTTGATCTTGTTTGTTTGTTCTTTTTTCTTCTTCCTCCACTTAGTTCAGTACTGTTTGAAGATTCTTCTTGAATATATTCTAGTTATGGATGTTTATGGGTAACCATTTTACCCGTAACCTGTAAGAAATTTCTAAAAGGTTAATGCTAACAGTTAAATCGTTGTTGTTGTTTTGTGTGTGTGTGTGTTGCAAAGCTCCAAACTGCTTTATGATTGCTGCCCATGTTTCTGCCTGATGCTGCGTTAACACTATCAGCGACCAAGCGACAGCCTATTGGCCATTTTCAATGGAAGCCAGCGACATGAACATACAAACTGATGCCTGACACATGTGTGAGACGACTTACAAAGGCTACAAAAATATATAGCTGACGCCTGGCGTCCAACTTCTTTTAGCGCTCCAATGACGCAGTGATGCATCAATCAATCATATGTTTTTGTTTCACTCCCCTTATCTCTCACTACAATTCCTTCTACGTACCATACATGGAAGAAAAACTCATTCTAGCTGTTAATCAGTTCTTTGTGCTGTTAAACCCTTTTTCATTTACGCAGTGTCGTGTCAGCAACGTTTCACCGGCAACTTGGCAGCAATGTAACTGGCAACGCTTGGTTGTTTATTTTGCTGCTAGTGTGAACACAGCATTACACAAGTAAACACTGGGAAATGAGGAACTTATAAAATGATGTCTTTTCACAAAATAATGTGTTTTGCAATACAATTATAATCTGATAAACTGTGCAGTTTGATGCCTGAGGCAATTACATACTACGCACAATGACACATGCAGCACAGCAGAGCTACAGTTGTAGGTTGTAACAGCAAATTTCCCCAGCACGTGTTGGAAATAAAAAAAAATCCTACTAGCTAGTGGCGGAGGGTCTCCATCATTTATTCCCCAAAACTACTTTTACATTTGTCTATAGCCTACTGAGATCCTGCACTATTCACAACCGTAAATGCAGGTCTCCGGGACTAATTCTAGTGTTGCAATAATTGTAATTGATAAGAGCATCAGCTAAATGTCTATAATGTACCTTTATCTGCAGGTGACCTGGGCCATGTAACTAGAGTGAACAATCCACAGGTAGAGGAAGGAGACAGCAGGTACCTGGCTAATGAAGTTTTACAAGAGGTTAGTTTCATCTCGTCTGGAAACTTTGTTGTTGTCATCTTTTATTCAATACCGTAGTTACTAGTTTATCCCGTCTTTTCACCTTTAATATATATATATATATATATACATGTGTGTATTACCGTAGATGCTAGTTTTTCTATGCATATATAAGTTGGTTATTTTGATGTTTTTTTCCTGTGACCACAAATGTTAAGAATATTTTTAGATTGCATGTTGTTCTGGCAGATGCTAGGTTTGATGTTTCCCTGGTATCCTAGTTTCTGAGGCACTAAATTGTTCTAACTCAAGAGTAGACTCTACTTATGTGACTATTTACCTTGTTTGTCGACTAGGTTCATGCTTAGTTAGTGTTTTGTTCAGCCGGGACGTATGAATGCTTGGCCTCTGATATAGCTCTTCTGCTGTTGGTCTTTTGGCTCTCGTAGTGATCAATTTAGCACTTTTCCTTGTCATGATGCTACTTTCTGGCTACAATAAATTCACATTTACTTCTGATCTCTCTCTCAGGACTACCATAACCTGATGAAGGCAGATATTTTTGCCCTGGCTCTGACTGTGGTCAGTGCCTCAGGGGCCGAACCCCTTCCCACTAACGGGGACAAGTGGCACGAGATACGCCAGGGCAAACTTCCCCCCATGCCACAAGTGATATCTCCAGAGTTCCTCAGTCTCCTCAAGGTAAGGACTTGACAGAGACTTGCCAAAAACCTTAATCGGTCAATAAATTGTATTAGCACCTGGCTGCTTTGCATTCCTTAGACAGTATGTTTTAGAATGACTTGTAACTGTTGTATTTCTTTCTGGCTATTCAGTATACATTAAATATCATATATAATGATGTATTTCTTTGTCTGAAATTAATGCATTTGACACTGCATTTGACAAAAATGTCTTAGTATTTTACAACTGATTCTTTTGGTTCTGTTTTGTGCCATCTGCTTTAGTAGCTTTTCTGATCATCTTGTGTTTGTGTGCGTCCCCAGCTGATGATCCACCCAGACCCTGCTAGACGACCTTCGACCTCTGACCTCATTAAACACCCGGTGCTTCTAACGGCAGCCAGGAAGAGGGCAGACCAGCTTAGAGTAGAGCTCAATGCAGAGAAATTCAAAAACGCCCTTCTCCTCAAGTAAGTATTCAGATTAAAGGATGATGATGATAACAATACTTGAATGAATGAAAAGTTTTCTGATTGCTTGCTCCAAGGTGACAATTATATATGTCCAAAACGAGACCTGTATGTTCAGATCAGCTACTGCAAATATATTATTTCTGTGTAGACAAAGTCGTGGTGTTTGATTAGTATGACATTGTCACTATTATTTAGAACATTTAGCAGTGTTTCTGCTTCATTAGATCACACAGTGGAGAGAGAGGAATAAAGTGTAGAGAACAAGAAGATGACAAAAGCACATTAATCAGATTTGAACGTTATATGAGCCATCAGGAAGTACTTACTGACATTTTTTGATTTATCTCATTTTCTTTCTCAGGGAGTTGAAGAAGGCCCAGATAGCCAAGGCAGCTGCTGAAGAGAAGGTGCTGACCACAGACCGTGTTCTGACCCGTTCCACCGCGCTCCAGTCCAACCCCAGAACCTCCAGAGAGTCCAGACTCATTGGCAAGAAGATGAACCGATCAGTCAGCCTTACTATCTACTGACACTCAAGATTAAAGATATGGGGGGGCAACTATTTGCCTTAATCATGGACTCTGAATGAGACGTTTCATTTGGAATTTGTCATGGGTTTGTGAGTAAAACGTGGTGCACACTCATCGAAAGGTTTCAGTCAGTTCTGTGGTTGGACTGTTAAACCAAGGAGTGGAAATTGACACCAGAAACCTAGACAACATTAACTGGCTGTAGCTGAAAAATGTGTCTTCTCTACCAGGCACTTGTCACAGGCACTTGTAGCAGATCCACCGTTGCTCAGAGCAGGTTAATTCCAGTTCTAAAACACAAGTTTGAAGAAGGGGATGAAAAGGAGGTCAACTGACTACAGAGGCTTTGGAATCCAAGCAGCGGGATGGTTGGCAACAACAGTTACTTTCCTGTCCCATCTGTGAAGCTCAGTCAAGAATTACAGTTTTTTACTCCTTTGTCAACATGGACTCATTCCCAGAGGTTTTCATAGCTTAAGCTTATAAGTGGACTTTTCTTCTTGAAATTGCCAGAAAATGCATTCCTTTTAAAGGTAGCTACTATACCTTTTATAATGTACTTTTTCCATTCCACAAAGCTACATAGGGTTAGGGTTAGACTGCAAACATGCATGTCCGACAAAACTCTGCTGGTGTCGGGTTTGAACCCTCCGGCGACGCGCTCTTCAGTATGAATGTAGTCACCCCCGTTAGCCGCGCTATGACGCACCTTACTGCCTGTCGAATGAACGCTTGATGCCCAGGAGAAGGTGGGAGTGTTGTCTGAGAACTATTTGCTGTTTAAAAGAGCACTTTGGAGGCAATGAGTGGAACTTTTGCCATGTACAAAAAAAAGTTTTACCTGCTGCTATTCATGTTTTTCTTTTTTTGTTTGTCCGTTTGGTTGGGGCATCAGTTTCGACTGTTGATAAGAGATCATTGGCTCTTATTTCGAATAGCAGGAGTCTCATTTCGTCATCTCCTTTTTTGTTCATCTCCTAATTTTTGTTTTCTTCCTGTCTGATCTGTTTGTGGGAGTGGAAAATGGATCATGCAGTGTTTTGTTAAAACTCATCTGAGAACCGTATCTAATGATCTATCCTTTGTCTGTACGGGTAGAACAAAAAACGAAGCGGTACCGGCGTTAATTTGAGCTGCCAACCCTGCCTTGTAGCATTAGAACAATCATTGTTGTGTTCAGTGGACTCACTTGTTCTCAGTTTTCCACTTGTTTTTCTGTTCTGTCATTTCTATAAGGTTTGTTTTCACGATTACCGTTTAGAAAAGTTTTTGTTTGTGTTAAAGGTGCTATAAGTAAAATGTTTTGGTTAAAACAGTTTTGTTAAGAAGTTAAAGCTCTATTCTAGTCTATATATATATAGTAATATATATATATACGGTAATAATATATAGCAATCATTGCTAGTGTTTGTTCAGTAACGGGTCTCCTCATTTCTCCAGCTCTTTAAAATGCATTTCAGGTGGGTCACCACAATTTAATCTAATGAAAAGTGGATGAAGTTTGTATCCCAACCTGAATTCTTTTTCCCCATTTACTAAAGACCCAGAGAGATGGAGAGACCCCTGTTATTGAACAACCACTAGCAATGATTACTATAGGAATATAGAGCTTATTTGAACAAAAATAACACCACCTTTAACTTGTTTGTCTCCCGCCACACCCCTAACGTTTTGTAATAACCTGTACATATGTTTTAATAAATCTCGTCCAATGTGAACTTATTGCTTTAATAGTTTTTGAGTTGTGTCATATGCCAAAGGGAAGTTACCTCCTGAAATATCAGATTTTTTGTAATGGCACTTCTCACCACATTTAAAAGGAAATTGACCACTGGCTCTGACCCATGTACCATACACATTGATATTGAGTGATGAACAGGAGGAATAGTCAATTCAACAGTTGCGCCTAGTTCTCTTTCTCATTCACAAACTAAAGTATACAAATTGTTTCATGGCAAACATTAATAAAAGCATATTTGAAGTAGGTCATTATGGACAGCATCCTAATGAGTGCCACTCCCCTTTTTGCAATGGCAATTTTTGAACCCCTGTTCATCAATGGATGGTTTTCAATCATATATTTATTGATTTATTTTTCATTTTATGACAAAGACAACCCAAAGATAGACAGCTCAGACAATTTGCAAAGGTACAAAGAGAAACGCATAGTACCCACATTGGACCATAAGATTTAGTTGGGTGCTTGACAATCTTTAGATGAGTGAACAACTACACCAAAAATAAAACGATAACAGTATTAACCACAACAATACAGTTAAAAAATATGCATAAGTTAACAAGGATGGATGGTTAATGAGCACTAATCCTTCCTATTCTTACAGTTAGGTTCGCATCTGGGAGCTTCTGCCCCATACGTATTTATACACAACAACCTGCTAATATGGATTGTGTTGTAGCAGTCAGGATTAGGCTGGCACAATTATTACATACCGTATTCGCCTAATTGCAATAATAATAATTGCATAATCGATTCCATGTTGAAAAATGTTCATCTATCTAAAAAATAGTCTAAATAGCCGATCTACAAATTCGTTAGCCATAATGGGGCTACAAATTCGTGAGCTTTTAGATGGCTATTTATTTGGAGCAGGTGCTCCTAATATTTACATCCTTTATTGTGCTCATCAATGCTTCGATCACATTTGTAGCTCTAGGCCTGTCACAATTATTACATAATCGCCTAATCAAAATTATTTGAGATATTAATCGAAATTATTTTGCTGAATCGTCAGAATATTTTCCATTTTCAAACATTTTCCATTAATAGCAGATCTACAATCTTATAACATTGACTTGTGTGCGTGTAGATCGGCTATTTCTGAACATTTTTTAAGTATAAAATTATTAAATATGTCAGTTATTTGTGTATTTAAGTTATTTTTCATATCTGCCCTGTACAATTTTTATTACGAAGCCTAAAAGGAAAAAAGAAATTAAGTTTTTATAGTTCAAATGTTCAAATGCCAAAAACACAATAAAATCGTTATCGCAATTATTTTGTGTGACAATTAATCGTCAACTTAAATGTGTAATCAGCCCTATGAGCATTGGTTCTCAAAGTGGGGTCCGAGGACCCCCAGGGTTCCAGGGGGTCCCCCAGCAAAATATGTTAATATAGCATCACAATAATTTTAACCTTTTATACTTTGGCTATTCAAAAATAGCTTGTAGATCTGCTATTTTTTTTTTAAATCGTGAAAATGTATGCAAACCTTTGAATATATTATATTTTTCAAGCGAACATTTGTAACTCAAATCTTTTCTTCAGGTGGTTCCTTGAACAAAATATTTGAGATGGAGGTCCGCGGCCAAATACATATCACTTTGGGGGGGGGGGGGTCCTTGACATGAAACAGTTTGAGAACCACTGATATAGAGTAGCTATAAGAGCCTGGCTCAGTGTTTTGATCACAGCCTATGTTCTTTCCCCACTACACGCTGAGTGGAGCTACAGCCCTTGAATCATCACCATGCCAGACACACAGTGTCATTCAGACAGTGTCATGTGACTGTCCTGCTATTGTAATGTCTGATCACTAAAGTTCTTTCCCACACAGACTCTCACATCACAGATCGGGGAGAGAGAGAGAGAGAGAGATCAGATCACAGCTATTTATTACTATGGCTCTGCGGGACGAACTTCTGAAGTCGATATGGCACGCGTTCACGGCCCTGGACGTGGACAAAAGTGGGAAAGTGTCCAAATCACAGTTGAAGGTACGGTTATTAACTTATTGTCCGTTTTAAACCTGATTTATATCCATGATCGTCATGATGATCGTTGGAGCTGTGGTTGAGCCAAGCAGGAAATTCTACGTAAATGTTCAGCTCAAAGAGTCTCTCCAGGTTTAATTTACAACCTTCAAACTTTATCCTGTTTTAAACACATTTCCTCCTGCATCCTGATCTGTCGGTCAGCTAATATTTCAGCATTTCAGCGCAACTGTCAAATGGATAGTACATGTACTCAAGTACTGTACCATTTTGATGTGTTTTTACTTTACTGGAGTATTTCCAATTGTCAATACTTTTACTTCTACTCTAAAAATACTGTACTACTACTTTTACTCCGCTACAATTATTTGAAAAATTTAGTTACTCTTTTCTTTGTAAAGCATACGTATTAACCACTTCAGCCATGGCTATTTTCAAAGGATTTTTATACATTTGATTTGGCAATGGGATATTGTGCATCATGAGTACTTTTACTTTTAGTACTTAAGTATATTTTGACGCCAATACTTTTGTACTTTTACTTAAGTCAATTTTGAATTCCGGGCTTTTACTTGTTACAGAGTATTTCTACATTGCAGTATTGATACTTTTATTTAAGTAAAAAAAATTGGTACTTATCCCACCACTAGCGATGAAGTGTATCCGTTGTTAGGCTACTCTGTTTTATTTTATTTTCACTTTTCTGATCACTTTTTTCCTTGTTGGTCTAAAAACACCATAATGTATTGATTTGATTTGAGTTAGAGTGGACACATTACAGAACAATCTGTCTCTAGATTACTTTAGGGATGGCTAATAACTCCCATGTTTACCCAGTGGGTCATCATGGGCTCATGGTTTGCATTGTGGTCTATTTATAGTTATTATACATTACTTATCACATGGTATTTGTGAGTCTGTAAGCCTACTATTCAAACCAGCTTACTTGACTGTGAATGTGTTTATTTTTAGTAGCTACAGGGAGTGGAATCATTAACCCTGTCAGTGTGGTTCGGTGCCAACCATAACTTTGATTTACGCAGATCACCCACCACAACCATGGTTGTTCATTTCAACAGCCATGTTAATTTTAAGGACATTAGCATTGCAATTTCCGTTAGCCAAGTATTGTATATTGGCTATATGCTGGTGTCTGACCTCCTGTGGTTTGTGTAGGAAGGAAATAAAATGTGTATTCTGTGTCGTTAAGGCTGAACTAGGTCATGCCTTACTTCCTCTTTAACCTCCCTAACTTTACACCATCCAAACCCAAGTGTCAGCCGTATAGTGCTGCTGACTTTACAATATTTGAACAGCACGAGGAATGCAAACCGCCCATTCTACGTATTGTTGCCAAATGTCTCATGAGACCAAGGAGACCACACAACAAATGAAGAAGAATGACATATTATGTTCTTACCAGGCATTTGACATTAAAACCACCCTTTGATATATTGAGTAGAGCTTGATTACAGCCCAAATGGCTGAAAGTTTAATCTCTTGTTTTGGTGATGACCTGGTAATAGAACTAAAGTTATCATTGCTGAGAGGGAGACAGTGTAGGAGAGACAGGCAGTAGGAAAGCTGAGAGGGAGACCCCGTAGGGGAGACAGACATTTGGAAAGCTGAGACGGAGACCACATAGTGGAGACGTATAGTAAAACTGAGAGAGTGATGGCACAAGGTTGGCAGAACTTGGCACAGGATGGAATGTTGTGGAAGGCCAGCATGGGTACATGTGGTTGAAAAGACATGGGCATAAATGACCACACCAATTGTGGACACGGATGCTTTATTTTCTTTTGTTCCCTTTTTTTCCTTTAGTTATTCTTTGGGGCTTTTTTGTTCATTATTTGATGTGTATACACACAGTGGAGAGAGACAGGAAACACGGAGAGAGAGTAGGGGAGTGACATGCAGCAAATGGTCCGGACCACCGGGAATTGAACCAGGGACACTGTCTAGGGCATTAGAGCTCATGTGGCATTTCATTTCATGAAATACAAAGGGATGATGCTTTTGTGTGGCTCAACCAGCCAGTATCCTGCCAAGTTGCACCCACCTACAGTACCAAAATATTGTGACATCCTGGTTTTTAATCTAGCTCAAGGCCTGTCTTGCATGTCACCCTCCCACCCCCAAGTCTGTCTCATTCCTGTCTCTATCTATTATAATAAAGAAGAAACAATCCTCAAAATGTGATAACCACCATTTGAAAAAGACACCTACTCTTACAAAATATTTACACAAACAATTCTAGCTCTTAGAACTTTGTTTAGATGGTAGGTAACATAAGATTGTTCTGCCTTTTCTTCAATGTATTCATAATATGATCCACCACATCATGTAACTTTCAAGTGTTTGCAATAGTGAGACAATATTAGAACAAGATATGGATTTATGTGGCACCTTTTCGAATAGGAAGTGCTTCACAAGTTTGTAATATCATTATGTATTTAAAAGCATGCGTCTGCTTATCATTCCAGGTGCTGTCCCACAACCTGTGTACACTGATGAAGATTCCACATGACCCAGTGGCACTGGAGGAACATTTTAAGGATGATGACGAGGGTCCCGTGTCCAACCAAGGCTACATGCCCTACCTCAACAAGTTCATTCTGGACAAGGTCAGCTAACGGCACACTTAATGCTAATAGTATTCTTCCCATTGCAGGGTTTCTTAGCCAACAGGTCAGAAGCACCCAAATGTAGGGAGCGAGATATTGTGAAGAGTATCATGGATAGAGGAATATTGTGTTTTTGAATGTTGGGTTAAACTTATGGGCTGCACAAACGGCATACAAAAGGTCAAAAATGTGATTCCTCCTTCCTGTAACACCATTCCTGTTGAAATGTCCCTGAGCAAAATGCTTAGTGGGTGTCGACAAGACTTTGAAGAATTTTACTATGTGTAGAATGTAATAATTTAGTGCTCTAAATGCATAACCAGTATAACATGGTAAGAACCAGTAGAAAAACCACAACAGGTTTGTATGATGTCGGGTCATCACGTCTCCTGTTCAAGGCTAGATTGTGTTGATTCTTATACTCTGGTATACCACATTTGACTTTAAGTAACCAATTATTTTTCATATGAAGCACTGATACCTTCCTACTTTTGGATACGTTGATAAATACAACATTTTAGAACATATAGACTGTTGTACTGGTTGCATGTATTCTAGCACCGACGTTTTTTATTAAACCTTTATCTAAACCAAGATACGAGAACAGAAGTCCTATCTAGAATGAACATTTGGACAGGCTGTAGTTGAAGCATCCATCATTCCACCATGTTGAGCTTTGACCACCACAATAAAGATGGCATTGCCCTAGTCTCAGATACAGCAGAGAATGGAAGGAAACGCGGTCCTCTACGGATGCCGGACCGCGGGTCACAGAGAGAAATGTGGCTGGCTGGGCATTGTGTCAGACCTGGTGGCGAGCAGACTGACACTGTGGGAGTCAAACTAGGCGGCAAGCTTTCTATCTTGAAAATTAAGCCTGTAATGAAAACACTCATTAATGGCCTAGAAGGTGTCGCTATTTCCCCTACTGCTGGTTGCAGAAGCATTTTCAATCCATCAAAGTCTATGGGCATTTGACCGGACTTAACTCTTGGTTTTATTACCTTTTGTAAACATTTTCATAAATTATGCTCCCATTAATTTTAAAATTAATTATACCCTAAAGAATGCTAAGGTATGCTTCTACTGGTTCTACAGAGTGAAGACCCACCCTTGCTGCCCTTCCACCCAATACCATTCGTTTCCCGGTTCCATTCAGGACCAGAAATTCCAATTTGAATTCAAATGTGAATTCAAATGTGAATTCAAATGTGAATTCAAATGTGAATTCAAATGTGGCTTCAAAACGGGTCTGTAGAAACCACGTCATGGCTCCATTCGGCCATTATCTTCTACCCAGTCTATGAGCCTACATAGACTTTAGACACACAGCAGCGTGACAGCGGAGCTAGCAACATCTCAGAGCTCCAGACACTGATGCTGAATAGGAGGGAGTGGAGGGCAACGATCGAGGAGTTGGTGTCGGTTAGACAGCACTCTTGCATCATTGTGTGTGTGTGTGTGTGTGTGTGTGTGTGTGTGTGTGTGTGTGTGTGTGTGTGTGTGTGTGTGTGTGTGTGTGTGTGTGTGTGTGTGTGTGTGTGTGTGTGTGTGTGTGTGTGTGTGTGTGTGTGTGTGTTTGCGTGCGTGTGTGTGTGTGCGTGTGTGTGTGTATTGTTTCAATATTTGTAAATCCCACACATAGACATAAAGGGTGTTCAATAGCACTGATTTATAAAAAAAAAGTTGAAACATGGAGATAGTTCGTTTCCGCCCGACAACGACGATTTGTTTGTGTCCACGTGAATGTGGATGAGCAGGGGTTTTAACCACTTAAACCCCAGTACGTTGTTGAGCGGAGTCCCTCGGGGGTTCCATACTAGTGCTGTAGTGTTTTCGCTCTACATTCAATATCTTCGCTGAAAATAGCCAATCGACAAGCATGTCGATCTGCTATTTTTTGCAAAAGCTTTCCCCACAATACTGATGCTGGGGTTTAAGTGGTTAAATGTTTTCTGTACGGGTGGGAGGTTGGGGTTGTTGTCAATGTTTGTTTTTATCACTTTGGTGTATTTTAATGTGAAGTGCATTGAATTTGCACCTGCATAAAATGTTTGTCTTGACTTCAATTAATACTAGTAACTTAGCCTGGGACGCAAAGCTTTTCGGGTCTATGATCCGGTCGGGAGCGGAAGTAGCCCTACGTCACCAGGCGCGTCATCCGCGTCATCAGGCGACCGGATCGCGACAATCCGGAAAGACGTCACCCCAAAATAGGTCCGTCCTAATAAAATCCTTGATGCGGCGTAGTTTAGCTTATTTTTAAAATATAAATGTGAGTGTACTTTCCGGAGACTATTTAGCGTCTGTATTATTCGTATTATCCCACGGGGAAATTCTATTCCATTTAAATAGGGATTGGGGAACCAAAACAAAGCGGCACCGCAAAACCAGATCGCGACAATCCGGAAAGAGGATTATTATTATTATTTTTTTCAGTAGGCGTGGCCTAGACCTGATCATATGGGTCTTTAGTAACGCATACCAGGCTTTCCTCCGAGGTGGAAAGACTGGTGACGCGAGGTTACTAGGGCATTGCTGGGGGTGCTTCGACATTGCATCACGCTCTGTGAAATGCATTCCATTCAGTTTGGGATGTCATCATGACTCGACTGATGGAATTCTTCAGCCACTGACGCAAAAGCCTGTGGAATTCCTGTATGAAGAATAGAATAGACTTTCTTGAAGGTTGCCATGACAAGAGCCCCAGAACTCTATAGGCATATCACACATAGATTGTCTGGTTTGCCACAAAGGTTGGCTGGCTCTTGCTGCTGTTTGAATGCTCTTTTATAAGGGGATTGTAAATCATGAGCAATGCATTACTATAATGACCTTATTGGTTTTTATTGGCATAGTTATTTATAGACCTTTTGTTCTGTCTGAACGAGGTTTCATCCTGGGGTATTCTGGTTGGGTGACTATTTTAATGTGACAGTTTCCTATTGAAAAGTAATTACACTGTGTGGATGGCATGCTCTTCCCTCATGGCATCTCATGCCAGGCTAAATGTTGATATCATTCAGGGCTACAAGGACAGAGCACACCTGACATCAAACCGACCATGATGCCCTGATGACCAAATTTCTGTTGGATGGGAATTGCTGTATTTCTCGTTATTTTTAGCAAATGTGGGAGTTAAAAAAAAATCGGCTTAAGCACAACTTTGTATATATGACCGAACCAGGCCACATAGTATTTCACAGCAAGTGCATTACTTAATTCTTCCCTCTCTGACGCATTGGTATGTGCATTTATGTGGTGTGAAAGTACTTTGCGTCCTCGAGGGCTCTCACCACGAGGGACATTTATTCAAGAGGTTTCGGGAAGAGAGAAATAACATCATGGGCAAAGGATGATGGCAAACTAACCCCCTCCCCCCTGTAGGGTGTAAGGAGAAAGGGGTGACACAGTCAGGGCATTCAATAAACTCACACTCTAAGGAAACTCCACCCTGTTACAGAGGGAGTGTGTGACGTGTGTGTGTGAAGGGGAGGGGCAGTATGGATGTGTGTGTATTTTGGTGTCCGACTGTGCGCTTATGTGCTGTTTAGAGGTTGTGGCTGGGAAGTCAGGGTAGATTTGTATGTGCACATTTGCGTGTTTGTGTGTGTGTGTGTGTGTGTGTGTGTGTGTGTGTGTGTGTGTGTGTGTGTGTGTGTGTGTGTGTGTGTGTGTGTGTGTGTGTGTGTGTGTGTGTGTGTGTGTGAGACCCTCACTGACACATTCCACTTGACAGTCTCTGTAACTCAACTTAGAAAAACAGTGACAACTACTGACCATTCATCCAAACAGTTCAAACTCTAGTTTCTCTGGGAGATGTATACATCCTGAGCCGTCATCTCAGTTTGGCATTAGGCTAATGGCATGCTGGTGATCAAAATAGGAGAATCCGTCTATCCAAACTTCATCGTTATCGACTCCAATTGTCATTAACAGAGAAAGGTCTCCATTGAGTATCGTGATTGGACAGAATAAATCTGCGGTTCCCAACTGTAGTTCTTAGACCCTGTCTGAACCAGCTGGTGAGCTACGTTGGGGTTACAATCCACCCATTGAGAAATTCAATAAAGAGCCAAGATTAAATTACTTTTGGGGCTCAGTGTGTTAGTCGTTTGCATGGCTGTTTTATCTGCAAGTGGTTTTAGATTGATGTTCAAGTATTACAGTGATGGCCAAAGAGCTCTGGCTCAACATAATATAGCGATAAGTAGGGGTGTGACGATATATCGTGCCGCGATATATCACGATACGCTTTCGTGACGATATGTATAGTTTTGGCGTAATTTTTTTGTTGTTGTTTTTTTCCTTAATTTTTTATAATAATACAAATAATGCAAAAACAGAAGTATTTGTTTGCATTTGATCCCCCCCCCCCCCATATATTATCATAAGCTTTTTTTCCCCCCATATATTATCATAAGCTTCCCCCCCCCCCAGATATTTTCATAATAAAAAAGTGCCATATTTGTGTATCGGCACACCCCTAGTGATAAGTGATCCATGAATGGCATACCTATGAGTGTACAAGAGACCATGGAAGCATTTTGGAGCCTTTGTGGTTAGCTGGAGCATAACATTCCACCAAGCCAACTGACCTCACATTAGCCCACCCCAAGCATACTGAACTGAAAACAATTAGAGAGAGAGACTACATGAACATTTCATGTCATGATTATCCAGATAATAATTCATTGAATTATTCCTATAACTCTTAAAATCACATTAAAGCATACGGCAGGGGTCGGCAAGTAAGTCTTTTTCTGAGCCATTAGTTGGTGGTCCAGAACATAATTAATGGCTAATTTAAGAACTGGAACAAAGACAAACTGTACTACTACCGTTAACATAATAAAATAAAATGTAAGCACTTTTCTGTCATCAAACAGTACTGCTAGCCTTGGGACCTAGAGAAGGAGATGTGTCAAACCGTCGTCCTTATTTACTCTGATCTTGCACTTTTACGTCGCTCTGGCCTGGGTAAGAGTGACTGCCTACTGCTAAATGCCTAAATTGTTAGCGCTTATCAGTGTGGATGCTCACATTATTACAGTTATATCGTTACACAGTAATCATTGTTGATGTGGTAGACAGAGTGAGGTGAGGTTACTTGCAAGAGAGAGATAGTGACAGAAATAGCTAATGTGCTACACGATATAAAGGACAAGCACAACTCTACTGCATAATGTCTCTCCTTAACACCTAACAGATCATGTGGTCTTATTTTCTCTTCCATGTCTCCGTTTCTTTTATGTAAATCTTGTGGGGCTACATGTTTTCACAGCTTTAATTTGCAACTGCATTCTAAATGCAATTTTTGTCTTAACTGCCACTAAAAAGGGAAACACCTGTCTATCTGTGCGTGTATATGTCTGTCTGTCTGTCCCTCCATCTTTAATAACAATTAAGGCAAAGAGATAACTATATGTAGCCCAGAAAACACATATATGCATTTGCCATTACTAAACCATACCTGGCTACGATCCTGTTTATAGTCATCTGCCAAATTGACCCCTCTCCTCTCAACTAACATCACCTCTGCCTTTTCACCAACATTCCAACAAAACCTACAATTCCTGGGCGACCTGTGATTCCTGAAGTTGTTTATCTCTAACTAACCACTAACACAGCCCAGGCTGTTGTGGTGTTAGACAGGGTTGTGTCTATTCATACTCTCTGGCCAGTGAATTCTAATCAACGTGCTGCTGGAGCAGAGCGAGCCAGCTCCAAGCACTGCTGCAGCTCCCACAAGGCCCTCATTGTTGAGGTGGGCATTGGGAGTGGGCGAGTGACATTGACGGGAAGGGTGGGGGAGAGAGGGTAAACGAGCCACTCTGAGCAGAGAGAGAGAGACTAAGTAGAGAAAGGGGGTGAGAGGTAAGGATGAGGGAGAGACACTTTGAGCTGACTCCGGAAGAGAGGCAGTGCCATTCCAAGTCCAATAGTCTGAAAGAGGGAATTTGAGGTGACTTTAGATGGAGAGAGGGGAGATAAAGAGAGAGAAATGTGACAGCCACGCATGATACAACACTGTGACACAAAGTAGCTGCTCTTCAATAATAAACCCTACTTTGACAAACTCTTCTTGCACTTCCCTACTGGTGTGAGTTCTGCAGCTACAGTAGTACTGTTGATGATAGTCTGGTAGACCTTGAGCCCCTGCTGTCGCTGACTCATTCAAAACCACACGTCTAGAAATGGTAAGCTGATCCAGCCAGGACCAGACACTGGCTCAATCACGTAGCAATTACTCACTCTCTTATCTCACACCAGAGAGAGTCAGTGTGATAATAATATTAAAGAATATAAACAAGATATTGGTTATTTCTCATGGTTTTATTGCATCTACTGTAGATTGATGTGGGTACTTGAAACACAATTTCATACTGGCACACAGTACAGGGACAACAGGTCCTCAAACAGAGTTTAAGACCTAATATAAACAATATTGTCCAAGTGTTGAGCAAGACACGGATGCACAAATACAAGGGGCTGGGGACAAGCATCAGGCAAACGCCCTAAAATGCAAATGTAACATCTGTGAATATTTTTGAAATTCCCGTCATCATATCATAGTTTTATCAGGGTGATACACATGGCAAGCTATTTGTGGCTATTATCGTAATATCTTCACTCCCACAGGGGTGTGTAGGGGGAACACCTGTGACCTGACCCTTGTACTCCAGTTATGCATCGTTGACTGCTCACACATCTGTGTAACAAAAGCATTTCTTTAGAGCTTCATTTCAGAGCTTTTTTCTTTCTTTCTTATTTACAAAACAAAATAACTTAGATTCCTCAAAGTCTCTCTGCTGAGAAATCAATCACTGTTGATTTTTGTTTATGGATGTTATCCTGAATATAACCTTCAACAATATGTTAAATGTTTGGTAGTTTCTACTTTCTATTACTAGAGGTTCAGGCTGCTATGCGGCCCTCACACCTACTGTATCTACGTTATGCCGATCCGACCGATATGTCTGAGTCATAGTGCCAGGGTTTTTGTCAGAGTACCCGTTGTACCCGTCTGTCTGTGGCCTTTTTGTGCCCATATATGGAGATCTCTGTAAGTATCTGTCTGTCCGCCTGTATCCCTTATATACCCATATATGGAGATCCCCGATGTTGGTGACATGGCCGTGGTCCTGCCTATATATGGACGTATGGGCTTTGTTTATGGTTATTTTCGGAGTCAGAGTGACGTCAGAGGTCCGCTGGCCGGCTGGTCCTCCCTTAAGCCATCAGTGATTTAGTTTGTGGAGGGACTGTGTCACCAGTGTATACATCTGTATACACAGAGGGATTTTGAGAGCCTTCATAAGGACATGTTAGCTCATTAGAACTATGTGTGGCTAGAATGTCCTGGATTTGTATGAATGTCAGTTAAGCCACTTTCAGACATGCTTGCCTTGCACTGTATTATGGAGGTTTTCCAGAGTTCAAACGGAGTATGTATGAATGAACGTAACATTTCGGATCAGTAGGTTCGGACAGGTATGGATTTTATGCGGGCAAGACCCTTGACTTAAGTCCGGGAAATGTCCGATTTGGTTTAAACCGCTCTATGTGTGAAGGGACGCTGTGATTGTCCGGTGAATTTACATTCAGTGTGGACGTGGTGATGACGCTTCTATTGTCGACGGGTGGAGCCTCCCCTCCTCCCGAGGTGGAGAGAGTTTAATCATTCTGCTTTTTATTTGGGTTCGAGTTGGAATATTCACCGATCCAACATAAACGTCTCTTTACTACTGCAGTAGCCTAATTGTATAGACAACAAGCAGTGCTCACTTGGCTGTATATAGAGAGACCAATGTTCTCTGAAAAATATCGTATTTGATCCTCGCATCTCACTCAGGCTGTGCCTGTGTTATATTTACGTGGGATTAGCTAATGTGCGCGTCTACTACACAGATCCCACTCCTCACCTTATCAAACAGAGTATTTACCTTAATGTGTGAACATTTTCCTGTTGCATGGTACATGTGTGAACGGCCAACTCCGGACAATGTCCCGACCTGATTCCCCGGACATTTTCCAGTGTTCACATGGGAAAGTGGCTTTAGACACATTGTTTAGGGGTATGTTTGACTGGTGCCCCTGGTATGAGATGTGCTGCTTAATCCACATGCATGCACAGTCAGCCTGCCAGGGATCTCCATGGTGATGCTTGTTGACCAGCCAAAGGAAAGCACCCCCCCCTCTCCTCCTCCACAGCACCCATTGTAACCTTGTGAAGAGCTTTCCTTTCTTTCTCTGCACTGGAATTTGTGCCCCTCAGGAACACTGTGGAAAATGTTCATCTCAAGCATGTACTGTACACTTTGTATCGAGTCTTGTTTTTCTTCTAACAAATACGACTATTCTGTCAGTAGTGTTGGGCAATGTTTTGCTTTGTAAATTCGCTTTCACACATAGACTCAGATAGTGTGGAGACAACAAACAAAAACAGAGTGTGAAGACAAAACAGACAAGTCTGTTGATTCCTTCTTGCTTTGACTAAAGGTCCACCATAAGTTTTGCTTAAATCGAGTAATACCCCTTGTGGGATGTGTGTTATATGTGTTAATAATTTATTTAAGAGTTTGTTTAAAAGTTAGGACTGTGTATTAGAAACTATGTAATTTGTCCATCGGTCTTGCTCAGCGTTTGTATGCAGTATAACAAACACTTCCAGACGGAGTCAGGGACTCTATTATCAATGGAGCCACCCATACTTAAAATGGACGTATTCATGGTACTGTCACTTCGATAAAGTCCTGCTCCATGTGGCATTTGTACTGTAATGTCCCTTATGGTAAAGTGGTCCAACTAAATGTGTGTGTGTCCCCACCCCAGGCGAAGGACAACTTTGACCGGCAGGACTTTAACAGGATGTGCTGGACGCTGTGTGCCAGGAAGAATCTGGACCGCAGCCATCTAATCATTTCTGATGACGACGGCTTCAAGATCTGGTGCATCTTCAACTTCCTGTCTGAGGACAGGTACCCACTCACCATTGTCGCCGAGGAGGTGAGTTGTTTGCTATAGATACACGGTGACATTTGACGGCATTACACTTAATTAACCCATTAAGGACTGAGGCCAATTCTACAAATGCCTTATAAACCAGTACCGGTAGTTATTTCACGATTTTTCTAAAATGTTCAGAAATAGCAGATCTACAAGCTCGCAGCGCCGCACAAAGTGATGCACTGGGAGCTTGTATATCTGCTATTTTTGAATAGCCAACGCAAAAATCTAAGATGAGACAGACGGTTTTAATGGGTTAAGTGTCCTTTATTTATGTTAGGAAAGTGAGCTTGCATGTACTTTCTAGTACAGTGCTGCTCAAGGAGACCGAACTGTCCACTGTCTTGAGAACCTTTTCTGTATTCATGGGAAAAAAAGTGTCTGAACACTGCAGTACAGCTGCTAAAAGCAGTTCTTTATGTTTCGGCATCCATGCCTTCTTCAGAATAAATATCACAACATAGGGGATACACAGGGCAAAAGGCTCTGGCAGGATTGAGTCCTAGGTCAGATTGGGTTATACATGGGTACAAAGACATGGGCCTGGGTCTCAACCACAACACCATCAATTGGCACGTGATGGTGTCAGTCTACAATGACACAACCAAAGTGCAGTGTAGAAAACTCCCATGTTTAAAAATTCAACAAGGAAATGGAATGTGGGATAAAATACTTATTGAATATGTTCTTTGTGATTCTGGGAATACTTTAGCAACTTCCACAGGTAAAGTGATCAAATTCACCAAGTACAGGATATAAACAATCACCCAAAATCAAAGATAAGACTGTGTGTGACTGCATGGGCGTGACTTTGTAACTATGACATATTCTATACTTGTACTTGATGTACTGTAAAGCTCTAAGATAAGCACATCCGCTCAGTGCCTAAAATATAACTATGAGCTCTATTGATGCATTAACTGGCTCCAGTGCTTTAAAAGGGAACTCCCAATGTGTTGCTCAAGAGCAGAAAAGGAAGTTAGAGGCTTCCTGTTCTATTACTACCGTTGCTAGGATTTATTGTTGGGCATAACCGACATTGGAGGCAGTCAATGGAGGGCCATTTATAAAACATGTAACTTTATTGAAGTTATATATATTTATAATTAAAATAGACATGAGTTGTATGCTGTTTTTATGACATTGTCATCTCAATAGTTATCTATTACGAATGTTACCTAGCATAAGGGAAAGGGAGACCTTTCTTAATCTCACGAGAAAGTTTGTTTCAACTTCACCAAGCTGATAGCTGCTGCTCAGATGGTTATGATAAGCGGTCAAGTGTCTTGCTCAGTCACTTTGACACACTGTGGTGTATACATTCACAAAAGAAAACCTGTCTGTCAGTTTGTCCCGGGCATAACTCGGGCGCCGCGCGACCGAAACGGCCTCAAACTCGGCAGTTTCCAAGAACTGAAAAAATATGAACATTTGTCTGTCTGCGGATCTGCGGAGGGAGCACTATCTGCTTAACTGAGTAGTTGAGCATTGCGTCAAGTTGTTACCGCTTTGCCAATATAAGTGGCTGCGTGTGAGAAAATGTGAGATATAAGCCTCAGACTCCAACATGTCATGTCATGTACAACGACTGCATCAGGTAAAGGTGCATTGTTCCTGACTTAAGTGGCCGACCTAAATATAAACAAAATCGAATGGCGAGGGAGGGAGAGAAAGGGAGAGAAAGAGCCTATTTCACCCACGTAAATTCAGGTATCATAGCAGTAACAGCAGTGAAAATGAAACACAGGAGAGGTTCAGGCAAGAGTCAAGAACCAAACCAAGATGAATAAAAATGTGCTTAGATTCTGGCACTAGATATCTGCTCTGGGTCTCTAAATATATATACAGTCTATCAACAGTGAATATAGCGAATATGGATGAACGAATATACATTTATTGCTGATGAATATATGTACTGTCTATCAGCAATTAGTGTATTACGGATGGTGGTGTGTGTTTGTAAGAGAGTCTGTGTCAGTACTCACTCCTCTTCATCGTTCATTCCCTATGTATAAAGCCATGACAGCACGTTGAGCCTCTCTCCATGACAGGTTAATGTTCCATCGTCCTGAGTGCATTTGCACGTTGCATTAACATGTATTGTCGTGTCTCATATCCAGATGTGTGTGTGTGCGTGCGTGCGTGGGTGTGCGTGTGTTCTTTCCTTAGGTGACTATGTGGACAGTGATACGTATAGAAGTATGTCAGGATTCATGTATACATTTACTTATCCAGTCTCCTGACTTTCCCCTTTGTGTTTGTCTCCATCCCTAACCTCACAGATTGAATACTTCCTGCGAAAGCTTACAGAGGCGATGGGCGGAAGCTGGGTGGAGGAACGCTTTGAGAACTACAAGCTGGAGCTCAACGCCAAGCAGCAGTGTCTGACTGTCTGGGAACTCATCAGCCTATTGGGGTCAGGACAATTCAGCAAGGGCATGGATCGCCAGACCCTCTCCATGGGAATCAGTGAGGTCTACCAGGAGCTCATCCTGGACGTGCTAAAACAGGTTAGTAGTGTAACACAGTGTTTCCCAACCTTTTTCTGCCAGGGCACACCTTTTTATAGCCAAAAGATCCCGGGGCACACTTATGTATTCAGTCAGTGTCGCCAGATTCTGCGACAGAAACAAGCATCCAGGTCTAGGAAAACAAGCCCAAAAGAAGTGACTATGGGCCACATGTGCACTTTAAACATACATCAGCTATTTGAAAATAGCTGATCTACAAGCTCACAACACGTCGCATCGCGACGCGTTGTTTGCTTGTAGATCTGCTATTTATGCTATAGATCTGCTATTTTCAAATAAAATCTTTGGGGACAATTACAATAAGCAGACCTGGCAACACTGTATACAGTGTGTATATAATATATATATGTATACACTGAAATAGACCCCCCTGGAATGTGAACTCAGTTGACACTGCAATTTAAAAACACTGGTGTAACATAACTGAACACAAGAAACCGGAACATAACAAAATATATGCCATGTGATATGCTTGTCCTTATTCCTGGCAGTGATATGAGACCCATTATCACTATCACAAGCACACGCACATTCATCCTAGTAAGAGCCATGCTCTACTAGCCAATGAGCTACTGTATATAGTGACATGGATTTGCACTGTCCAGATCAAGTGAACGTTAGGTAGCAGTGCTTTATCTAGAGTGCAGTCTTTTAAAATGGTATACAATATAGCTTTGTAATGCTACTGTATGCAGTGTAGCATACAGTGTTGCATTGTATACAGGAGCATTAGAGTAGCTTTGTCCTAGCTACACTGTACAGATTTTAATCCTACTGTATACATCGTAGCATTACAATGCTACATTGTGTACACGGTACCATTACAGTAGTTACGGTATGCAGTGGTGGAAAAAGTACTCGAATATTTTACTTAAGTAAAAGTACCAATACTGCAATGTAGAAATACTACAAATGTAGAAATACTAATACATTCAGAGTAAACAATTTACTTGAGTAAAAATACAAAGGTATTGTTATCAAAATGTACATTACATTACATTACAGTCATTTAGCAGACGCTTTTATCCAAAGCGATAAAGTATCAAATAAAGTATCAAAAATAAAAGTACCCGTTAAAATTCATGAAAATCCTTTGAAAATAGCAGATCTACAGGCTCACAATGCGTCGCATTGCGACACATTGTGAGCTTGTAGATCGGCTATTTTCAAATGGCCGAAATGTATATAGGGCTGAAGTGGTTAATGTATGTTTTGTAATAATAATCCAAAGTCCAGAGGTTAGCGTCTCAACCACATCAAAGGGACGGACAGTGATCCTAACTGATGTTTCTATGTCTGTCTGCAGGGCTACATGATGAAGAAAGGTCACAAGAGGAAGAACTGGACGGAGCGCTGGTTCGTTCTGAAGACCAACTCGATCTCCTACTATGGCAGTGAGGATCTGGCTGATAAGAAAGGAGACATCTTGTTGGACGGGAACTGCTGCGTCGAGGTAAAGGAGTCCACAGTGGTGGAAGAAGTACTCAGATATTTTACTTAAGTAAAAGTAGCAATACCACCATGTAGAAATACTCTACTCTGTTAAGTAAAAGGCCTGTGTTCAAAATGTTACTTGAGTAAAAGTAAGTATTGGCATCAAAATATACTTAAAGTACCAAAAGTAAAAGTTCTAAAATCTTTGAAAATAGCAGATCTACAAGCTCGCACGACGCGTTGTGAGCTTGTAGATCGAGACCTATGTATGAAATAGGGCTAAAGTGGTTAATGTGTGTTTTATAATGTAATAATTCATATCAGCAAAGTAACTAGTAACTAAAGTTTTCAAATAATTGTAGTGGAATAAAGGAACAATATTTGCCTCTGAGATGTAGTGGAGTAAAGTATTGAAAATTGGAAATACGTCAGTAAAGTAAAAGTAACTCAGAATTGTACAGTACTTGAGTAAATTTACATAGTTACTTTACACCACTCGGAGTCCAAGACTGTAACTTAGATTGGAGCAGACATGGGCGTCTATTTTATTATTATTTACATTTGAACAACAGAAACACAAGCCAAATTCCTAACTAAATGCCTCTCTCAGCCATATCGTTTTATAACCAGTTCAGTCAATTCCGCTACTGATACAACTTGTTTCTTCCCTCGCAGTCAATACCAGATAAAGAGGGAAAGAAATGCCTGTTCTTCATCAAGTGTTCAGACAAAAGCTTTGAGATCAGCGCCTCAGACAAGAAGAGGAAACAAGAGTGGATCCAGGGTAAATCTCTTTTATGTGTTTTCAGCGGTGTAGGTAGTCCGCTCCCCTTTTGTATTATTGTCTTTAGACAGATTAGGAAGCTATGTGGGAGACCGTGGGGGCGAGGCACACAGGATTCCATCCATCTATCCAAGGCCAGCTTAGGTGTGAGTCAAGAGCCTATAGTATGAATCACTCAACCATCAACACACAGGCACGCTTATTCTTACTCTCAAAATAATCCCAAGGATTATTCGTTTTGGTGCTGGTCTATTAATCATCACTGTATGTTGCTGTGGTAGGTCCCGATAAGGTGACACATGGCTGTTTCATCTGCTGATTTCATTCAGTTCCTCATTCCGCTTGCCTGTATGGTTTGAGGTTATTCTGGAGTTGAGGTGAGGTATATTAAACCCAACTGTCAAGATCATAACTGTATGGCACAAATATGTATGTTTGCATTCATGTTGTCTCACAGGGCTCCATAGACATGGTATTCTGATCAAGCGTGCCGGCATGAGGGAAAAAGTGGAGGGACATTAGTGGGGGGGGGGGGATAGACGGTGATGTCATGGCGTTCACTGTCTGTTTTGGTGTAGCTCTGAAGAGTGTATACAAATGTAACCAAATGGACAACGAGTCCTCGGAATTTAATTAACTAACTATAAGAACTAAGTAGCCCTGGATAAAGACCAGATTGTAAATGTTAAAGTGATTTTCAAGCTTATACTCTATAGTAAATGGTAAAATGGTAAATGGTGCATTTATATAGCGCTTTTCATAAATTGTGCATTACATTCACCCACACATTTATACACCGATGGCGGAGGAAACCATTCAAGGCACCAACCAATTAGGGGTTCAGTGTCTTGCTCAAGGACACTTTGGCAGTAACTCTTCTGGGGGAGCCCGGGATCGAACTCGAAACCTCACAGCTTCCATCCGGCCGCTCTACCGGCCACTCTACCCCTGAGCCACTGCCGCCCCATCTAGTGCCGCCCCCTATAGTGAAAGTTTGCAGAACTACATGAAACATGTATTGACCCCAGGCTGAAATTGGTTCCAAGATAGAGTGGAGCCGACATAAAAAATAAATAAAAAAAAGACGCACCAGGACGGCACCCATTATTTTATGGACCTGACAAACCCAAAAATGCTGTTCTACCACAGTATCAGCCTACAATAAGAGACATTGACAAATCAATGACATTAAATTGCATGTTTCACCTCGATTAATAAGGAATCCATGATCACACATGCCGTGCACTTTGATTCCACAGAGGTATAGTTTGTGCATACGGCCGTGCGCTCTCGGCTCTCACTTTAACTGACGGGGGAATAACTTTGTTCCCCATATATAATTGCTGCAGTAATCTGATCCCTGGTCAGTCAGTCTATCATAGCAGCACTTGATTCTAGCAGCCCGAGCCCCCCTTCTTTCACACCCATGGCTAGCATACTGTACAAAGAACAACTATTTGTTGTGTATTAGCTTGTCTGACACCTAGTTGATGAGTTGAGAGAACAACTGCACGCAACCAGTAACAGAACGGCCATTGCAGCGAGAGGCAACACAATGGGAACGGTGGGGTGCTACCGTGCAAGACCAGCACCAGTCGGGAAAATAAATAAATAGACCAGTCAATCGCAATAATGTCCCCCCATCACTATTCAAGCGCTTCTGACCCCTCCTCCTACTTCTGATCCATCGACCGCAAGTGAAACCTGCCTCTATATAGAGTTTGAGCAAATCCTAGAAAACCTAAAGTGCTGATGCAACACTTTCTATGGAATAGATGTCATCTAGATGTTTCACAGGTCCTGTCACAATGGTGTACAGCATAAAAAGTCACAGTACAACATCTATATATTTATCTATCTATCTACATCTTATTGGTTGAGATGTTGGCGTATGTGCATGTCAGACTGTGTGGTCCCCCACACTCGCATCTACCTAACCTAGATCTAGACCCTACCTCCACCCCATTCTAGGGCTGGTCAATTAGCCGAAAAATATACCGATTTATAACTGAATAATCGAGAAGCAAGGTTTTTTTATTTAATTCTTTATACCATATATAAACAAATCGAAACAAAACATTGTAACCGTGTTATGTGTTTGTACTAAATTGATTAGTCTGATTAACCACTTAACCCTGTGTTATACTTCGTTGTACAATGGTGGCGTGTAAATATAGCTGATCTACAAGCTCACAACGCGTCGTGCGTTGTGAGCTTGTAGATCTGCTATTTTCACAATATTTATTTTCTTTTAATAATTGTTCATCAATCGTGATCAAGGCAAAAGTTTGAAATAAACGAGATATTGATTTGAAGTCATATCGAACGGCCCTACCCCATACTCTAATTGAACAACTAAAACCCTATTTCACGATGTGCTGCTGTGTTAAAACCACCTAACGATCTGCTCTCTCCAGCCATACAGACGTGCGTGAGCCTGCTGAGGCTGGGCAGGCCGGCGCCGCACCGCGAGGCGCGACACAAGCGGCGAGAGCAGCGACTGAAGCTGCAGGCTGAGCAGGAGGAGCTGGAGCTGAGGATGAGGGAGCTGCAGACGGCCAACGAGGTCAAGCAGCAGGAGCTGGAGGCCATGAGGAAGGTATGGGACGTCTCACTGGACTACATGTCATTTGTTAACACTCTTCGACAATGGCACCAATGGAAATGAGACTGTACCTTGATATCACTGGCACAGTGGTGTAGCCCAGTTTAGGTCGTGACCCCCCTAAATAATCATATTTGAAATGGGGACCTCCCCACTCTGACAAGCACTTGGAATGTAGGAGTTGAGGCATTACATTTTTCGAGAGGGTATTTTAATGATAATATATAACATTAACATATATTTATATATATAATATATTTTAAAAACAATATAACAAGTGAAAAAAATCCTTATGTCATGGTAACACTAAACACCTACTGCTTTTTAGCTGTGATTATTATTTGTATATTAATACAGTTTATTTACATCAGGACTGAGTACAGGCTCATGGTATCGTGTTGTTCTCATCTCATTTTACATTTACAATAGCAGTAAACTACTACCAACTACTACTGGTGACATCACAGCCTATAAGGGCACTTACTTCCTCATAGATAACGTTGCAACCAGAGGGTCATTTTTGGTTAATCAAACTGAAAACGGTGTGTGTTATCTTTACAGCACTTATGATTTACGCCAAGGTGATTATGGTGTGCATCTGTCCTAGATGCCACCAAACAAAGTAAGAAGCTAGGTCAACTAAAAACTCTTGTGACAAGTTCCTCTCCACAGAAACCTGTTGATACTTCCAGTTTCTATGCTACATGTGCTCCGGAATGTCAATAAATAGTTATGCCTCCTGGGTTCCTGATAATGAATAGTCTCACCCATGGTCGTGAGAATAATGTGGACTGTGTACTATGTAGGAAGTAAGGAACAGGTGGCAGGGGAGGGAACATTTTGCCTCCACTTAACTTGTTTTTCCTGTTAACTTCCCTGATCCTCAACGACGTTCTTGTCATTTGAAGCTGTTAATTTGCTGTTAAATTTACGTACCCATCTCTCGAAGGGGGGTCTTCTATGTACTTATGTTTTATGGCTGTGTTTCCTCTTTTTAATAGGAAGCAACAAGGAACGTATGTAAACTCCTAGCCCACTTAAAATACATTAATTTTTTTTAGTGATAAATCTTTCTGAATGGTTATTCTTCCCCAGTGTAGCTGGTAAATCCCTAACATTGGAAGATTTGAACAGTATTATTGGTGTGAAGCAGTGTAGTGTGTGCTCAGCTAAAGGAGTTCTGTGAATTACAAAGTATACCAAATATGTATATAAATGACACAGCTTCATTGTAGAATAAAATGAGTTAAAAAGAGTCAAAGTATTCCGTTTCACAGCAGAGAGCCTCCTTGACATGGATAGTTATGGGCTTAGTTAAGTGGTAGGTGTTGGACAGAGCAATGCAAATCATCACCTAATTGATTACAGCCTGCAGTGCGGTAGATTGCAGCACAGTAATACCTTGTTATGCACCATGAGTGTGTCATCATCAACATTGTCCCGTAGCCCAAGATTCAGCAACAGTCATTTGAACTGGCACACACGTGACATAATAACACACTGCACGGCTGACAATCATTGGCTTTATTAAGGCAACAATTTGCCTTTTGTCTGAGATGACATTGTGCTGCCCTGAATGTGTACGGACTGGACAACAATCTGCCATTGAGATGCAAGAAAATGCACGCACACACACACACACACACACACACACACACACACCCACCCACCCCCCCCTTGGGGTCGTCTCTAGTAGTTGGCACACACGTGCGCGCGCGCAACACACACACACACACACACACACACTCTCTGTCACACTGGCCCCAGGGAGCTCCAGGGTCATCTCCAGAGAACTTAGGTTCACATGTGCACACTAGGCCCTCTGTCACCAGCTGGATTCTCTACACTGATCTGCTATTAGCAGTGTGTGTCCTCAAACTAACACCCACTAACCAGTCACAGCTGGGTGTCAGAATGGGGGTAATACCACCAGCACTGAATATTAATTAGTGAACATTATATAAGATGGGGTCTAAATAACAGTGTCGCTGACGTATTTAGGATGTATGACTCCATTTGAGCAAGGTTCCAGCTTAATCCAAGACCCATTGTCTTCCATTATAAAATTAAAGGTACTTCTTGGTGTGCACAAGAAATGTGGGCCTGTGGTTTGACAGGTAACTGGAAGAGTGGGCACCTCAGTGTCAAATTTGCACATTTTTCCAGAATGTAAAAACAAACTGAATTTGGAAAATGGTCATAAGTAATGTAAAGTACAAATGATTTGAACATGCATGGTACATCATTATCAGACTTAAATGTACCCTTCATCTTCTTGTTTATGCCCAAAATGACTGGATATAAAGGTTTTGTTGCAATTTTTTTAAGCAATTATAGAAATATTAGGCCTTCATTGTCGAATGTTCAAGCTCTTCCTGTATCCGTTTGACACAGCGTAATAATTGCATCTGTTCCTAATTTCCTGTTATTCTGAGAATTGTGACTAATGATGTGAAATCTTCAGAAGAAGTATTTAGCAATTTCAGACTTTCCTATTTCCTTCCTTTGGGCGCGCTCCCACCGCACTTTTATTTTACCCCTGGGGCGGAATCTGCCAATGCTTTGTCAATGTAAATGCGTGGATTCACGCAAGAGCGGATCTTTCCGCTTGTCGCGCAGACCTTGCGTTTATCCGCTCTACACAACTTGTCCATTTGAAGCATATAACTGCTGGAGGCAGGAGCTGATTTTCCTCCTCTGTCCAATCGGGTGAGTCGAAAGCGGACCGTCCCAAGACGGTGCTCAAGGCAGAAGGCGGTGCGGGCTACGGGGAGGGTCCTGAAAGTGAGTGACAGGGGGGGTCACTCACGTTTTTTAGAATCCGCTGGCTGCAGAAAACTGTGGCCGCGCACAACCTGCGTTTAACAGCAGCCAACCATGTTTTGGTGGGAGTGCGCCCTTTGGAAGTTTTTCCGTTTTTCACTTGAAGAAATGTCAGAGAATTCAGAAATCAGATCGACTTTATTATCCCTCATGGGGAAATTCATTTGGTCCCTTGCTCCAGACATAAACACACACAGTTAAACAACAGAATACACAGTAAGACCATATAAACATAACATCATATATAAAATCACATGAAAAACAACATTGTAAAACTACAATAAAAACAAGACAGTAGTTCATTTATCACCTCCTTTTTTGGTTGAATTATGATTTAGTTGGTGAAAAAAAACAATGATTAATTGGTACTTGCTTTTTGGATGTAAAAGCTGCCAATAATCTGCAAGTTGTTGTTTGTATACAGTAGCTCATGTCTTCTCCTATTGGTCAGGCACTGGAAGAGGCAGCGACCAGCGCAGCAGAGGAGGAACGAAGACGCCTTCAGACCCACACGGAGCTTCAGGACCGCTACAGAATGGACCTAGAGAGAGAGAAGCTGGTACGGCACTGATTCATAGATCCACATTTACCACTTACTAAATGCCTCTTAAGGGCACGGTCACACCGCACTTTTATTTTACCTATGGGGCGGAATCTACCAATGCTTTGTCAATGCAAATTAGTGGATTCGAGTGAAAGATGCGCAAGACCATGAATCCACGCATTTGCATTGACAAAGCATTGGCAGATTCCGCCTCATAGGTAAAATAAAAGTGCGGTGTGACCGTGCCCTAAGGGCGCGCTCCCACCGCACTTTTATGAATCCGTAAAATATGCTATGAAAACACACTTAATTAATTAATTTTCAATACCAGTCAACATGTAATAATAACAATAATAATATTAATAATAATAGCTTGAATTTATACAGTATAGTGCCTTTCATGAACCCAAGGACGCTTTACTTCAAAAACAATGAACGACCAACAAACAAACAAAACAAAGACAACTATTTACCATAAGCCTGAGAGAATAGTACTGAAATAAATGGAAGGTGTGTGTAGCATGAAAGCAGGTACAAAGAAGACTGGGATTCAATTCCAGATCAGCTGTGAGTTTGGAGGTGGAGGCCACAACCATATTTACACACACCACAACTCCTGTAATTGAGTAAAATAAGTGAAAATACAGTACATACTAGCCTATCGGTAAAGTGAATGAATTAATTTGTAGTATTACCTGCTAATAGTATGCTTGGGGTCATGGTCTTAACTGCTATGGCATTGAAATGGTCACTTTTATAATACCATATGAGTGTTCATAACAGTCCATAATAGTCATGCACATCCACAAACCATTTAAGGCAGGTGCTGGATCATAAAAGTATGTATTGTAGATCCCTTAAGTGCAATTTATTGGTACAGTGACATTTTGAGCCCATGCTCTTCAGACGGAAGAAGAGCATGGGCTGGAAACATCACTGTTGGATGTACAGTACCAATACATTGCAAGCTACAGTGTGTGGACATTACTTTAAAATATTGTATTCTATCTGGTTTATAATGATGAAGACATTTTCTAGGCAATTAGTGAGTGGCCAGTTTATTTCCCTCTGTGCGGTAAGCCTCTTATCTTCTAGGCTGAGCTCACAAATCACTGTCAGTTCCTCTTTCTGGTCTTAAATTGTGATTTTAAATCATTGTTCTGGACAGACATGTGAACTAATGTTAAGTCAAGCAACCCTTACTCTAAGAACAGATGAACATAGGTGTAACAAGGGCTGGGCGATATGGACAAAATAAATATAATATATTTAATTATTTATATCACAATATTCACAATATTTTTCACCAAACACTACAAGAAAATCTACACGCTCTCAAAGCTTCACAACACATTTTGAGCTTGAAGATTGAAAATTGCAAAACCCAGACGATATCTAGTCTCATATCACAATATCAATAAACTACATTGCCCGGCCCTACGTGTAACCATTTTTCATCACCCTATGGTAGCATTTTAGCAACAAAATGTGTAACCACTTTAACCATTTTTTTTTTTTTGCAAATCTTTGAATATATATATATTTTTAAAGCGAACATTTGTAACTCAAATCTTTGCTTCTGGGGGTCCCTGGAACAAAATATTTTGAGATGGGGGTCCGTGGCCAAATACATATCATCTTAACATGAAAAAGTTTGAAAACCACTGATATTATAGCAACATTAGGATTTAGAAGACATTTTTTGAATCCCCCGAAGCAAAGATTTTAGTTACAAAAATACGTATTCAAAGATTTTCACAAACTTTCATGATTTTTCATGAAACATTGCAGATATACAAGCTCGAGCTTGTATATCTGCTATTTTTGAATAGTCAAAGTATAAGATAATGGTTAAGGTGGTTAAAATCTAAAATGACAGATGCGTGCTTTCCCGGTCTGGGTTAACTGGATGTTCACATTGTGACAGTCAAAAAGTAGCTTGGGGTCAGACATGAACATTATGGGTGGGAGGTTTAAGCTGCTATTCAACATTCTTCACTCACAAAGAGACAGAGAAAAACACAATGGCGTGTGTTTTTCCATCACTATCTCAAACCAAGGAATGCTGACCTGAGAAACTATTCCATCAGGTCCTGTGTATTTTTTTATAAATGACCTTGTTCTGCAGGTGCGTCAGCAGATGGAAGAGCAGGTTGCCCAGAAGTCCACTGAGCTGGAGCAGTACCTGCTGCGGGTAAAAGAGCTGGAGGACATGTACCACCGGCTGGAAGACGCCCTGGAGGACGAGAGACGGGCACGGCAGGACGAAGAGACTGTCCGCAAGCTGCAAGCACGGTCAGTGAACACTGCTGGTTTTTCTATCCTACCAGGACCTAATACAGCTGGCTTTCTGCATAGAGCTATTATATTATCTAGAACAGGGGTTCCCAAACCTTTTAGCTCGAGACCCAAAAATACTTTTTATGTCTCCCTGGGACCCAAACTAGTGAAAATAGCCGATCTACAAGCTCACAATACGTCGCAATGCGACACGTTGTGAGCTTGTAGATCTGCAGATTTAGGTGACTCACTTGGCATGAAATAATCAAAATTATAGTAGGTCTACGACAGCACACAAGTCTCCTTTTGTAGTGTGACTGGCTTGGGCATATTGGTGACAGTGGAGTGTGACAGTATGCTGGGTGCATTGGGCATACTGATACATGTAGTGTGAGAGGATACTGGGTGCATCGGGTACTGGTACATATACTGTAGTGTGACAGGACATTGGGTGTATTGGGCATACTGGTACATATAGTGTGACAGGATTACTGGTACATATTCAATAAGAGAGAGATTGAGTTGTTGTAAATGAGAATTTTATTGAATAAGACATTTTATTATTCAATAAACATATTTGGCAATTAGACTCCGTTAACATTTATCGTACATATGCAACGTACATATGTATAAGATATGCTGAATAGGGAGAACCCCCCCGGAGTCTAGACGCTGGTGGTGGCAGTGCAGAGAACCTCCTTCCTTCTCAACTCTAGACGATTGAGGCATGGTGGAGTTTGGGGATGGAGGTGGGTTGCTTGTTGCATGCTGGAAAGAGAATGACAGCAGTGAGGCAGTGATATTTAAAGGCGGAGTCCAACTGCCTGATTGGCTGACTGCAGATTCGCTAGAAGTGCACACGCTTAGCTGTGAATGACAACTCAAGATCTTCTTTATTGAATTTGCGCTTAGAGCTACATTAGTGTGACAGGATTACTGGTACATATAGTGTGACAGGATTACTGGTACATATAGTGTGACAGGATTACTGGTACATATAGTGTGACAGGATTACTGGTACATATAGTGTGACATTGGGCGTACTGGTACTTTTATTAGACGCATGCAGTCAACTCCTGGTTCCCTTTATCCGTCACATTTCCTTCCTCCTTCCTTCCTCTTTGCTGACATTTGCTTTCCACATCACATTCTGAATGGACAGTCAGCAACACACTTTATTTCTGTCTGGTGGAAATGGTGAAAGACAGCAGCTGAGTTGTTGGAGAGTGAACATGAGATCTACAAGCTCATAGCGCGGCACCGAGTGCCGCGCTATGAGCTTGTAGATCTGCTATTTTTGAAATATCTTGAAAATGTGTGCATATCTTTGAATATATATATTTTTTAAAGCGAACATTTTAACTCAAATCTTTGCTTCTGGGGGTCCCTAGTATAACACATTTTCAGATGGGGGTCCGCGGCCAAATGTATATCATGTATATATATTAGGGGTCCTTGGCATGAAAAAGGTTGAAAACCACTGTCCTAGCAGACAGAGCCACTTTGATGCCTCTGGTTGAAGCTTCACTTAGACATGTTTGTGGGAAGAGCTTGTATGAATGAAAATTAAGTCTATAGACCAGGCCTATTGAACTGGTGGCCAGCAGGCCAGATCCAGCCCATATAACAAGGTTCCCACTTGTAATTGTAATTGTTTGTGCAGTTTTCCAGCCATGAAAAATTATACAATGTCCAAATGTCATACGAATGGGGTGATATTTACCTTTATGTATTTTATTGTGGAAAACTATAAATCCAATGCCAAGTTGTACCATTGAGGGTTGTAATTGCCACACAGTTCTACAAAATCTGTCATTCGAGGCTCATAGGAAACTAAAGTCCATCCTCCCAATACTGGGATCCTACAGAGCTGGAGAACTGCAGGTTCAGCCTGCACTGACTGTGCAGTTTCTGGCTTTAGGGGTTAGGCTTAGTGTTGGGGTATAGGATTAAGCAGTGCAGTCTCCAGCTCTGCAGGAACCTCCCTACTCCATCTTCTAGCATCTTCTGATAGACACCAAAATGGCCACTAGAGGTCACTCAAGGACTGGCAATACCATCAATTACAGTTTGAGAGTTCAGCCAGCCCAGGACAGACACATTTATTAACAGGCTGAAGTTTTATAATAATAATAATAATAATAATAATAATAATAATAATAATAATAATAATAATAATATATACATACAATTTATGTAGCACTTTTCTAGGTACTCAAAGTCGCTGTACAGAAAGACAACTTTATTAAGGGGAAAAAAACAAGTTAAAAGGTTAAAAACTAAAAGGGATTATGATTAGGTAAGGCAGGGGTTCCCAAAGTTGGGGTCGCGACCCCACTTGGGGTCGCGGGAGACTGACGGTGGGGTCGCGAAATTATTTTGGGTCATAAAAAATAAATAAAAAAACTTTTTTTTTTTTTTTTTTTTTTAATTCAACAGAATGGATGAAATACAACCTAAAATGATTACAAATAGTACATTTGACCATTTTAATACATTTCAAATGCGCACCGAACGTGCAAGTTTATGTGCATAAATTACCTCCAGGTTTAGGTGGGGTCGCGAGTCAATGGCCGCCTTATTTTGGGGTCGCGGGCTGAAAAGTTTGGGAACCCATGAGGTAAGGCAAGGAAGTTTTATTATATAGCACATTTCAACAACAAGGTAATTCAATGTGCTTAACACAGAACATCAAGCAAGAAAACACAATTAGGATTAGGATGCATAAGTAAAAATGTATAGCTAGGGAATGCGAGTCTGAAAAGTTGGGTTTTGGGTGTGGCATCGTTGATGTGAGCTGGGAGTGAGTTCCATAGGGAGGGGCGGCCACTGAGAAGTCCCTGTCACCCCAGGTTTGTTTCTTTGTCCTGGGGATGTCCAGGATATGATGTTCTTTGTACATCATATCCGGGGGGTGGGAAAAAGCCTGTTGTTGGCATTCTATATATCCGTACGCTCCACTGTGATCCATGCATATGTATATTTTGTGTTCCATACATGGCACTACATTACTACATCCCATGACGATGTGTTTTTTGAACCAGGTTATTGGAGGAGGAGGCAGTTAAGCGAGTGGAGCTGGAACAGATCCACCTTCGGCAGCAGAGGACCATCTCAGAGACAGAGGCCGAGAAGCTGGAGTTGGAGAAGGAACGTCTGGCCAAGGACAGTGCCCTGCAGGCCGCCATGACACAACTAAAACAACTGGAGACCGAGAGGCATGGGGCACTAGAGCAGTACCAGGTCACAATATTACTACATGTTATGATGACGACCTCTCTCCTACGTCCCATACTGCAGTGGTTCTCAACCTTTTCAGGCCGTGACCCCCCACAAGAATCATATTTGAACTGGGGACCCCCCAAAATGATCATATTTGAACTGGGGACCCCCCACCCTGACAAGCACTTGAAATTGTAGGAGTTGTAGCATTACATTTAGTTTGACTCGGTTCCACAGATAAATATTGTGAAAATGGAAAATACATATTTTCACAATTTTTGCACAATTTCTTTTGGCCAATGTTTGAACCGTTTTTATAGTATTGTTTATTACTTTTGATACAGTTATGGTCTTTTTTTTTTTTTTTAGGTATTAAAAAGGTCTAACAATGTTCACTTCATTGTCAACTGGGGACCCCCCAAAAAAATCATGTGGCGACCCCCCTGGGGGTCCTGACCCACAGGTTGAGAACCACTGCCATACTGTACCTTGTAACTTTTCTTTGAATAAGCTAAAGATGCCTTCCTTCTCCTCCTCCATCCCAACATTACTGCCATTCTTCTATCACATACATCCATATCATGACTTTTGCCTACTTTCTGTTCCATTGCATTTGCTGTCACTTATATTGGCTACGTGGCACAGATGTGACGTGACACTACGCCAATCCGTGAAGCATAAAATCTCCCGTACACGCAGAGAATTATTGCGTTCTCCTAAGTCCCGCCCGAATTGCCATTCGGCACTGCACACCTCAGAATCAGAATCAATCTTTATTGTGACATCACATTACCTCATCATAAAGCCTCAGGGTTATATGAGATACATACAGTACGCCAAGTTTGAGACCGCTCAGTTGGACGCTTTCAGAGTTACACCAGCCATAGAGTGACACACACACACACACACACACACACACACATACACACACACACACACACACACACACACACACACACACACACACACACACACACACACACACACACACACACACACACACACACACACACACACACACACACACACACACACTGAATTATAGATTATTATTATTATTATTAATATTATTATTACTACTACTGCTTCTTTCACTACTTCTAGTCCTACATTGGATTACATGTGTACACTGACAGAATTACAAATGATAAATAAATCATAAAATCATAAAAGAAAGACATTTATGGTGACAGATATTCATACCTAACCTGACCAAATGGTGTCACTATTTAACTGCTAGATGGAAGGCTACTTGCTACACATGATGGAATTTCAGGGTGTTTTGTGAGTTCTACTCCAGATAATAGTAACTTTAAGATTGGGTGGTGAATTCTACAAAATACGCAATCAACCAAGTCCGGGACAGCACTCCCAATAATTATATTAGTTACTATTGCACGGTGTGATATTAAATAATATAAGTATTGGGACTGCTGTCCTTATGTTATTATACTTTCACGTCTGCCTTCCTTGTTTAGTGTGGAATGAATGGAATACTAGTGCGTTATGTGAATATGGTTAACCCATTAAAACCGGGTAAGCGTCATTTTAGATTTTAGCGTTGGCTATTCAAAAATAGCAGATATACAAGCTCACAGCGGGTCACTTTGTGCTGCGCTGCGAGCCTGTATTTTTGAAGTGAGGCGTTGTGGTTCCAGAGACTGGAACCCTCCCCTGCATACATTACATATTCTCCTTCCACAATGTACTGATGTGTTTGTATTTGTCTGTGTTGTGACAGACGGTGGTGAAGAAGCTGGAGGATGCAGCCAACAACACCAGAACATGGAAACACAAGGTGGCGCACCATGAGGGCCTGGTACGGCTCATTCAGCCAGGTAACTTCACCAACTTCACACTATACAGCTGCTTTACACGCAAGTATTTCTGTGTGCACAGACCACATGTCCAGTGGTGTAAAGTAACTAAGTACATTTACTCAAGTACTGTACTTATGTACAATTTTGAGGTATTTTTTACTTTACTGGATTATTTCCAATTTTCAGTACTTTTACCTCTACTCCACTACATCTCGGAGGCAAATATTGTACTTTTACTCCACTACGATTATTTAAAAACTTTAGTTACTTTGTAAGTTTTGATTATTTCGAAACATACATTAACCACTTAAGCCCTGTATACATTTCAGCCATTTGAAAATAGCCAATCTACAAGCTCACAATGCGTCGTGATGCGACGCATTGTGAGCTTTTAGATCTGCTATCTTCAAACGATTTTAAAGCATTTTAAACATTTTATTTGAAAACTTGTGAAATTGGACATTCTGCATAATGAGTAGTACATTTTTAATTCCGGACTTTTACTTGTAACAGAGTATTTCTACATTGCGGTATTGATACTTTTACTTAAGTAAATAAAATTAGTACTTTTTCCACCACTGCACATGTCAAATACAGAGATAGTGCCTTTATCCATTCATCCATTCACACTCATTCACACACCGATGGCACACCGAGACTACCATGACAGTCACCAACCTGCTCATCATGTCATAGTCCCTTTAAGGGGTCAGTGTTTTGCTCAAGGACACTTTGACACAATGTCTGGTGGAGCCAAGGAATGGAACCGGGAATGCCACTGTACCTGAATCTCTGATGAATTCTCTCCTTTTTTTTCTTCTTCCTCTCCAGGTTCTAAGGGCCCTCAGCTGATCACTAACTGGGGCCCTGCTGCCTTCTCTCAAGTGGAACTCAGTCACAGGGAGAAGGAATGGCAGGAGAAAAAGAACCTGCCCACAAAAGCAGCTTTGAACCTTAAACATGACGGTCTTGGCGCTAACATGGCTGACAACAATGGACAATGATCTCACTTTCAAGATTGGTACCCTCAAACTATAAAAGTCTGGTTCAAGTACGGCTGATTTAACAAAGCTCCAGCGTGTTAAACATAACTAAATTTACCCAGTGTTTTTTAGGGGATGTGTCTTAACATTGGAGAAGTTGGTTAAACTCATTCTGGCTGAATATATTATCCCATTCAGATCAAGTGAGAATTCAGATCATGTGCTGGTTAGTACGTGACCTTGAGATTTAGAAAAGGACAACAACTCATCCAACAAAAAACAGTAATACACCCATAACTCTTTCCTTCTATGTATTTCTGTTGACAACTCTATTCACTGTAGTGCACTACATTAGACCAGAACCCTACCTAACGTTTAAATATTTGGAAATTGATGGATAAGGGAATAGTCACAGACCACAGCAAACGGACATCTCAAGAGGGAAATAAATTATTTAGGTTAACACTGCTGTATTTTTAGGGACTTGTGGAACAATATTAATATTTTCTTGTGTGACAAGCAGGACAGAGTGTGGCAATGAAAGTTTTCACACTCCACACTTCTTTCCTTCAAATGTTTGTAAGAGTTTCTGTGGACATTTTGTAAATGTCCACGGAAAATGTTTTCGTTACTAAAGTGGTTACAAAATGGGCATCATTAGCTTCTGAAGATAGCCTAATATTTTCCGTTTACCCCAAAAAATAAATAGATGTATTATACAATATATATTGTGTATAGTATTACATATATCACTGAAATAGATTGACTAACTTGCCAAGCTATTCTGCTGCCTCCATTATGATAATGTTCACCCCTTTTACTGTCCTCAAATAATTTGTGTCTGACAAACCAGGCCTAAACATGTGTGTTACCTGCCAGAGATAGGGCATTAATGCAGGAGTCTTACTGAAAGCAAGGAAGCTAACTGCAGAACATGTGTACTGTACCATTATGCTGTAATCATCACCAGTGCCTGTGATTTCCATTATTTGTGAACTCTGTGGTCTCTATTTTGTGTTTTTTATAATGTATATATATGTAGCTTGTGACTGAGCTGTGTAATAAAACCGGTCACAAATAACTATTTGATTTTGCATTCTTACTGTTATGTGCGGTTTAGTGTAGAGCAGGGGTCTTCAACGTTTTTCCAGCCAAGGACCCGCGGCCCCTAGTTGACAGAGAGATAAAGAAGGGACCCCCGGGCCCCGGCTACATATTAGTATAGAATTGTGTTGCAGATTTTCATAGATTTCATAGATAACATTCATGTTAATGTGTATTTTCAGACAGTTAAACCCTCAATACTTAGAAAACTTGTAATTGGTCTGTTCTTTTGTCCCTCTACACAACACCAAACCTCTTTGCCGAAAATAGCCGAAAAAAGGCCCCTCAGTGCGAGGCGTTGTGAGCTTGTAGATCTGCTAATTTTGGCCAATGTTCCCCTCAGAATAGGGATGCTATGCGGTTCAAGTGGTTAATGTAAAAAGTAGAAAAAGGCCCTATCACACAAAGATTTAGAGACCCCCCTGTAGTAACTCTGAGGATCCTCTAGGGGTCCCGGCCCCCCTGTTGAAGACCCCTGGTGCAGAGTTTGCTATGTGTAGATTACACAGGTAAAAGTTTGGGACAGGTGTGGACAACATTGCCTTAAGGCGTTGACTCAGCTTACGGTTTGAATTCCACTGGAATATCCCCTTATCCAAATATCTGTGGCTTTATTTACATTCAATATTTCACTTGATTATTGTTGGACAATAATTAGATTGTTGTATTCTTTATTTAGCACATTTTAAAATACAAAAATGTTCAGCACAATCTGAATAATACAACAAACAACCTACTGTACACATCCACTTCCCTGTCTTGCCAGTCCTGTATAATATATCTACTATTCCTTACCCGGTGAAGTGCGCAAGCAAAATAATTACTGGTCTACCTTAAGTCAGTCCACCTTAAGGCCAGGAGCTGATTTCATTAGCTTGTTTACTCCGTGACATCATGTGGTGGCGAGCCAATAGATTCATTGGCGTTATTGTTGTTATTATGACGGCGTCGCGGCCCCCCTGGGCAGCCAGGTCACCAGAGATTTCGACCCAGGACAACTCGCCCAACCGCGAATTCGAGTCAGTTCGACCCAAATTTACCGGGTCGAATTATCTTTATTATTATCGAATTATTAACCCCTAGAGGGTAGTAGAGTACAAGGTGACGGTGGTGAGGTCCTGGAGGTACAAGGTGCGTGCATTCAGACCCAGTTCTTCATCTCATAAGCTAGCTGTCCTGACTTAAATCTTACTCTGCATGTACTTCATCACTTTAACTGACACAACAAACTTTATATACAGGGGGCTGGCGGGCTATGTTAGTGCAGTGAGTGGCAGTTGGGGCAAACCATAGCGGGGCAAACGCAGTCCCCACAACATAATTTACGATTCTGTGCCTATCGGTACATAACTCGGACGGCACTTAGTCGACTAGGAGACCATCGGCCGACCGCGGTGAAGTTGGTTTCAGGTTGGATATTCACCCAGTTGGATATTCGAAAATCTTAGGGACCGTCAATAAATTACAGATTGCAATTTAAAAAAAATGCTATATCTCCTAGACAAAACCACCTGGACACACCAAAACACATCACAATGTTCATTGACCATGCATACACTATGCACACCCTTTATTTTGAAAAATGTCCTAAAAATGTATTTTTTATGATTTTCCGAAATCTAAGAAATTTAATAACTTTTTGGTCGCATGACCTTTTCAACAAAATCATTGTTCAAATTATTTGTCAGTAATTCCTACATCATGCACACCCTTTATTTTGAAAGTTTTCCTCAAAATGTATTTTTTATGAATTTCTGAAATCTAAGAAATTGAATAACTTTTTGGTCACATGACCTTTTCAATAAAATCATTGTTCATATTGTCTGTCAGTCATGCCTACATGATGCAAACCCTTTATTTTGACATTTTTCCTAAAAAAATATTTTTTATGATTTTCTGAAATCTAAGAAATTGAATAACTGTTTGGTCGCATTACCTTTTCAACAAAACCATTGTTCAAATTATTTGTCAGTAATTCCTACATCATGCACACCCTTTATTTAGAAAATTTCCCTAAAAAAATATTTTTAATGAATTTCTGAAATCTATGAAATTGAATAACTTTTTGGTCACATGACCTTTTCAACAAAATCATTGTTCATATTGTCTGTCAGTCATGCCTACATGATGCACACCCTTTATTTTGAAAAGTTTCCTCAAAATGTATTTTTTATTAATTTCTGAAATCTAAGAAATTGAATAACTTTTTGGTCGCTTGACCTTTTCAACAAAATCATTGTTCATAAGGGCTGGGTTTCCCAAACGCATATGGTGTAAGACTTGTAGTGCTGCACATGCTCAGATGCTCCTCTAGGCCGCACACAGAAGCCTGTGAACATAGACATTTCATACATAGATGTGCCATGCACAAATTTAATTTAATAATATTTGGACTGCTGGACAGCTGACAGTAGGCTCTCGTTACTCTTAAAATTTATATATGTGTGTGTATATATATATATATATATATATATATATATATATATATATATATACATACACCTCTACCCTAATGGACAGGGGGTACACACTACACTACACTACAGTAAAGAAGAGAGCAGAACAGAGGAGTACAGCACAGTACAGTACAGCAGTACAGTACAGTACAGCAGTACAGTACAGTACAGTACAGAAGAGAAGAGAGCAGAACAGAGGAGTACAGTACAGTACAGTACAGTACAGTACAGTACAGTACAGTACAGTACAGTACAGTACAGTACAGTACAGTACAGTACAGTACAGTGGAGTACAGTACAGTACAGTACAGAAGAGAAGAGAGCAGAACAGAGGAGTACAGTACAGTGCAGTACAGTGGAGTACAGTACAGTGGAGTACAGCACAGTACAGTACAGTGGAGTACAGCACAGTACAGTGGAGCACAGTACAGTAAAGTACAGTACAGCACAGTGCAGAGGACTACAGTACAGTACAGAGGAGTACAGTGTACTATTCCCGCTAGGTTGCCACATTTACGACATTCAAGCAACTTGGTATATATTGCCACTTGCCATGCTTGCTTTTAGACGGAAATAAAAACAAGCAAAACAAACAATAGGGCCACTCAGCCAGGTTGCCAAGTTTGCACTTTCCAAGCAACTGGATATATGAAAAACATGGGTTGCCATGTTTGCTTTTCCAAGTAAATCGAGTATCGCCTTCCCGCTATTGCCTTCTTCCCATTTACGACGCGTGACGCTAGGATGAGCGGGCCGAAGGCCCGCGAAATTCTAGTATATATATATATATATATATATATATATTTATATATATATGTGTGTGTGTGTGTGTGTGTGTGTGTGTGTGTGTGTGTGTGTGTGTGTGTGTGTGTGTGTGTGTGTGTGTGTTTATATATATATACATAAATATATTTCTTTTTAAGAGTAAAGAGAGCCTACTGTCGGTCCAAATATTATTAAATAAAATTTCAGAATGGTAGACCTGAGGCCTGAGGCCTACCATTGTGTGGCACATCTATGCACGGAATGTCTATGTTCACAGGCTTCTGTGTGCGGCCTAGAGGAGCATCTGAGCATGTGCAGCACTACAAGTCTTACACCATATGCGTTTGGGAAACCCAGCCATTGTCTGTCAGTCATGCCTACATGATGCACACCCTTTATTTTGAAAAGTTTCCTCAAAATGTATTTTTTATGAATTTCTGAAATCTAAGACATTGAATAACTTTTGGGTCACATGACCTTTTCAACAAAATCATTGTTCATAGTGTCTGTCAGTCATGCCTACATGATGCACACCCTTTATTTTGACATTTTTCCTCAAAATGTATTTTTTATTAATTTCTGAAATCTAAGAAATTGAATAACCTTTTGGTCACATGACCTTTTCAACACAATCATTGTTCATAGTGTCTGTCAGTCATGCCTACATGATGCACACCCTTTATTTTGACATTTTTCCTCAAAATGTATTTTTTATTAATTTCTGAAATCTAAGAAATTGAATAACTTTTGGGTCACATGACCTTTTCAACAAAATCATTGTTCATAGTGTCTTTCAGTCATGCCTACATGATGCACACCCTTTATTTTGAAAAGTTTCCTCAAAATGTATTTTTTATTAATTTCTGAAATCTAAGAAATTGAATAACTTTTGGGTCACATGACCTTTTCAACAAAATCATTGTTCATAGTGTCTGTCAGTCATGCCTACATGATGCACACCCTTTATTTTGACATTTTTCCTCAAAATGTATTTTTTATTAATTTCTGAAATCTAAGAAATTGAATAACTTTTTGGTCACATGACCTTTTCAACACAATCATTGTTCATAGTGTCTGTCAGTCATGCCTACATGATGCACACCCTTTATTTTGACATTTTTCCTCAAAATGTATTTTTTATTAATTTCTGAAATCTAAGAAATTGAATAACTTTTGGGTCACATGACCTTTTCAACAAAATCATTGTTCATAGTGTCTTTCAGTCATGCCTACATGATGCACACCCTTTATTTTGAAAAGTTTCCTCAAAATGTATTTTTTATTAATTTCTGAAATCTAAGAAATTGAATAACTTTTGGGTCACATGACCTTTTCAACAAAATCATTGTTCATAGTGTCTGTCAGTCATGCCTACATGATGCACACCCTTTATTTTGAAAAGTTTCCTCAAAATGTATTTTTTATGAATTTCTGAAATCTAAGAAATTGAATAACTTTTGGGTCACATGACCTTTTCAACAAAATCATTGTTCATAGTGTCTGTCAGTCATGCCTACATGATGCACACCCTTTATTTTGAAAATGTTCCTCAAAATGTATTTTTTATGAATTTCTGAAATCTAAGAAATTGAATAACTTTTGGGTCACATGACCTTTTCAACAAAATCATTGTTCATAGTGTCTGTCAGTCATGCCTACATGATGCACACCCTTTATTTTGAAAAGTTTCCTCAAAATGTATTTTTTATTAATTTCTGAAATCTAAGAAATTGAATAACTTTTGGGTCACATGACCTTTTCAACAAAATCATTGTTCATAGTGTCTGTCAGTCATGCCTACATGATGCACACCCTTTATTTTGAAAAGTTTCCTCAAAATGTATTTTTTATGAATTTCTGAAATCTAAGAAATTGAATAACTTTTGGGTCACATGACCTTTTCAACAAAATCATTGTTCATAGTGTCTGTCAGTCATGCCTACATGATGCACACCCTTTATTTTGAAAAGTTTCCTCAAAATGTATTTTTTATTAATTTCTGAAATCTAAGAAATTGAATAACTTTTGGGTCACATGACCTTTTCAACAAAATCATTGTTCATAGTGTCTGTCAGTCATGCCTACATGATGCACACCCTTTATTTTGAAAAGTTTCCTCAAAATGTATTTTTTATTAATTTCTGAAATCTAAGAAATTGAATAACTTTTGGGTCACATGACCTTTTCAACAAAATCATTGTTAATAGTGTGTGTCTGTCAGTCATGCCTACATGATGCACAGCCTTTATTTTGAAAAGTTTCCTCAAAATGTATTTTTTATTAATTTCTGAAATCTAAGAAATTGATTAACTTTTGGGTCACATGACCTTTTCAACAAAATCATTGTTCATAGTCTCTGTCAGTCATGCCTACATGATGCACACCCTTTATTTTGTCATTTTCCCTCAAATTTCTGAAATCTAAGAAATTGAATAACTTTTTGGTCACATGACCTTTTCAACACAATCATTGTTCATAGTGTCTGTCAGTCATGCCTACATGATGCACACCCTTTATTTTGACATTTTTCCTCAAAATGTATTTTTTAATAATTTCTGAAATCTAAGAAATTGAATAACTTTTGGGTCACATGACCTTTTCAACAAAATCATTGTTCATAGTGTCTTTCAGTCATGCCTACATGATGCACACCCTTTATTTTGAAAAGTTTCCTCAAAATGTATTTTTTATGAATTTCTGAAATCTAAGAAATTGAATAACTTTTGGGTCACATGACCTTTTCAACAAAATCATTGTTCATAGTGTCTGTCAGTCATGCCTACATGATGCACACCCTTTATTTTGAAAAGTTTCCTCAAAATGTATTTTTTTCTGAATTTCTGAAATCTAAGAAATTGAATAACTTTTGGGTCACATGACCTTTTCAACAAAATCATTGTTCATAGTGTCTGTCAGTCGTGCCTACATGATGCACACCCTTTATTTTGAAAAGTTTCCTCAAAATGTATTTTTTATGAATTTCTGAAATCTAAGAAATTGAATAACTTTTGGGTCACATGACCTTTTCAACAAAATCATTGTTCATAGTGTCTGTCAGTCATGCCTACATGATGCACACCCTTTATTTTGAAAAGTTTCCTCAAAATGTATTTTTTATTAATTTCTGAAATCTAAGAAATTGAATAACTTTTGGGTCACATGACCTTTTCAACAAAATCATTGTTCATAGTGTCTGTCAGTCATGCCTACATGATGCACACCCTTTATTTTGAAAAGTTTCCTCAAAATGTATTTTTTATTAATTTCTGAAATCTAAGAAATTGAATAACTTTTGGGTCACATGACCTTTTCAACAAAATCATTGTTCATAGTGTCTGTCAGTCATGCCTACATGATGCACACCCTTTATTTTGAAAAGTTTCCTCAAAATGTATTTTTTATTAATTTCTGAAATCTAAGAAATTGAATAACTTTTGGGTCACATGACCTTTTCAACAAAATCATTGTTCATAGTGTCTGTCAGTCATGCCTACATGATGCACACCCTTTATTTCTGAAATTTCTCCTCAAAATGTATTTTTTATTAATTTCTGAAAAATGACCTTTTCAACAAAATCATTCTTGAGGAAAAATGTCAAAATAAAGGGTGTGCATCATGTAGGCATGACTGACAGACACTATGAACAATGATTTTGTTGAAAAGGTCAAGTGACCCAAAAGTTATTCAATTTCTTAGATTTCAGAAATTCATAAAAAATACATTTTGAGGAAACTTTTCAAAATAAAGGGTGTGCATCATGTAGGCATGACTGACAGAGACTATGAACAATGATTTTGTTGAAAAGGTCATGTGACCCAAAAGTTATTCAATTTCTTAGATTTCAGAAATTCATAAAAAATACATTTTGAGGAAAAATGTCAAAATAAAGGGTGTGCATCATGTAGGCATGACTGACAGACACTATGAACAATGATTTTGTTGAAAAGGTCATGTGACCCAAAAGTTATTCAATTTCTTAGATTTCAGAAATTCATAAAAAATACATTTTGAGGAAACTTTTCTAAATAAAGGGTGTGCATCATGTAGGCATGACTGACAGAGACTATGAACAATGATTTTGTTGAAAAGGTCATGTGACCCAAAAGTTATTCAATTTCTTAGATTTCAGAAATTCATAAAAAATACATTTTGAGGAAACTTTTCAAAATAAAGGGTGTGCATCATGTAGGCATGACTGACAGAGACTATGAACAATGATTTTGTTGAAAAGGTCATGTGACCCAAAAGTTATTCAATTTCTTAGATTTCAGAACTTCATAAAAAATACATTTTGAGGAAAAATTTCAAAATAAAGGGTGTGCATCATGTAGGCATGACTGACAGACACTATGAACAATGATTTTGTTGAAAAGGTCATGTGACCCAAAAGTTATTCAATTTCTTAGATTTCAGAAATTCATAAAAAATACATTTTGAGGAAACTTTTCAAAATAAAGGGTGTGCATCATGTAGGCATGACTGACAGAGACTATGAACAATGATTTTGTTGAAAAGGTCATGTGACCCAAAAGTTATTCAATTTCTTAGATTTCAGAAATTAATAAAAAATACATTTTGAGGAGCAATGTCAAAATAAAGGGTGTGCATCATGTAGGCATGACTGACAGACACTATGAACAATGATTTTGTTGAAAAGGTCATGTGACCCAAAAGTTATTCAATTTCTTAGATTTCAGAAATTCATAAAAAATACATTTTGAGGAAACTTTTCTAAATAAAGGGTGTGCATCATGTAGGCATGACTGACAGAGACTATGAACAATGATTTTGTTGAAAAGGTCATGTGACCCAAAAGTTATTCAATTTCTTAGATTTCAGAAATTAATAAAAAATACATTTTGAGGAGAAATGTCAAAATAAAGGGTGTGCATCATGTAGGCATGACTGACAGACACTATGAACAATGATTTTGTTGAAAAGGTCATGTGACCCAAAAGTTATTCAATTTCTTAGATTTCAGAAATTAATAAAAAATACATTTTGAGGAGAAATGTCAAAAATAAAGGGTGTGCATCATGTAGGCATGACTGACAGACACTATGAACAATGATTTTGTTGAAAAGGTCATGTGACCCAAAAGTTATTCAATTTCTTAGATTTCAGAAATTCATAAAAAATACATTTTGAGGAAACTTTTCAAAATAAAGGGTGTGCATCATGTAGGCATGACTGACAGAGACTATGAACAATGATTTTGTTGAGAAGGTCATGTGACCCAAAAGTTATTCAATTTCTTAGATTTCAGAACTTCATAAAAAATACATTTTGAGGAACAATTTCAAAATAAAGGGTGTGCATCATGTAGGCATGACTGACAGACACTATGAACAATGATTTTGTTGAAAAGGTCATGTGACCCAAAAGTTATTCAATTTCTTAGATTTCAGAAATTCATAAAAAATACATTTTGAGGAAACTTTTCAAAATAAAGGGTGTGCATCATGTAGGCATGACTGACAGAGACTATGAACAATGATTTTGTTGAAAAGGTCATGTGACCCAAAAGTTATTCAATTTCTTAGATTTCAGAAATTAATAAAAAATACATTTTGAGGAGCAATGTCAAAATAAAGGGTGTGCATCATGTAGGCATGACTGACAGACACTATGAACAATGATTTTGTTGAAAAGGTCATGTGACCCAAAAGTTATTCAATTTCTTAGATTTCAGAAATTCATAAAAAATACATTTTGAGGAAACTTTTCTAAATAAAGGGTGTGCATCATGTAGGCATGACTGACAGAGACTATGAACAATGATTTTGTTGAAAAGGTCATGTGACCCAAAAGTTATTCAATTTCTTAGATTTCAGAAATTAATAAAAAATACATTTTGAGGAGAAATGTCAAAATAAAGGGTGTGCATCATGTAGGCATGACTGACAGACACTATGAACAATGATTTTGTTGAAAAGGTCATGTGACCCAAAAGTTATTCAATGTCTTAGATTTCAGAAATTCATAAAAAATACATTTTGAGGAAACTTTTCAAAATAAAGGGTGTGCATCATGTAGGCATGACTGACAGACAATGGCTGGGTTTCCCAAACGCATATGGTGTAAGACTTGTAGTGCTGCACATGCTCAGATGCTCCTCTAGGCCGCACACAGAAGCCTGTGAACATAGACATTCCGTGCATAGATGTGCCACGCAATGGTAGGCCTCAGGCCTCAGGTCTACCATTCTGAAATTTAATTTAATAATATTTGGACCGACAGTAGGCTCTCTTTACTCTTAAAAATAAATATATTTATGTATATATATACACACACACACAAACACACACACACACACACACACACACACACACACACACACACACACACACACACATAAATATATGTATATATATATATATATATATATATATACTAGAATTTCGCGGGCCTTCTGCCCGCTCATCCTAGCGTCACGCGTCGTAAATGGGAAGAAGGCAATAGCGGGAAGGCGATACTCGATTTACTTGGAAAAGCAAACATGGCAACCCATATTTTTCATACATCCAGTTGCTTGGAAAGTGCAAACTTGGCAACCTGGCTGAGTGGCCCTATTGTTTGTTTTGCTTGTTTTTATTTCCGTCTAAAAGCAAGCATGGCAAGTGGCAATATATACCAAGTTGCTTGAATGTCGTAAATGTGGCAACCTAGCGGGAATAGTATACTGTACTCCTCTGTACTGTACTGTAGTCCTCTGCACTGTGCTGTACTGTACTTTACTGTACTGTGCTCCACTGTACTGTGCTGTACTCCACTGTACTGTGCTGTACTCCACTGTACTGTACTCCACTGTACTGCACTCCACTGTACTGCACTGTACTGTACTCCTCTGTTCTGTTCTGCTCTCTTCTCTTCTGTACTGTACTGTACTGTACTGTACTGTACTGTACTGTACTGTACTGTACTGTACTCCTCTGTTCTGCTCTCTTCTCTTCTGTACTGTACTGTACTGTACTGCTGTACTGTACTGCTGTACTGCACTCCTCTGTTCTGCTCTCTTCTCTACTGTAGTGTAGTGTAGTGTGTACCCCCTGTCCATTAGGGTAGAGGTGTATATATATATATATATATATATATATATATATATACATACACATATATATACATTTTAAGAGTAACGAGAGCCTACTGTCAGCTGTCCAGCAGTCCAAATATTATTAAATTAAATTTGTGCGTGGCACATCTATGTACGAAATGTCTATGTTCACAGGCTTCTGTGTGCGGCCTAGAGGAGCATCTGAGCATGTGCAGCACTACAAGTCTTACACCATATGCGTTTGGGAAACCCAGCCCTTATGAACAATGATTTTGTTGAAAAGGTCATGCGACCGAAAAGTTATTCAATTTCTTAGATTTCAGAAATTAATAAAAAAATACATTTTGAGGAAACTTTTCAAAATAAAGGGTGTGCATCATGTAGGCATGACTGACAGACAATATGAACAATGATTTTGTTGAAAAGGTCATGTGACCAAAAAGTTATTCAATTTCATAGATTTCAGAAATTCATAAAAAATATTTTTTTAGGGAAATTTTCTAAATAAAGGGTGTGCATGATGTAGGAATTACTGACAAATAATTTGAACAATGGTTTTGTTGAAAAGGTAATGCGACCAAACAGTTATTCAATTTCTTAGATTTCAGAAAATCATAAAAAATATTTTTTTAGGAAAAATGTTAAAATAAAGGGTGTGCATCATGTAGGCATGACTGACAAACAATATGAACAATGATTTTATTGAAAAGGTCATGTGACCAAAAGGTTATTCAATTTCTTAGATTTCAGAAATTCATAAAAAATACATTTTGAGGACAACTTTCAAAATAAAGGGTGTGCATGATGTGGGAATTACTGACAAATAATTTGAACAATGATTTTGTTGAAAAGGTCATGCGACCAAAAAGTTATTACATTTCTTAGATTTCGGAAAATCATAAAAAATATATTTTTAGGAAATTTTTCAAAATAAAGGGTGTGCATAGTGTATGCATGGTCAATGAACATTGTGATGTGTTTTTGTGTGTCCAGGTGGTTTTGTCTAGGAGATATAGCATTTTTTTAAAAATTGCAATCTGTAATTTATTGACGGTCCCTAAGATTTTCGAATATCCAACTGGGTGAATATCCAACCTGAAACCAACTTCACCGCGGTCATCGGCCGGTCGTCGCGGGCACTCGCGCCTGGAGGCGCTCGGGCGCGACTCCTTGGCCTCAAGGTCTCCTGAGTCGGCGTGCCTCCGTCATGGTCCAAAACTATACTTTATCGGCGAAAAAAAATTGTTGTTTGAAAAAGTTATGTCCCGAGCGGGAGTCAAACCCAGACTCCCAGTGATAGTGGATGGGGACAAATAATAATTGTTTGGTAAATCAATGTACATATTATTATTATTATGTCTCTCTCTCTCTCTCTCTCTCTCTCTCTCTCTCTCTCTCTCTCTCTCTCTCTCTCTCTCTCTCTCTCTCTCTCTCTCTCTCTCGGTCCGGGTCGAAATGTCAGGTCCAAGCGGGTCGAGAGCGGGTCGAATGGTCCGGGTCGAATCGTCCTGGGTCGAAATCTCTGGTGACCCACTGCCATAACCATGGCGACATTGTTTGACACAAAAACGCTAATAAACAGCTGAGAAATCGAAAAAGGGGCTTCGCAGTTGCGTTCAGATGGTAATGGTCAATGGCTGTGTGCAAATTCAGATCAATAGCTCCAGCCACTCAGGAGAACCAGGCACTACAGGTTTGCTCTCACCACCTTCGACGGTCACCAGAGATTTCGACCCAGGACAATTCGCCCAGCCGCGAATTTGAGTCAGCTCGACCCAAATTTACCGGGTCGAATTATCTGTGTAACCCCTAGAGGGTAGTAGAGTACAAGGTGACGGTGGTGAGGTCCTGAAGGTACAAGGCCAACCTTAAACCCACCACAGAGGTTTGTCAAATTATAGGAGGATTCAATATGTGCTTTTTAAACATGACTCCTTTAACGCTAATACAATGGTGTTTTGCCTTAGTCCTCACTAACTGAACACACAGATGTCTCTCAAAACATGTTGAAGTTATCTCATTAGAAACAACATTTGGATACTGTAGTGTTAACACTTGATGTTTTGCTTTGTACGTGAAGTCCACCAATTTTTGAATTTTAGTGCTTTTAATTTGATAAAGAGTGTTGGTTCTCTGCAAGTACTTTTGTTTACAATTCGTATGGTACTTTTTTGAAGGACGAATAATAAGTAAGTAATATATCGAAAGGACTTCAGTTCTTACCACACACAACATACAGTAATGTGTAATCATTCTGTATTTCCCCACACCAACACACATACCCTCCAGAGGGCGCAGTAATACAACTCAATGTTATTGGTGCTTAGCCCAGAAATGTGTGCATCTCCTATGGAAGAGGTTAATAAACCAACAGAGAGCCACAATACTGATATGTGTAATTGTGGATCCCTCTGGGAACAGAAAGGTTGTAGGAGAGCATGGACTTTATTTCCATGACTTAAGTGTCTAGACCTTCAATGTTCCAAAATAAAAATGATGAATGTCTATTTATGTCTAGCCACACCAGATATGGATCATTAATCAGTGTTATAGTTTGATGTTGCAATCATCTTTGTCATTCAAATGTTAGTCTTGAATTGAATTAACCCATCATATCATATCTGGCCATTCCACTTGGCTATGTTCCTCAACCCAAAAGTGGATTGAATGTGAGGTGTATTGTACTACATAGGGTCACACAAATAATAGTAGACTTATGACTTTATGTTATTTCATGTATTGATTCCTGGATCTTTTGTCAATGCAAAATTAGGTTGAAACCAACCTATGAAACCAGTTGAGAGCCACTCCAAATGCTTGGTGCACATTGAAATTGTACTGTTTTTGCCATTATGCTGCCCCAGACACAATAGGAATCCTGAAAGAATGTTTTTATTGTATACACTCGAACCCTAGCGTTGCCATGTTCTGGGAGGAATTGGGAATTTGTATCGGGCACCATCAAGTATAAGATTTTAGTTGTACATTTTCTAACATACTCTGAAATATATTATGGCAGTGGTGATTATATTCACTGTACTTTTATTTTATGTAACCTTTACTAAACCAGGCAGACAAGATTAAGAACAAATTATGGTAACACTGTATGTTAAAGTCGGGTCTATAATGCATTATAGGTACATTTATAATGCATTATAATGCGCTTATAAGGCAAGTGCTCGTCATAATGCATTATAAGCTCTGTGGAACAGTATGCAAACATTTATAATGAGTGTTCTGAAGCCTTATAAGTGCATAATAAGGCATTATAATTGTGATTATAAATAATGCTACCTGGTAGTTATAATAAAATAATTATTAATCATTGACAATTTTGTGTGCAGTACCGGTATTGTGCATAATGTTTTATCCAGCATGAAATACATGTTATGGAATGTTGAATGTTCGACACATTTCCTATGGGACGATACAGTTGATCTTATCTTATCCTATTGTATCGTGCCGCCTGCCACAGCATTTTGGCAGAGATCTTTTTGGGATCACATCATACAATAACTTAAATTAAAACAGCTGATGTTGCACATGGCGCATCGCACTTAAGGCCTTGTGCCTCATCCAGTAAGCCCTGGAAGGCCCAATTTGAGGCGTCATTTCAGAAAAAAAATGGGGGTGGCAAAAATGAGTTACCACTTAAAGGGATATTTCACTTTCAAAAAAACTTTTAGTCATTTTATCATCTACTCAGGCTTTTGTGAGCCCCCCAGACCGTTTTTAAGTTGCCTGATTCAGTATTTAGATATTTGATATTCATTTTATCAGACACGCCCCCTTCCTATACAAACCCATTATAACTTCAAACTCCATTTCTAACATGTTAGATTCATCAAAAACATCCGTCCTTGGTTCTGGTGACTCACCCTGCCCTCCTAATACGCGAGGGGGCCGTGTTTTTTCGATAACCTTTTTCATTTATTTTTAATATTTCTTTTGGAAAATGAAAAAAAATTAAATACAATAAAAAATAATAATAAAATAAATGAAAAAAGTAATCGAAAAACCACGGCCCCCTCACGTATTAGGAGGGTGGGGTGAGTCAGCAGAACCAAGGACGGGTGTTTTTGATGAATCTAACGGGTTAAAAATGGAGTTTGAAGTTATAATGGGTTTGTATAGGAAGGGGGCGTGTCTGATAAAATGATTATCAAATATCTAAATACTAAATCAAGCAACTTAAAAACGGTCTGGGGGGCTCACAAAAGCCTGAGTAGACGATAAAATGACCCACAGTTTTTTTTAAAGTGAAATATCCCTTTAAGCCCCATTTCCAAACTAGTGAAAATAGAGGGTCTACAGGTTAAAAGTGTATGATAAATGTATGGTTGCGAACGAGAAAACGCAGATCTATAACATGTCCCATGTCACAAGAAGATGGACGGGCATGGCTTGAGATGCACCCAGCATTGATCTGAAATCAGATTAATATGCAACAAAAAAAAATCTGATTTGGGGAAAATATGCATGAAACAATTGAATTTGAGGTTGAATATGAACACTAGGGGGTGGCAATTGCCATCCCCCTGAGACCCCAAATGACGCCCCTGGGGTTAAGGGACACTGCTTTGTGATCAAAAGGTTCACAGAGCAGGTTCATTATAATATTTCTGCTCACATCATGGTCCTGTCCTACATTTCTCTGTGCAAAAGCATGCATCAGCTGATTGAATAAAATGTAAATGTAAACTTTGACATGCAGGCTATGTGTGAAACTGAAGTGAACCAGCTGTGGTGGTATTATGGCAGTTAGTAACCACTTAACTTAGTTGACCGGATTCCTAAGGGCCCTACAGTATAATATATCCTTGAAAATAGACGATCTACAAGATATACAACAATGCGACAAGTTGTGAGATTGTAGATCTCCTATTTTGAACCGAATGTATGACCCCAGAAGAGCGGCGCTAGGATTCAAATGGTTATAAAAATGCACCTACTGTTTCCAGATCTTGGCCAAATATCTACTAATCACACATAGTGTTTGTTTTACAACAGTGAGGAGTACCAGATGAGTGGGATTTCATGCATCAGGACACTCCAATTAGCCTCAGGTAAGCTGGAAATCACTTTAATTAACTTTCAAAATCCTTTCCTGTGGTTTTCTACAGTTACTGGCAGTCATTGTATTGTTTGGCAAAATCCGCCCACCTGGGACTCCAAGCAGATAAAAAACAAATTCATATATTTTTTAAGTACTACTACTTTTACTTTTTTATTGCATTATATTTGGTCTTTGTAATTCATCTGTGGTAGGTTTGGGAACTTTGTTTTTGTATTCGTCTTTCAAAGCATGTCTTGTGTGCCTCTGACAAACACGATGAACAATGAATGACGGTCAAAATAGGAAAAGTTTTTTTTGTGACTTGTGTTATGCACAACAGACCACCTTGTAAAGTCCTCACATCAAGATGGCCCCTCCTCCTCCTCCCCCCAGCAGATCCCCAACTAAAGCTAATTCACTCCATCCTTTCCGTATCATGCTAGAGTTGTTCATTTGCAAGAGGCTGAACAAAAAAAAAAAGAAGTGCAACGGACAGGCCAATCTTTACTCTATGCACCCACACACACACACACACACACACACACGCGCGCACAACGATAAGGTCCCAAATCTGTGGTCCAGATGTGCTCAGTACATACCACAGCTGTACTAACACCACTTTATGCAACACGACGGCCTGTCATTAACAGCAAAAAAAGTGCTGCGCCGGATGCGCTCTGTCAAGCCGCGCAACCCCTATACCCCCTTACCCCCCCCCCCCATTTGTCCTCCAGCCCCCGTACCTCCACCACCCCTGCTACCCCCCCCCCCCCTCTCCCTCCCTCCCTCACGCCATATAACCCCCAGCAGCGTCTGCATCCCATCATCTCCCTTCTCTTTTTTTAAACATCCTCGCACTCATCAGCCCGAGGTTATGAGGCTTGTGGCACGCGCACCGCATTCCTGGGAGGTGATGCGAAACAGAAATGCATTAAATTCCCGAGATCTGCAATCCATCGCAGGGGGGCGGGAGGCAGGAGGTGGGGGTTTGTTAGGAAAGAAGAAGGGAGGAGGGGATGGGGAAGGGAAGGAGGTGGGGGGGGGGGTCTTGGTGTAGAGGCCAGTCGGGGTCGGTGCCTCGCAGACACACACACACACACACACGCACACGCACACACACACACTCGCTTAAAATCCTTTCCTCCTTCCACTCTGTATCGTGGTATCGAGTGCTTCAGAGATACCAAAATGTGTGTAAGGCACCTCTAAGGAATCCAAAATATATAGGGTTCAAAACTTGGGAGGAATTTGTGGTATTTATAGAAGAGGATGGTGAAGTTGGGGGGGCTTTTCGTGAGCCCTGAGGTCCACAGGGACCACAGAGGTTTGTAGAGCATGCATGCAGAGGAGTGTGTGTGTGTGTGTGTGTGCGCGCGTGTGCGTGCGCGCGCAAATGCGTTTGTGTGCGTAAAATAAAACGTCTGCAGATCGTTTGCCTTCCTTTGCTGTATCGCACATGACAATTCATGGACCCCTTGGGGGGCCGTGCTGGGGGCGCGTTACGAGTCGAATGACCACTCCATGAAGCATCTGGTATGGGGGCCAACCAAAAATAGCACACAACTGCATCTTCACATTATATATCTCTATGGAAGATTGAGGGGTCTCGGGAGGATCCTTCTGTAAGGGTCAACGACGCAAACAGATGTCCTCCTTCGCCTCATAAAAATGAAAAACACCGAGCACGGGCTCCGAGAGGACGTTGAATTAAGAACGGCATACTGTTTTGCAGGGGTTATTGGTGTTAAGTGAGAGGCCCTCACCTGTCAGAGGAATTTCACCTTTGACCTCATTTCACCTGTGTATCAACCTTAATTTGCATTAGTTTTCGGAGCATTTCACAACACATTAGAGTTGGTGGAAAAGCAATGGCAACTGGTGGTGCTAACAGTATCAGCCACAATTGCTCTTTCATGTTTAAAGGATATTTTTTCGGGCGCATGTGGTTTACTTTACGAGGAAGAAGAGAGTCGAGGGGGGGGGGGGTTCATACGGGTCATAAGGACCTGGGCCAGATTTGAACCCAGGACCTCACAATTATGTGGACAGTGCAACAAGTTGACTCACCAGACTGTCCCAGACAGTATCTATCAACAATCCTTCTGTAATGTGTAATTAATGTCCTTGCAGGATATTTCACAACACATCATATTACAAGCAGTGATAAAGCATACCTAACATAACAGGCTATTTATATTAGAGTCTGTGGAATAGCATTCCAAGTACACAATGTTGTGTAAGTCTAAATGAAATAAAATGCAGTGGATTCTTTTTTGTTTTTGTCGCATTCCTAAGCTAATAATTTGATTCCGTCTCCTACCGGCTAATGTATCCGGTAGGAGACAGAAAGTACATTATTTGTGTCTCCTACCGGAAATACACACGGTCATCAAATTATTGTCTTAGGAATGCCACAAAACAAAAAAAAAATCGATGAAATCAAGGCTTCATGGGGTGTGTAATTGATAGAAAATAAGATTTTTTTTGGATGAACTCCTCCTTTAAGTTACAATTTTGAAGTATTTGTACTTTACTGGAGTATTTCTAATTTTCAGTACTTTTACTTCTACTCCACTACATCTCGGAGGCAAATATTGTACTCTTACTCCACTACAATTATTTGAAAACTTTAGTTACTAGTTACTTTTTGTTTTTTGATTATTATTACAAAACATACATTAACCCTATATACATTTCGGATATAGGGCTGTGAGCATTGTGAGCTTGTAGATCTGCTATTTTCAAAAGATTTGTATACATTTTATACATTTGAAAACTTGTGAAACGGTACTTTAAGAATATTTTGATACAGACAAATTTTGTACTTTTACATGTTTTGAATTCCGGACTTTTACTTGTAGCCGAGTATTTCTACATTGCGGTATTGATACTTTTACTTAAGTAAAGAAATGTAGTACTTTTTCCACCACTGATAAAATGGATCAAATATCGGGTGACTAGTGGCACTTAAAGGTAGGGTAAGTGATATTTTTGGGTTAAAACAAAAAGTATTTTGTTAAAAGGTTAAAATACTATATTCTGATAGTAATCATTGCTATAGAGTGTTTTTTCAGTAACAGATGTCTCCCTGTCTCTCCAGCTCTTTAATAAACAGAAAATACATTTTTCGGTAGGTGTCAAAATCTCAGCCAATCAGGAGAAAGTACCCATTTTTAAGCTTAATTTGTATAGTGTTCCAGTTCAAATTTTGCATGCTAATTTCTTAGTGTCATCACTTCCAATTTCACTTGTTTAATCTGTATCCTGATTGAGTTCTCTGTCCTGGTTGGATAAAATTGGAAATGAAACTGAAACTGTAACGAAAATGCATTTTCTGTTTAATAAAGAGTTGGAGAGACAAGGAGACTCCTAATACTGAACAAACACTCTATAGCAATGAGTACTATCAGAATATAGAGCTATTTAACAATTATTTTAACCAACGCAAATCACTTACCCTACCTTTAATCAGCACTATTGCTGAGTGCTTACAACTCTTTCCAGCCAACACTGTACCAACACAGTATTATTAACTTCCTTGAATACATTTCTATTTCCATTAGCGAACGGTTTTATTCTCTAGAGAGTAAGTCTATTGTGAAGTCATGTGTTACTGAGTCAACCTTTATGCAACGTGGGATTTGCCACGATGCTTGCAGGCTCCACTTTAGGGATTGTGTGAGGTTCAAGGGTGCAAGGAGAGGGAATTTGGGACAAAGGATCTGGCTCTAATCAGCTCCTCTGACTCGGGCTGACTCTGCATCCACAGGAAGGCCGAGCCCCAGGCCACGGTGGGGAAATCAAACCCATCTTTTTCAATTGTTCATTCCAGATATAAATACCTTCTGACAATGAGACCGACCAAGCTCAAGGTGAGCAGGGTGCCATTCCTATCTTTTTTTTGTTTTTTGTCACTTAATGCCCTACTTCGACGTACAAGAGCGTACAAAAACAGTAGTGAAAATAGCCGATCTACAAGCTCACAACACATCGCATCGCGTTGTGATCTTGTTGATAGGCTATTTTCACTATTTCGGACGATTGCTGCTCCCCAGGTCGGAGGTTACCTAGCTCTGATCCACTCCATAGCGTTAAAGAGTTCTCCTTCTAACGCTATGGACCAGAGCTAGAGGTTACCAATGGACATAAGAAAGCACACACACTAACCTCCTATGTGCACACCATAGACTGTACAATATGGTGCACACTTAACTAAAGGCACACTCACACCGTGGCATAGACACAAGGACAAACATATCATCCTCTATATGCAGACACAGTTTTTTATGTAAAATCACATAAATATCAACACACACACACATCAACTTTATTGTCACATCACAGGTTCACACCTGGGTGAAATTCGTTTTGTGCAAGCTCCATCGTTTTCTGTTATTTCCATAAGAGAAAGAAGAAGGGGAGAGAGAGATCAATAATCTACATATTTACACATGGTCTAGCCGTAGCGTGGCCCGGGTGAGGAGCGTGCGGAGAGGTGGCAGAAGGGGGGGTTTGATCTGAATCTGTGTGGAATGCTATACGTGACAAGACACAAGGACTTCAGAAGTCAGAGTGCTCCTCGTCCTCCTCTCCCCCACGAACACTGAAAGAATGTGTGGCGAGGCGCAAATATAAAACACAAGTGTTTTGTCAGGAAAAAAGGAAAAAGAAAAAAAAACCTTTACAACCCCCATGGACTGCACTGTGTGCTCCTGCCAGCGCATGAAGTGTACTCCTTTTCCCCTTGAAGAACATCTGACTTAATGTGATCAAGCCAAGTTCAGAGCTGGCCTCCCCCCAGCACATTGTTTACCCGCATCCTTCTTAATTGCGAGGAATATATGAACTCATGCTAAAAATACTTCTGCCTCAGCGTGAGTCAAGGAAGAGACAGACTGAGAAGAAGTCGTGTCGTGTGTGACAGTTTAGCGTGGTTTTCCGCAAGCTGGATTGTTTCCCGCAACCGGGGTGAAAGGCCGCAGCACTTGATGAGTTGGGGGGCCTTAAGAATTACCTGTACTTACGCTACTGTATCATCAGCACACTCCATTACAAACGTCTCAAAAAAACATACAGACGCTCACGTACAGCTGCAGTTTATTACATCTCAGATAAAAGTGGAGTTTCTTTTGTTCTATTGTCAAAAGAGGGGGATGACTCGGAGATGGGGAATATCACACCTAATTTAAGCCATTTTGATTGAATGCTCAGTGTACATTGGATTGGCTAGTGTGTGGATTTCAAGGGTCTATGGCTGACAGGGGTCCTCAGTACAGACATTTTAGCAATTGTATTGTTTAATACTATACAAATATCGCCATTGTTAGATTTATTACTGAACCTTCACACCATTAAAAAGTAAATCATAGATAAGGTACTTGGTTCAGTGATTCTGTAGAGTGAGAGGAAAATCCCTTGAAATAATTGCTACACAGGTGATTACAATTGTGGTTAAATCGAAATGATTTTATTATCCTTAGTCTAAGTTTTACAATTATTATGAGCCTATAAACTATTAGAATGAATTATCAAACAAACAATAAAGATACTACACCAGATATATATTACATCGGAGCTCCGAGATACACGCCTCTCAAGCAGGTCGAGAAGTTTGTAATAACATAAGATTTTTCTCATCAAGCTTTTATATCTCTGGCATAAAGATTAAAATAAAAATCATCAACAGGAGTCGCTGTTGATCCATCGTAGGGGATTGAGCATGCGGCCCCTAATCCCGTGCCATCTCGCGACCCATCGTTGGGGCGGGCAAAGGCCCCCTCCCTGTGTGTTCATTCTCCCACGGCTACTCCGGGCTGCAAGATGACCTTGGCTTCTTCAGGGTACCTGTGGAATGTACCCTCCCTAAAACTCCTCTATTTTCTACTGTGCTTATTAGATAACATTATATCAAGACCTCTTTAAACTATGATCTCATCTCCTGCTCTGATAAACAGTTTTTTTAATATAAGGGTATATTGACGCAGTTATACTAACACTCAACACTATTAGACCTACAAATTATTCAAATATACGCACAGTATAAAATCTAACTATTAGTGTATTGCTCAAATAAATCTGAATAGCTGAGTTTAACTCTAAAAACACTAATTTCCTTACAATTCCCCCTTTTCCACCTTTAAAAATAGGTGGAATCTAAGAAGGGAAATTATGGAGGACCGGGTACACCTAAATCTACAGTGTTATGTCACAAATCATTGCCATTTGGTCCTCGTGTGTGTCTGGGTTAGGATAAAGGTTAGGCACGTCTCTTCAGGTGCTGCAATGAAAAAATTGTAATTAAGACACACATTCTCCCATGCCACTACCAACTGCGAACAGCCAAAACCCCAAAGGACTGCCCCAATGTCCCCCTTAGCTGACTGGCTGGGGAGGAAACTAAACAGACAGACAAGCCACAACATAAAGCAAGCATAGCATGACAAACACAGATTATGCTGGATTCTGGGTATACCTCCTGTCCGTTTCTCCTGTGTCTGTTAGAAAAATAGAGGCTTTCAATGTAATTAGGGTCTGTACACTTTGTAATACATTTTCTACACATTTTGCTCAGGTCCAGGGGCGTCCCCCTTCAGACCTGTAGATGGTCCTCGAATGTGTCGCCCTGTGGTTAGTTTGTATGGGGAATAACCAATACTGCTGTTAACAGATGACTGTACAAAAGTTAATACAATCGCACTGCTTACCTCAAATTTTGAATTGAAACACTATTGTAATATCGTTTTGGGCTGCTACACCTCCACTTTCATCATATCTGACCAAATTATTTTTAGAATGTATTCATTCTCAACTAAACATGCCCCGCGCCATCTGCCACTCGTTAAAAAAACATTCCTTGTTCTTATCATATATTTTATTATTATTTATGTTCCTTCTAACATTCACTCCTAACCCACAAGACAATGAGATACTTTAAATTTACTTATTGTCATATTTCTAACATTCTCACATTCCGCACTTACTTATTGAACTTACTAGATGCCATTTAAGTCTTCAAACACTTTCCAACATTTAAGAAGCATTTAAACACTTCTAATTTATTCCATACTATACTCTGTTGATTTAGTACTCTTCTAATTCTGAACTTTTAATAAAAATACACTAAACTAAACTAAACTTCTCTGTCTGTTCAATCACACCACTTACATACAGGCCGTGGCAGTCAAATGCTCTCTTGGCCTCCTTAGCTCTTTTACTTCTAAACATCACATACAGAAGCTCTCCCTCCTCTCTTTCTCTCTCAAGCCCTCTGATAACATTCTTTTTTCCATTCAACGGCCCTCATTTAATATTTTAACAAACTTTCTTCTCCTATTGTTCCAAACTTCACCTCCACTACGCCTACTTACTTAATTACTACATACACTTGTAATCTTTGGTCAGGGTGCCAGTCAGTGTATAGTGTGAGTTTTCTATGTACAACAATGTATCTGCCATAACAATGTATACTACAGTATGTGGTTGCAGGAGTTTTCTCTGTGGACTTTAATGTTATGCTATAATCCCTCAGTAGGCTACTTGTCTCTCCCCCTTTTTCTGAAAAAAAGACTGCGCTATTTTTTTTAGAAACACACAACTAAAGGTGCACTCTGCCCTACTTTCGCCATTTAATACTTTAATTACCAACTAGCCAGAGGAAAATTTGCTTTCACATGGTTTGGGGCTGGAGACCCTGGTTTGACATCTTCCAGTGGCTCGGTCACGTGACACACTCCTCCACACTCCTCCTGCCGGAAGACAGACGCAAAACAGTTTATGTTTTCCTGAGCACCCCCAAAATGCTCATTCGATATAGTTCTCTCTCCTGCACGTGTCGCATGTGCATTGCAAACAATCCAGTAGCATCGTTTATATCCCAGGTCGCATAGACTGACCCCTTCACGCCTGTAATGTCTCGTCCAATAGCTGCAGACAGTGTCACTTCATGTGAAAAAGCAAATTGTCCAGACCATAAACATCGTGGACCCCTCGGATGTGAACGCAATTATCCTCAGCAGGGTTATTTACTTTGAAAAATGGCAGTTATAATAATTTGGCAGTTAGCAGTATTATCATCATTATTATTTATTCCTCTTAAACTTTTGCTTATCATGTGTGTGAAATGTATGGTTTCGCATGTGTACTGCAGCAGCTAAGCAATGTCATGTATGTTGTGTGTGTCCGTGCGTGCATGCACTCTGACCTCTCTCCTACTCTCTCATACTCCCTTCTATTCACTTTTCTCTGCCCTCTATGCTGGTCCTGCTTAACCCTGTAACCTTCATTTCCTGCCTTAACACCTTGCTTACTCCTATAACTGGTCTGTTCTATTCTGCCTCATTTAAGATTGTTGCTGGCTCTGACCACCCTGCTGGCAGTCACCGTGTGTTCGCTGCCGTCTGGGTTGTGTGCAATCACGGGCAAAATGTCCCATATCATTGCAGTTAAAACATCTGACCTGAGACATGTCACGTGGATCCCTATAACCCCCTCTTCCTCCACCATATCCTCCTCTTCCTCCACCCTTATAGTACCCATGGTTGCTATTTTGCTGTTGTAACCGCATTTGTTGCATTAATAACATCTGTTGCATTTGCTCAAATGAAAACATGGGCGTGGTCTGTGTGTTCGGCGCCTGAGGTTGTGATGTGGGAGCTACCTGTACCACTGGCTGTGTAGGCACTGTGTTAAGATCAGGTGCATTCTTTTTGGCATTCTTTTTGGTTGTACTAATCTGTTGTTCTACTTGTTGTATTTGTAATCTGAGAAGCCTTTTTTTCATATCAGCAATTGTCGCCATGTCAACTGTTTTACAGCAGGGGACTAAGGTACTGCTATTTTTACCACTCCCTAGTAAATGGCAGTATTTCAGTATTTCTCATACAACTGTCCTTCCGCAGTAATTTGTAACAAAGCGGCTGGATGTGGCACTTAATATGATTCTCACTGAAAATGCCAATTTTTATGATCCCCCACGTTACAATCTATATAAGATAAAGCATGAGACTACTCAGTGAAACACATTATAGCAGTGATTTATTACTGGGGATTTCTCTGCCTGCCCTGTGTGTGTGAGAATGTGGGAGTGTCATGTGGCGGCACCACTACTCAAATTCTGTCTCCCTTTTTCATTCTAACTTTCTCAGGGAGTTTTCAAAAATGCTCAAAAACTCTCACTCATTTGTGCCTTATGTCAGGAACCAATGACAAATATTTGGCTCCCGAAAATTACTCAACACTTCTTGAAAATATGTTTTCAAATACAATTCACTAGAAGCACCAAAAACACACATAAAAAAATAGCGCAATGAACTGTAGTATATTATACAATGATTTAACAGTGAACTAGAAAGAGATAGACAGAAGAGATGCGACAATTAATAGATTGTCGCGAGCACACACCACCCCCAAATACTTTTTCCCCAAAACAAACTTACAGCGCGGCGCGCTATAAGGAAACCCACCCATACAATAAATGTCAAGACTATATCCGTTATATGTCGGCAGTTATATCACTGTTAATCTCTCGGCAGCTATAAACTGTAATGTCTCGGCAGCTATATCGCTGTTAACATCTCGGCAGCTATAAACTGTAATGTGTCGGCAGCTATATCGCTGTTATATTTCGGCAGCTATAAACTGTAATGTGTCGGCAGCTATATCGCTGTTATATCTCGGCAGCTATGAACTGTAATGTGTCGGCAGCTATATCGCTGTTATATTTCGGCAGTCCTAAACTGTAATACCTGATATTAACCGCACTTTGTGTGACAACGTAGATACTGGATCAAGGTACATGCTGCACTCGTGCGGTAAAATCTGGTAATCTCTCTACTGTTAATACCCATAAATAATAGTCTCCCGTCAAACTTCCTGAGTCCGATTTTGCACAGTTAAAACACACAGCTTAATGACAATTCATTCAAATTTGGTTATAAATCAATGTCCTACAATCGCTAAATTTAAATCAATGTTTTGGGATTACGACAATTGCTTATCTCAGTCAAACAAACTCAGGTTAGAGTAATCAATCACTGAATTCGTCGAAACAGGCTTCAGCAAGCCTTATCTTTCACCCCGGGGCAAGTTTGCTCAAACCGAGACAAGAAAGCCGAGACCGGTTACTGGAATGATGTCCAGACGGTCAACCTGCCAAAGGATTTCCCTCCCACAGAACCATAAGGGTTTTCGGCACCAATTTGTTAGATTTATTACTGAACCTTCACACCATTAAAAAGTAAATCATAGATAAGGTACTTGGTTCAGTGATTCTGTAGAGTGAGAGGAAAATCCCTTGAAATAATTGCTACACAGGTGATTACAATTGTGGTTAAATCGAAATGATTTTATTATCCTTAGTCTAAGTTTTACAATTATTATGAGCCTATAAACTATTAGAATGAATTATCAAACAAACAATAAAGATACTACACCAGATATATATTACATCGGAGCTCCGAGATACACGCCTCTCAAGCAGGTCGAGAAGTTTGTAATAACATAAGATTTTTCTCATCAAGCTTTTATATCTCTGGCATAAAGATTAAAATAAAAATCATCAACAGGAGTCGCTGTTGATCCATCGTAGGGGATTGAGCATGCGGCCCCTAATCCCGTGCCATCTCGCGACCCATCGTTGGGGCGGGCAAAGGCCCCCTCCCTGTGTGTTCATTCTCCCACGGCTACTCCGGGCTGCAAGATGACCTTGGCTTCTTCAGGGTACCTGTGGAATGTACCCTCCCTAAAACTCCTCTATTTTCTACTGTGCTTATTAGATAACATTATATCAAGACCTCTTTAAACTATGATCTCATCTCCTGCTCTGATAAACAGTTTTTTTAATATAAGGGTATATTGACGCAGTTATACTAACACTCAACACTATTAGACCTACAAATTATTCAAATATACGCACAGTATAAAATCTAACTATTAGTGTATTGCTCAAATAAATCTGAATAGCTGAGTTTAACTCTAAAAACACTAATTTCCTTACACCATGGGGCCCAGAATTCCAACCGGCTACCCGGTTGGTACTGTGAAAAAGATCAGATCAGATCAGATCAGATCAGATCAGATCACCAGAGGAAAATGCTGGTGTCATAGCAGCCATGTTGAAACAAAAAGGCACAGGTACCGGTAGTATAAGTTAAAAACAAGACAAAATAAACAAGAGCAACATCGGCCACTGTGTTCTCCTTTTTAAAAAAAAGAAGAAAGATATGAGTCATACAGGAGGAATCACATCTCATCTTAAGTGCCAGCTTCATCCTGTGACTTGGACAAGAGGACAGCCCCTGGCCCCTGTACCCCTCCCCAACCCCCCAATGCAAAATCAGATCACCTTGATTTATCACGTACTGTTCTTCGATTCAACACGATAACGATATTCACGTTCACGTGGAAGACATGAGGTCTTCAGTGATAACTCACACGCAAACTGACTGAGTGCCAAAAGGATCCCAGAGAGCTTGTAAAAATAGCAAAAAGGTGGACACTTTTTCAAAGAGCAACAACAAAGAAGACTAAATAAACTAAGCCTTATTATTTTTATCTGTTGCAACTTTGTAGTGATAAAACGGTCTTTTTTTCTTAACTATAAACCCCTTAATGAGGACAATGTGACAGTAATCCTCTGGCTCCAGCCATTCTCATTCTAATGAAGTGTTATACACAAGCATTTTGCTCACAGAGTGCCAGGGTCGCATTTCACGGGGTCTAAATCACTGGTCTCTGCAGGGAGGCCGTGGTGAGTGATGGCCAGTCACCAAAGGAGGGAATATTTTCTCGCCAGATTTATTTTTTTATGTGCCCCAACCGCTATCCACAGTGCACAGCTGAAGAATGCAGACCACGTGGCATGCAAATCGTCTAGTGTGACCACAGACAGCTCGCAGCTGATGATTGCAATTAGAGAGCTAACTATAGCAGCGTTAGATGTTTGAAATTAAAACAGAAAAAGTGATAGCTAGCATGCTATTTTCAAAACAGTTTTTATGGCCCACCGGGGGGACATCCATCATGTAGGATTGGAGGAGGGAACGTGGAATAAAACCCCAAAATATCTTGGATAAGTGATCTAAATTTGCGCCGCTCGTTGCCTTAGTACAAAAATACAAAAGATAAACACCCCACTCATGTTTGGGGTGTGTTCCTCCCCACTGTTATGAATGCAAAATTATGAATGATATAAAAAGTGACTCCCTAGAGATTACCCTATCCGCTGTGTCAGGGTATCTTAACCCAAGAGATAATTTTTGTGCAATTAAACTTGTATGACGGTTATTATGGCATGTGCATGTGGTAGTGGTCAACCAGTTGGTTTATTTGTCAGCATGACTCATACTATTGTAGTAGGAAACTGTGGAAAACATTACACACTCAAATGATTTGCTTCGGTATTTAACACAGCATTCATTGAGTATTTCATATCTATTTTTGCAGTCTTCATCATGTGGAGCAGTATGTCTCAACTGGCTTCACCCTGGGGTATACATGTTTGCATTGACCATGAATCTATTATCTAATATGTTAAGTAACAATACACAAAGTATTAGCAATAAACCTCCTTTAATTTAAAGTTTCTGACCCTGCCACAAGTCGCTTTTTGACCCGCACCCACTGAATGAGAAACTCTGGTGTGATTGAAGACCTAAGTCAGTAAGCCAGTTGTACAATTAAGAATTGTGAAACCATATTTATTCACAAGAGGAAATACACAGCAAGTATGTAGCAAAACCAGTGTAGCCTAATGAGGACACTACCCTGGATTTGGAATATCTGAAATTGTGACTATGCCATTTGCATTAGAAAGGTGAGAGATCTTACTAGACCGGCTGGGTTAGAAATGTAGGCTATAAGACAAAGATGTATTTTGGTATCATCGAATTATCATTGGAGAGACTGACAAAGACAGAGTGCCTATACTATTTTGGCACATGGTCAGTTACTCCACAGGCACAAACAAAAATGTGAAAAGGGAAAACTGTGTTCAAAGCAATAGGAAGCAATGCTTTATTGCCCATGCTTAATGCCCAGGAATTAGGTAGGAAGCCCCATATCAAGGGGTTTCCTGTTTACCAGTGTTGCCATGTCTACTTAATAAGCGACTTCGGGCTTGATTCTTAAGTGTGGTTGCTTATTTTGGCTTGCTTCCTAATGTCTTGTAAACAAGTCGTTCCTAAAAGAAAATCATGTCAAGGACCCCCAGATTTATATTTATTTGTCCGCGGACCCCCATCTGAAAATATTTTGTGGCAGGGACCCCCATACAAGAATTTTGTTAAAATGTTTCAAAAATATTTTAAAAAAATGCTGATGTAAAGTGGTAAAACTTAGCCTAGTTGCTTTTTTGGGGCCTTGTTTTCATAGACCTGGCCGCTCGTTTCTCTTTCAAAATCTGGCAACACACTGATTACCTGCATTACACCTGTAGCCTGCTAGGGAGGAAGTGGACAGATTTTGAATGAAGCAGCAGAAAAGGGCAAAGGCCTGCCAGCACCTATGCACAAATGACCACTTAGTTTATTGCTCAATTCTGATTAGTCAATCACAGAACAGACTTGCTGAACAGAAGAGAGGCCTTACCTTTGGTCTACCTATTATGGTGTTAGCAGTCTATGTTAGCAGGTGGCTTGATTATGTCATTTCCTTTGTGTCATGTGACACACATTTCCTTCTCTTCCTCCTCCTCTGTCAGGCTAAATCAGAATATGACCACGGTTCTTTTAAATACATCCATGGCATCGATTCAACCCAATGTAAACATCAGGTAGGAAGTTCCTTTATCAGTGACCATTGTCAAACCCCATATACTGTATAGCTGACACTAAACTGTTCAGTGATTAGGCAATGTGCGGTATAGGCTATAGAACAGGTCCATAGGAATGTGCACTGTCCTTGGTACTGGAGTGATGTTACTGCAATCACAACCTTTTTGCATAGCCTACTGTCATTTTGTCAATGTGTCTGTTCATTGAATTTCAATACAGGCCATGGCACTGAATAGTGTGATAATATTACAGCTACGTCTGTTTAGATTTGATGTATTTTTCGAGTGACATGAATTAAGCCATGGTTTCATATTTGTTAACAAAACTCGAGTGTTGCCAGAAGAAGAGCAGCTGCGTCTGTTCTCTCTTTGGGGTATTTTGCCACGCTTTAGCCAGGTTTTAAATCATGACTGTTTATGAGCCTAGACAGTATAATGCAAAACATGACCCACTTTCCACTACATTCTGGCCCTCCGTCTACATTGTATACATATATACATATGTAATGTTGCTGTATAGGCCTATGTAATGTAATGTAGTATGGCTTACAATATGACCCACATTCTATACTGTACACAGTATGTACACAGTGCTATGGGTCCAGAGTTCAAAATGAATTAATGAACACTGAGGACTTCACTGTGTATGGCATAATGTGCCCCATTTTCACTATCTGCCGTGTTAACAGACAGTCTGACTGAATTCAACTTAACCATTTCATGAGACATATTTGCAAAGACATCATTTAGGGTATCGTTTTTTTGGGGGGGGGGGGGGGGGGGGTGACATGAATACTCAGGTGTGACCATGAAGCCTGAAATGTCTCTGTCTGTGTCCCTTTTGTGCCCATATGTATCCCTCATGTCCTCAATCATATGGCATACTAGTCTATACCATCTATAGTACTAAGTACTGCTGGATACTTACTCACTTACTTACTTACTTACTAAGTGCTCTGACAACGTGTTCAAGTAGGTACAATGGATACATTACCGGAGGTGCATGCGATCCCAATGGGCTTCACCCTAGTGACTATGACTTTGACTTTACACAGCAGTCAATGTGGAAATGCCGGCAAGGAACTTAAGAAAATACATTAACAATGGCATTGCATGAAAAACTGTATTATTTACACCCAGAGTCAGCAACCTGGGGTGCACAAACCATCAGTGGTGCTTGGGGCTATTGTAGAGGGATCCTGCAAAAGCAAACTAGAGATCTACTTCTCCTTCAGGGATCCTGGGGTCAAAATATGTTGAAGACCCCTGAATCACAAATATGTTGTCCAGTATGTAATCACTAATCAGCACTTCCCCAACAAAACATCACACACAGGGTTGTTTATATATGGGTTATGGATGGAATGAGGAAGACCTTCCCAATTTGTCCAGAGTGTGTGAGTTCTAACTCCACTGACTGAGGTTTGGGCTCTTTGCATTTCTACAAGATTTACTTAATATCCTGAAAAACTCTTTCCTTTCTTTGCTTCTCGGCGCCTCAGCTTTGGGAGTCGCACTGGCCTCCCATGGGTCTGATATTGTTTACCTTCCTCAAACATCAGGTTCAGTGTTTATGTCCCAGAACCCCCATGGCAGACTTCTCAGGACTTTTGCAAGTCCCTTTTGGTGTAAATCTTTTTTTAAACTTTTGTGTTTATGAGCCACGGAGTCAGTCAATTTCAGCAGCAGGAATAGTAAGCAGTGTTTTTGGTTGAAAAAGGCTTGTTAATATCATAGGATTGACTGTGATCTCTGAACCAGAGTACTGATTAGGTCCCTTCGTTATGTTGACCCGACTAACTGCTTGCGTACATCAAATATGCCAAGGGTTCCCCAACTTTTCAGGCCGCGACCCCCCAAAATAATCATATTTGAACTGGGGACCCCCCACCCTGACAAGCACTTGGAATTGTAGGCATTACATATAGTTTGACGCGGTTAAAAAAAATGGAAATGAAAATAGCCAAACTACAAGTTCACAACGCCTCGCACTGCGAGGCGTTGTGAGCTTGTAGATCAGCTATTTGCCTGTTTGCCTCTTTCTTACGTAATATTTGACAATTTGGCCGATTTGGTATTAAAAAGGTGTAAAAGTCATTAAATTGTAACTTTAGAAATGCGCAGATACCCTGTATGCACTTATTGGCTTGTTTACTGTTGAGTAAGAAAACAATGTTGCACATTAAACTAATCATCTGGGGACCTCCCAAAATTATTTGGGGACCCCCCAGTTTGGGAACCATTGATCTATGCCACAACCTGTGGGAAGGAATCCATTCTGAAAATGTACAACAAAAACAAATATTGAGAGTAGTTGTTAAAACTGTTTATCCGACTGCTAGGTTGAATGCCTGTACTGTGTAGAATAGGGCTGCAACTATCGGTCACTTTCTTAATGATTGTTCTATTGAATGTTGTTATAGGCTACTTTGAGTCTTTTTTTTTTTTTTTTAGCCTGTCAGTTTATTTATCAATAATGACTGCCTCACTGTTCATTATACCTTACTTAACTAGAATATTCGCAATTCTGGGCAATTGCAAAGTGTGGTTGCGGCGACGCGGGTCGCGGCCGCCAGGACTCGAGGAATACGCCGGGAGGAATACCGTCGGAGGCTGTGCCAATTACATTCTCACGTCACTCCTGAGATCACTTGCGTTTCATTTTGAGAGGATTGATCCCCCCCAAAATTATTTATTTGCATCAAACGGTTACATTTTGCGCATATGCGGTGCCCCCTATGGATCAAAGTGGAAATGCTTTTGGGGATTTGTTGAGTAAACCACCACATGTGATTCAAATTTGGGATTGACTGGACGTTTTGTTCGTGAGTTTTGGCCTTTTTTGTAAAACAGGCCCCTTCCGCTAACTTTGGAAGCCATTTAGGGACGAACGGTAATGACTATCAAAATTCCGCTTGGAGATGTTTATCGCATGGGTCCAGAGATCATCTGTACCGATCACAAAAAAAATTGGGTGTAATTATTTGTTTTAATAATTTTGCACTAAATTATGAACCTCCCCTCCAAGTTTTTTCATTTTCCCATTAAAGTGGATGGGGAAATGTAATGCACTAATACATCAATATAAATCTCTTAGCAAAATACAAGTGCCCGGTGAGACCGGTCATTGTGACATATGGCACTAAATTGGGAAAAATAAACTGTGGGAGGAGATCCGGTTTGAAATAAAGTTTATCTATAATAATAATATGAAAGAATAAAGTGGGAAGATTACTATAGTCTGGTTGCCCTGTTAGGGCAACCACACTAATTACAGTCACTGGTTTTAAGAATGTGTCAGGTGTAGTCAAGTTGGGTGCTGTGTCCAAGAGAATGAATGAAAGAGTGGTTCTGTGGAGCCTGCACAATGTTTCGCATACCTAAATGAAATGTATTCTACAGTAGTGCGTGTCGTCAGTTCTGAACCAGAAAATGTAACCCCTCATTCACAGAAAATCCCCCTGCCTGCACTGCCAAGCGTTGACATTTTCCCAATTCATTCTGTGAAGACCGCCTGATGACATCACAGCTTTCAGCTTTGAGTCTTACAGTAGTTCTCTGGGCTCTTGCTGTGGAAGAAATTAGCTTTAAATGTTCCCAAATAGTGATTGGTTTCTCCTAGATCATGGTGGGAATAACACAGAGGAATTCCTAAACAGACATGAACACAAACATAGTGTACTGTATTTGAAATTGTGCACACATGCTAACAACATAACTGTATCTCCCCCTCTATGTTCTTGTATAAACTACAAACACACTGCTGGTATAGTGAAACGACAATGACTTGATTAAAAAAGCCCATTGTTTAAATAGTTCCTTGTCGTTGCTTCACCAGCCAAACAGTCGACTGTAAACAGGATTACAATGACCGCCTCTTCTTCCCTTTGGGCTGATTGATATGCTCCACCTGGGAATGGAACAGCAAATTATCCAAAGCCGTGTTTTTCCAGCAAAAAAACAACACACTCTGTGATTTTCCATTGTTTGGAGTAGAGCAGAGAGGGAAGCTTGGGGGGCCTTCTGTGTCATGATGACAAGTGCATATCACTCGACACAGCCCTGGAGAATGGTGTCTTTCAAGACTGTGCAAAAGACAATTTTCTACTCCAACACATACTACTAGCCAAACAAACTTAATGAATTCTCCTGATGTTCCTCCATATCAGCCTCAGCAGCAAAAAGTCTTCTAAGCCTCTCTGTAATAAATTCCCAATCCTGGGTTTCAAACACTATTCTGCCTGGCTGTCTGCATTTGGGTCCTCACCACACCACCAGATTGTGACAGAATGATCCGACCAGACGGGACCCAGCGGACTAGCCTGGTAAACCCTCCCTCCGGAAATCTCATTTGTAATTTATTTCAGGAGTGAGTCTGGCATGATCGCCCTGTTATGTCTGACTAACTGTTCACTGACTGCTGCTCTGATCGATTGTGCTGCGCTCGTTTAGCCTTGCCTATTGTTGTGAGTGTGGGGATATTCGGGGATCGATTACTCAAGTCTTAGTCAAGTCTCATATTGTTGTTGTAATGCTGCTCTCCTCAAAGTTATAAGTAAAGTGAAGTTCTTTGGCAAACTGTGTCATGGCCTGATCATTCACAAACACAACATTGGCGACGAAGATGGCTGGTATTTCTCTCCCACCACCCACCCCTTCCTGGAATTACCTGGCGAGCCTCCAGTGCCCTGGACTCGCTGGAAACAGTCGTTCGAAACGTGGCTAACGGCTACGGGGCTAACCGGCGTTAACGCGGCACGCAAAAAGGCGCTGCTACAACACTGTCTGGGAACGGAGGGACAACGGGTGCTCGGGACGTTGGAAACGGGACCCGGCGATATCAGCTATGCCACAGCCGTGGAGCTTCTGAAGGGTCATTTCGCGGCCCCACAAAGTGCCCTTCTCTGCCGTATCTTGTTCAGGCAACGACGCCAGCTGCCCGGTGAGTCTGTACACCAATATGTGGCTAACCTGCGGGGGCTGGTTAACTCATGCAAGTTCGGCGCGCTGCAGGATGAAATGATACGTGACCAACTGATTGAACACACAAGTAACGTGAAAGTGCGTGAGAGACTATTAATGGAAAAAGATGAACTGTTGCTGTCTGAGGCAGTTGCAATTGCATTTAAAGTTGAGAGTGCAGCTGAGTGTGCTGCTACGTTCGCTTCTACACGGCAACTGCCCACATCCAGCCGGGCAGATCTCTCTCTGAATCCACTACTGCCACGCAGTGACTCACCGGACCCTAACTCCGCAGCTGTGATGCAACTGGAGCGACGTCAGCGCCCTCGGCCCCATCCACAACCACAACAGCCCTGCGCCAACTGCGGGTCTCGGTCGCATGCTTCAAGAGCCCAGAACTGCCCTGCCCGTGGCCAGTCATGCCGTAACTGCGGTAAGCTAAATCATTTCGCTGCTGTCTGTCGCTCTGCCCCGGCCGGCCCAGGGGACCAGGACTCCCAGTCTGGTCCCACCATTATACACAATGTGACCTCAGGTGCAGTGCCCTTCAAATCATGTTCAGTCTACCTCAATGATGTGTGCAACCGTCTGCTGGTGGACACCGGTGCAGGCTGGTCTCTCCTGAACATGGATACCTACAATAGTTTTTTCGGCTCACTGCCCCTGTCTGCCCCCTCTACTGCCCTTTATGGTTATGGGGGGTCTGGAATCGACCTAGTGGGGTCTCTCCAGGTGAATGTCCGCTACGGGACCAAGACTGTGCCCGGTTTTGTTTTTCAAGTGGCCCGTCGGGGCGCTAACCTGATGGGTTTAGACCTGTTCACCGCTCTGGGGTTCTCCCTCCTAGACACGGGGGGGTCGGCTATTATGACTGTCGCCACGCCATGGCAGCAGAAGTGGCCGTCACTGTTTCATGGTCTGGGCTGCCTCTCTGCTTTCGCTCATCAACCCCTCCTCAACCCCTCAGTTAAGCCTGTCATCCAGCCGCTGCGCCGCATCCCGCTGGCTCTACGTGACGGAGTCACAGCTGAGCTAGAGCAGCTGCTGGAAGCTGGTATCATCGAACCAGTGGATGCTTCACCATGGGTTTCGAACCTGGTGGTGGCAAAGAAGAAGTCTTGGGCCCTGCGCGTCTGTGTGGACCTGCGTGCAGTGAATAAGGCGGTGGTCCCAGACCAGTACCCCCTCCCCACGTCGGAGGAGCTCACAGCTCAGTTCTACGGCTCCACAGTGTTTACCAAACTCGACCTCAGACAGGGGTACCTGCAGGTGCCTCTTCACCCCAGTAGCAGAAACCTCACAGCCTTTGTAACACATGCCGGGGTGTTTCGCTACACACGGATGCCGTTCGGCCTCTGTTCTGCTCCTAGCTGCTTCCAGAAAGTCATGGTCTCTGTGCTAGCTGGCATACCAGGTGTGGCCATATACCTGGACGATATCGTGGTGCACGGGCCCACGGCTGACGTTCATGACGAAAGACTCAACAGGGTGTTTGCAGCCCTGTCCAAGCACACCCTGACTCTCAATACTGAAAAGTGGTGGCACTTTCCGTTCCGGAAATCGAGTTTGTGGGGTTCCGACTGTCTGCAGGTGGCATAACTCCACTTCAGTCCAACGTGGACGCCATTCAGGCCATCCCAGAACCCAACTCAGCTGCCCAGGTCGCCTCGCTCTTGGGCATGGCCGGATACTATTTAAAGTTTCTCCCACACTACTCTGACACCACAGCCCCCCTGCGTCGGCTGCTGCGTAAGGATGAGCCTTGGATGTGGTCTCGGGCGTGCAGTGACGCTGTACGTGCCCTCAAAACGCAACTTACTTCTCCCCCAGTGTTGGCCCACTTTGACATTGCTAGCCCCACCCTCGTGACCTGTGACGCATCATCCATAGCGATAGGAGCTGTGCTGTCACAGATCCAGAACGGGGTCGAGAAACCCATTGCCTTCGCTTCCCGTGCCCTTAACCAGACTGAGCAGCGGTACTCTGTGGGCGAGCGTGAGGCATTAGCCTGCATCTGGGCCTGTGAGCGGTGGCACCTCTACCTCTATGGCCGCTTTTTCACTCTCAGGACAGACCACCAGGCTCTTACGGCGCTGCTGTCCACGTCCGGGACGGGCCACAGACCACTCAGGCTGCACCGCTGGTATGACCGCCTCCGCCAGTACAATTTTGAGCTGAAGTTCACCCCAGGCAGAGATAATGTTGTGGCTGACCTGCTGTCCCGCGCTGTCCCTGCCCCAGCCCCAGTCCTACATGTCGGCACTGACTGTATTGAACAGGACATTATTAACATGTTGCACACGCCTCTCCAGGCCACTGTCTCTCTGCAGGAGCTCAAGGACGCCTCTGAACAGGACCCCCTCCTTCCCCTGCTCTGCACCTACATCCACGATGGCTGGCCTCCTGTGGTTCCGGGGGAGCTGGCCGCATTCTCCCGTGTGCGACAGGAGCTTTCCTGCTGGAACGACACCTGTGTGGCACGGGGGCTGTGCACGGTGATCCCTGGTGCCCTACGTGCACGCGTATTATCCATGGCGCACGAGGGCCACCTGGGCATTGTGAAGCTGAAACAACGCTGCAGAGACCTGGTGTGGTGGCCAGGGATAGATAAAGACATCGAGGCCTTGGTCAAGGACTGCGCCGCCTGCCTTGTTAGTGGCAAGACTGGCCACCAGCCGCCCCCGCCCATGCAGCCTCTCGCCTGGCCCTCTACACCCTGGGATCACCTACAGCTGGACGTCTGTGGTGAGATCCATGGGGTTCCACACCATCAACGCTTCCTGGTGGTCGCCTACGACCTGCATTCAAAATGGCCGGAAGTCACCCCTACCGGTTCTGTGACCTCTCAGGTCATGATTGATTTCCTGGACTCTCTCTTCACTCGCTGGGGCCTTCCCCGGACCATTACGACGGATAATGGCCCCCAGATGGTCTCCGCAGAGTTCACTAATTACCTCCACAGCAAGGGTATCCACCATGTGCGCACAGCGTACTATCATCCCCAGGCCAACGGTGGCGTGGAACGCTTCAACCAGTCCCTGAAGAACGGCATCAGGGCACACATGGCCCAGGGGTGCTCCTTCTCTCAGGCCATCCGTCACACTCTACTGCACTACAGGGCCACCAAGCACTCGACCACGGGCGTCTCCCCAGCCTCCCTCATGCTGGGCCGAGAGCTCACCCTGCCTCTTGACAGGCTCCGTTCCCCTACGCCCCTTTCCCCGCCCCTTTCACCTTCCCCTGTGGTCAAGGCCTCAGTCACCCGTCAGCAGGCTCAGATGAAGCGCCGCTTTGACCAGTCGAAACGGGCCAGGGCGCCAGTCATCGCCGCCTCCGACTGGGTCAGGGTCCGACGGCCTCACCGGGACAATAAAATGGCCTCGTTCTGGTCCTCCCCCATTCAAGTTGGCCGCCAGCTGGGCCCCGCCACCTACCTCCTCAACGATGGCTCTCGTTGGCACTCCAGCCGTCTTCGAAGGGTACCTGCCCCGCCACACACGGCTGTTGACATGCCCCACACCGGGGATTACCCGGTGCCTTTAGCTGCACCTGCACAGGTCATGGACATTCCTCTGCCCACTCGGCCTCTGCCCTGTGCCTCCCCACGTCCTGCTCGAGTGCATTCGCGCCCTGCCCACTTACAGGACTTTGTGTCAGCTTTGTATGCTTGAACTTTTGCCGGGGGGGAGGAAATGTTATGTCTGACTAACTGTTCACTGACTGCTGCTCTGATCGATTGTGCTGCGCTCGTTTAGCCTTGCCTATTGTTGTGAGTGTGGGGATATTCGGGGATCGATTACTCAAGTCTTAGTCAAGTCTCATATTGTTGTTGTAATGCTGCTCTCCTCAAAGTTATAAGTAAAGTGAAGTTCTTTGGCAAACTGTGTCATGGCCTGATCATTCACAAACACAACACGCCCATTCTGCAATTTTGGCTGTGGGCTGGAGTTGGGCGGGAGTAATACCGTTGACTGACAACCCCTTCAGCCAATCAGCAGTATCCCACTTCAGCCAGTGCATTTTTACCACTTCCAGACTAATGTGACGCAACGGGACTTTTGAGACGGCCATGCCCAAAATAGGTTGCCTTATTCGGATACATGCGTGTCACTGCCCGCCCCTGCCGGTTCTCAAATTTTTTATTTTTAAATAGGCTCTGTCATGATTAATTGACCACATATATGAAGTTAAACAACTAAATTCTATCCAAACGATATCTTATAAGTAAATTCCGTGCCTCAAAATAGAAGTTTGAGAGCTTTTTGAAGTTCTAAAACAGCTGAGAAAATAGCGCACAGAAAAGATGGCTGCCGTTCGTGTTTTGTCGGCTGCATTCAGGCTGCACTCGGTGCCATTCGGGCTCACTCGAACTCGCCACCTGATTGGCCAACTTTCGCTGTCAATCACAGGAACGATGAGCGACGACGCTGATAGGCTCGGCTTTTTGGTAATGCGCTAGAAACGCCCATACAAGCCTTCAGGCCAGACTCCTTCCCGAAATCAAATGGAAATGAGATTTTCCGGAGGGAGGGTTTACCAGGCTACCAGCGGACAGCACCACACACCTAAGCCTTCCTCTGACCTGGAGACCCCTACCTACCCTCCTGCACTGGCGACCAGCATGTGCCCTCTGCCCCGCGTTGAGCGTCCGAATGATGACCTGCGCCAGAGCCCTTGCTGGCGCTCTCTGCTCCACTGTCCCAGAGCCCTGCTACTACTCATCCACCCTGATGTCCTGATAGTCCTCCCTGACTGACCAGCATGTGAACCTCTGCTCCACGTTGAGCGTCGTCATGATGACCCGTGCCAGAGCCCTTTGCTGGCCACTTTTCCCATGTCCTTTCGGATCCCGTTTCCCAGTGGCAGGGGAGGAAAGCTCCAGGGGGTTTCAGCCCCTTTCCCTGCCCCGCCGCCTGTGTCAACCTGATGTTCCTGCACGTCAGCCTCAGCAGCAACTGCAAAATGTCTTCTTCTAAGTCTCTCTCTCTCTCTCTCTCTCTCTCTCTCTCTCTCTCTCTCTCTCTCTCTCTCTCTCTCTCTCTCTCTCTCTCTCTCTCTCTCTCTCTCTCTCTCTTCTCTCTCTCTCTCTCTCTCTCACACGCGCACACACAAGCTTCAACATGGTCAACATTAATTTTTTTATGGATGCATGCCAAATTGCCAATGTTTAACCTCCTATTTCCTCACTTCCAGCTGCCAATTAATTATTTGAAACCTATGGTCTTCTAGATTAACATTATTTTAAGTGGTGATTCTGCTAAATTTGCATAATGACTATCCATTGTGAAACTATAAATAAATAGTGTTTTTTTTTCACACAGAATTTGCATAAGAACAACATCCCACAGTGTACATGAACAAAAAAATGCAGAGTAAAAACTCATGTGAGCCCTCAAACAGCATGTAGTCTGATAGCAGAGCAATTGGATCGGAGGCCAAGTCTAAACAGATCTTGGCTCTCCCACTGTATTTAGCCTGATTTAACATAGTTTACAATGTTTTTTAACCACTTTCAACCTATATAGCCTCCCTATTTTGGCCATGACAACGGTGAAAACGTTCAGAAATTTTCGAAAATAGCGAATGCGAATAGCGAATTCACGAATGCGAATAGCGAATATGAAAGTAACAAATTATTGGATATTTGCAATCAGCGCCACAGCGGATTACGGTCATGAATCTTAATCGGAGGTCTGCCAAACGTGAAGCAGGCGAAACTGCACACTCATAACCAGAACAACTGGAAAGGTTGTTGAATCACTTTTACACAGAACACTGAATCACTTTTTGGCCAGCAAAAGGTGCACTGTTGCCACAGTGTGTATGTGTGTTTGCGTGCGTGTTTGCGTGCGTGTTTGCGTGCGTGCGTGCGTGCGTGCGTGCGTGCGTGCGTGCGTGCGTCTGTCTGTCGGTCGGTCTGTCTGTCTGTTCTCAGTTGTGAATCCAAGGACATGACTCATTGGCATCTATAGACCCAGCAAACCTTTACCTATTACCTTTACCTTTGTAAGGCGATGTGTAGATGATGTAAATTGTACTTGTAAATTGATTGCGAACGCAGCGGAAGGAGGCGCGCCTCCGCGCGAAGTGGAGCTTACTATGAAACCCTGCTCGGGTTGTGTGTGTCTCTGTCTGTGTGCACTGCCTGTGTGCAGCCGCGCCCCCATGTGACTCACGCTCTCATTGGCTGCTGACAGATCTCAGAGTGGAGCAGCTTACTATGAAACCAACCCGATCGCCCCTCAAACACGGTGAAATAGCACGGATTGACAAACGGCAATTCCGTGCATAGATGACTAGGAACTCCGCAACTCCGTGCATAGGTGAACCATATCCCCCCCCCATTAACTTCAATTTCGAGGCGGAGGCAGTCACGTAACTTTCTCTCTACGCTCTCCCCATCACGGTGAAATAACACGGATTACAAGTCCGTAAATACACAACATTTTCGAGCTGCGTTCGCTTCCCGCGTTCGCGCGTCTTACTTTTGATAATTAGTGAGGATGATGGCAGAGTTTGTATGGGCTGAACGGTTCACCCAGTGATCTTCTCAGTTTTGTGCAAGTTAATACAAGCTGAATGCAAAAGAAGATAGTTGAGCGAACAAGAGGGTCCACTGTTGTATTTTTGATAGAATGCTCTATGTCAGCACAACACAACACACTATTCAGACAGTTTAGCCACATGAATGTAGACCACCACAAGTGCTTCTGCAATTTAAGCCAAAGAACAGTGTCTACATGAATTTAACAACTTTAAGGTTTATCTCCTTGTAAATGGATTTTACAGTATAATGGATTGGATAATAATGCCTTTTTTTGCTGATGGGAAACGCAAACACTAATCACAAAGCTGACCTTGTGAACTCACAAAAAGTATAGTTAATACTGCATCTTAGTTTTTTTTAAACAATTCATTTTGTATATCTCATTCTTTACACTAATCTGCCATCGACCCAATGCATTTCTCTCTATAGTTGCGAACATATTGTAGTGTATGTCACACAACATACAGTGTTTGCAGCTTGGACACAGACTGCTGTAGAATGCTGAATGTAAATACTGTACATAGGGTGATATGTACGGTCTGTTGTTTATACTACTACATCTTACAACACTGTTTTGCACCATGCAAAATATGGTGCAAATTTATTTCTATGCAGCTTGAGAGCAACATTCAACGTTAAATTCCTTGTATGTGCAAGATAAGATAATTTATTGATTGATAAGTGTGATATGTATGTGTTACTAATAGAAATTAATCGATGTTTACAACACTTAGTTGGAAATGGTAATTGATTTGCTTCTATTCGACAGCAGAATATACTACGATGACTAATACAAAACCATCAGCTTCAAACTTGCTTGATCTTCAGACTCTGTCCTTCTTTAGATTAGAGTATTTTATTGGCATCAATTTAAAAGCAAACAGTGCACGTAACCACTTAAACCCCAGCAAGGCTTTCACTGAAAATAGCAGATCGTCGATCTGCAATTTTCAGTGAAATCTTTCCCCACAATAACTGAAAACAGAAAATACACTAGTATAGAGCCCTGAGGGACTCCGGTTAACCATATGGGGTTTAAGTGGTTAAAAGCGCCAACATGGATCAAGTCACAAAAAGGCTGAAGCTTGTTTCCATTATTGTGGTCCATTAAAACAATGAACAACACCCAACCAACAGACATAACAACAAAGCAAACAAAATAAAAAAAAACTGAACCTATAAACAGTTGACGCAAAATGCCCTTTTTGTAACAATTCTTGTCAACTTTAATCATAGACACTAACTACGTAGATACTATATACGTGTTGGTTACTTGTTCACATGTTTTTGCTATTTAGAAGTGTGTTGCTTGACCACAAATGTTAAGAATGTTATTTAGACGGCACTTGTTTTTGTCAGTTTAGACGTGTTGCGTGAAGGTAAAAAAAAAAAGAAAAGAACATTAAATCGTTGTGGTTAGTAATCAGGGAGGGGATAAGCTACTAAAAAGGGGGATAATTAATCTAAGAGACACAAATGTCCATTCTCTCAGTACAGACAGCTATACCAGGGCATAGCATAGAGCACTAGAGCAGTACAGAGCAGAGCATAGTATGGTTCAGTGTAGTTGTTTAATTCATCTTCCTCAGATGCCCTCTCCACTGAACAGCCGTACACAATCACCTGGGTGCTGTCACGGACACTGCCAATTGTGCTCATTGGATTGTTCATTCGCTCATGCCCAGATTTTCACAACCATTGGGAAAGTTCAAATCGACCATATCACAATCACAAGCAACCAGTAGCAATTGGGAGTTCAAAAGTCAAAGCCACTGGGCCAGACAATAGACAAGACAACCATTCGTGTCCACCAGCGAAGGAAATGCAACAGAAGTAAAACATAATATTAGAAAGCAGTAACAGCTTGCACCGAACTTGCTTCTGAGAGGGGATTTAGCTCTCGACTTCTCTGGCTCCATGATCAATTTTCAGACATCGGAATAAAAGTATTGAGCGGTGACTCAACATTAAACTATTAATGTAGAACCACTGTCAAATTTTCCTGAATAATTTTCATCATTCAACTTCAACTTCAACTGAAGTCTAAATTTACACCTGCAGTTTGGAATGGCTCCACTACATAACTACTGGTGGTTGTATGTAGGAATAACAGCACTCTGAATTGATTAAACAAGTTGTCGTGTTTGGACGTGCACCAGTTTGGAACACGTGTTCCCTTCATTCAAGTAGTTAAGAACGTGCAGTTTCCATAACAACAGAGCACTGTTTTGGAGCGATTAAACCGGCCAATGACTAACTTTGACGTTAGCTGGACTATCCAGTAACACGTAACCTTAAGAATATTAGCATATTAGCATCATTTACACCCAAGCCACTGATTAATTATGCCCACTGCACGTTTAAACCCTCTTAAAAGTAAAAGAATGTATAAAAAAAAATACATTGTCAAAATGTAAGGATTGTAAATAAACTATTATATTCAAATGAAAGCATATCCTTAGAGCAGAATCAGATTTCTTTGCATTAGTAAACAAAGTTGATTTGATTGAGCAGCATACAATTTGCTTTATGTGTTTATGTGTCAACATACAATTTTGGATCTATTACTATCTATTAGTATCCTTTTTCAGATGTGTAAATGTGGGCTAACATGAATTACTCACCACAACCATTTTGGATGTCTACATTATAATTATTGCTGGTTATAATGATATATATAACCGATTACAGTCCAATGCTGAAATTTAACCGATTACATTCCATGCTGATTATAGCCTCCATCAGTGTGGTTTTTGACTGAAATGGCTAGATATGCACTAATTTTTAAAGCAGCAGCCAGTGTTGGAAAGTAACTAAAGTAATATGTAACTTAAAGTAATATTATTACTTTTTTACAGTAACTAGTAAAGTAACTAATTACTTTTGGCAGGGAGTAATAAGTAAAGTAACTATATTACTTTTTAAACAAGTAATATGTAATAAGTAATATATTACTATGTTTTAGTAACTTTTCCAACACAGTGTTGGAAAGTTATGTTTTAGTAACTTTTCCAACACAGTGTTGGAAAGTAACTATAAAGTAATATGTAACTTAAAGTAATGTATTACTTTTTTCCAGTAACTAGTAAAGTAACTAATTACTTTTGGCAGGGAGTAATAAGTAAAGTAACTATATTACTTTTTAAACAAGTAATATGTAATAAGTAATATATTACTATGTTTTAGTAACTTTTCCAACACTGAGCAGCACTATAACGTTCATCTTGTACCCCGGATTTCAACCCGTTTGTCTTGCGTAAGTGCTGAAACTTTTTACCATTGAGCTAATAGAGCATGCCTGCTTGCTCGGGGGATAAATTGAATCTTGATCATCGGGTCAAAATTCGCGCGAGATCCTGTGTCTAGGCGAGACATGACCTTTGACACGATCTTAATGTCTCAATAGAAGAGCAGGGAGACAAAATATAACCACCCCAATTGTATAAGTTATATTGTATTAACATACTCTACCATACAGATTGGACAACATTACATTTTATTTGTTAAAACAAAGTTACATAGTGAGGCTTTAAATATGTAAATGATTATTATTATTAGAATATCATTTAGCTATAACCCTTCAGTGGTGGAAAGTAACTAAGTACATTTACTTAAGTACTGTACTTAAGTACAATTTTGAGGTATTTGTACTTTACTTCAGTATTTCCAATTTCCAATACTTTTACTTCTACTCCACTACATCTCAGAGGCAAATATTGTACTTTTACTCCACTACAATTATTTGAAAACTTTAGTTACTAGTTACTTTTCAGATATAAACTATGATATAATGAAACATACATTAACCACTTTAGCCCTGTTTTATACATAGGCTATTTTCAAATATTTAGTACTTTTACTTTTGGTACTTTAAGTACATTTTGATGCCAATACTTTTGTACTTTTACTCAAGTACATTTTAAATTTTGGATTTTTACTTGTAACAGAGTATTTTTATATTGCAGTATTGGTACTTTTACTTAAGTACAGAATTTGAGTACTTTTTCCACCACTGGGAGATCCTGTGTCTAGGCGAGACATGACCTTTGACACGATCTTAATGTCTCAATAGAAGAGCAGGGAGACAAAATACAACCACCCCAATTGCATAAGTTATATTGTATTAACATACTCTACCATACAGATTGGACAACATTACATTTTATTTGTTAAAACAAAGTTACATAGTGAGGCTTTAAATATGTAAATGATTATTATTATAAGAATATCACTTAGCTATAAAACCCTGATTGCATCCCTCAGTGATTATGTCTTCTCTCCGCTGTGTGGCTCAAGGGTTTACTGGACCCCATGTGGAGGGGATGGGGTTAGACATGAACTGTCCCATAGTCCCTCCCACAGCGTGTGGCATTCAGGTGCAGTTCCCTCCCTCTGTGTATAAAAACCTCACATTAGCTGTGTAAAGTTCACATCACATCTCATGGTAAAAAAAAACCTCCAGGGGCTTGAACAAGGCAACTTTAACAACACCAACAGCTACAGAACACACTTGGATGCACACTATAACACATTGACAGCTAGTGTATAAGGTGAGTAATGCTTTTTTTTTGGTAATTGGACTTTTGTATCTGGTAGTTAGAGTACATTGGATTGGTAAGATGTTGTTTTTGTTGTTATGGTAACAATTGGCATGCTCATTCATAAACCTACTTGATAATGAACCTTATTTTACAATGACTATGAAAATTTATTTTAGTTTAAGTACTTATTCATTATAAGCTTACTTTTATCAAATGTACCTTACATTAGTGAGTGCATACATTTTCTTCTTTATTATTATTATTATTATTATGGGGTGGCCCTTTTATACATCACCACAGTTTATTTAAGGAAATAACTAGCCCTAATAAGTTTGAATACAAAAGTATTGGCAGCTATCTAGTCAGATCTCACATAATGTGCCTTGGGATATAACTTGATAAGATACAGTATGTGCTGTGTGTGGTGATTGAATATGGTTTCTCATAAACATTAACATAAACATTTGTACTTTTTATTTTACGATTTCATTGTTTTAGTTTCTGTCTGTCCAAGTGTGCAAAACCAAATTTGCCTTATGGGGACAATAAAGGTTTGAACTGTGTTGTAATTGAAAAAACGCATGTGCTGCATGATTCCACTTGGCAGCTCCCGGCCACTATGAGGCTAGCCCAGCAGACAGTCATCTGTTGGTGTGTTTTCACCACTGTGCTGCCGCTGTTGAGAGGTGCAACAGTGGACCTCAACTCCAGCTTGAAAAAGAGGTGAGCTGGCTGAGAGCTGACAGTATAACATGTCAAATGTCATGTCTGGTATTTGGTGTTAAAAGTTAATTAAAACAAAGCAGATTACAATGGAATTTGAATTTGAACCACAATTCTCTTGAATTAAGAGACCTTATTTTGAAATGATGCACAGAAATGTTTACACTATAAACAATAAGAATTTCATGAGTGTAGAAGGACATCCTTTACACTACACCATATTATCCGAATACAGCATCTTCTCCATGTGTCAGGTTTAGAGTGTGGCTGCAGAACCGCATGAGAAGGGACCTCCGCAGTAATGGCATGGGGACGGCCAGCGATGGGGGACCTGAGATCCCTACTGGAACCCAGCAAGAAGGGAATACAGAAGCTTTTGATTTTCAGTCCAGGTAAGGAGGAAAACGCTGCTTTAATTTCATTCACTTTGGCTGCAGTTTGCTTCAATGCACGAGATCGCTGTTTCTCAACGTCGGGTCTGGGGACCACCATGGGGTCCAAGTTGGACCCTTATGAGTCTGTAACTCTCAGACTTAAATTAACACTGAGGATTTTACTGTGTAGATTGGGGTTCCACAGAAAAAAATGGCATCAAATGGGGTTCCGTGGCCTAATGCATTGCAGGGGTCCTTGAAATTAAAAAAAAGTTGAGAAGCACCGCACTAGATGACTGAAAGTGTCAAAGATGATGTCATTAATCCCTCATGCTTTTCATCTCAACTGCATTTTATGAGCCGAATTCCAGGATGAGATACCAGCCAAATGATTATAAAATAATTACATCTTTTTCTAAGGACACCGTGTAATTCATGTTGTTAGTTGACGTAACAATGATTGCTTACAGGCTCCAATTTAGAAATGTTACATGATTAACTTACACTGATCTTTTGCAAATACATGAATCACATTCTTCTTTGTGCCAAGTAAGCTCATTAATTTGTCTACGCCCCCCCCCCCCATCACCTCAGCATGCTATAAATATCTTTCTCTCTCCCCCCCAGCTTTGGGCTGAACAGATCCAAAAGGTCTGGCTGCATCCTGGCTACGTGTGCTGTCCATGACCTCTATCATCGACTGCACCAGCTCAGTGACAAGCTCAAACAGCCCAACGCTCCCGAACAGAAAATCAAACCCAATGGCTATGGCCGGCGTCGGCGCAGCTCCGTTACCCCCGTACCAGAGCTGCATGCCAGGTCTGCCCTCCAGGTTGAGAGACAAGAGCCCTGCTGTAGCCATGGAGATGAGCGCGGAGAACACGCCGCTCTACCTTCCCTGGCCTGAGGCAATGAATGCATGGAGAGGCACATTTTTTGGTTGTTGCAGCTGATGGAGTTAAGTCCCCTCAGAGTTTCTATTCTAGAACATTGCTTTAACGGCATGCATAGAGAAATGGCAGCTACACATAACGTATATCCGGGGGGAAAAACCTGTGTTAAGGTCACTTTGGATGAATGCATGGAGATCATGATGGAGATTTGTATACTGGAATATGTGTGCACGCATGTGTGTGTGAATGCACGTGTGTTTTTGTGGTCTGGTTCCGTTCCAAGTTCCAGTGAGTGTGTGATATGTGGATGATTTCACTTCAGACCTCTGGGACTTGACAAGAATTTCTGTCTCTTCTTCAGCTTTAAACGGAGCAGCAAGACCTCATACACTTGCCCAGTGTGGAAAAGAAGATAATCCCTGAAGATTTTTCTCCCAAATCACTCATACCCATGGACTGAGGACGGAGCGAGGGCCAAGCTTAGGGAAATTGTGAGAGCAATCGGGGGGAAAGGACACCACATGCCATTTTATTGACTATTTTTTGAACGTTGAAAAAGTGTCTGGACCTCTGATGTTCCCTTTGCAGGCTCCCCGCAAACTTGAGCTGACTGCGTTGGACAGTGGCTGAAGTGCAATTTATACCATTTGTATCACAAGTACTCAAAAACAATCTAATTACAAGTTTGTACTGTATATATGGGAATGTATGAAGTTAGGTATTGCCTAGTAGTGCCTATTTAAGCACATAACTCATGTAAACTATATTTTTATACCGCCAAAATACAAATGAAATGCAGTGATCTTTTTCTGAATTTAATATTTTAGTATTTAATGCAGGTTAAATGTGTGGCTATTTGTTTTTCCAGTATACTCTGAGAATTATGCATCATGATGTGATCAACAGGAAGTGTTATCAGAACCAAACCTTTGTTTTTTAGTTATTTGTCATAGTAATTGCCTTGTCATCATTATAATTAGTTAATTATACCCAGTGGAGAATGTGTAACACATGTAATGCAATGGCAAAGATTGCTGCTCTGATACAACGCAGGTGACACTTTTGAAGTCATGTTTTTTAATCTGGACATCTGCTTGGCTGATGAAAGTCATACACAGCAACTGAAAAGTCAGCTGTAGTGAAGAAGGGGTCACTTATTGTTTGGCTGCTGGCGGAGGAATTTTGGTTGAATGCCATGGAATGGAAGGACTGCTTCGTTTAGCTATGCAGCAGCAGCTTGCCAAGGTCTCGAGAGCCAATACAAGCGTTGTGCTGCCACCTACCTTCTGAGTAGGCTAAATCACATGTATGGAATAACAGTTACCAATGCAATGTGTGAAGTTCTATGACCGAAAGCTTGCTATCTATATGGAAAATTAAAAAATCTGATTTTGCACAGTTTTGAGTGTGCGGAGGCTCCCTTTATTTGGTTTCATTTTGACTCCAGCACCTCACCCAAGGCAGATGAGCGGTGTTTTTCCCCCCAATATTTTAACAAACAATTCAATAAAACTGCTTGACAAAAACTTTCTTTCTTTGATTGAATACTTTATTAGTCAGAAATGTAAACAACATGAGGTACAGTCAGACTTTAAGGCTAAACACAAAAAAAGTCCTGGGGAATTGTTTCCATTGTGGTCCTATGTATTCAATTCATCAACATGTTGCTGAGTGAACACATTTTGGTGTGTGAAAGCTTAGTAGTCCTAGTTTTAACATCTTCTTTACATTATTCATTTCACTGAGCAAATCACACCAACTGATATAGAATTCATGAAAACACCAAATACAATGTTTTTTCAACTTCCATCCCACAGAGCTCAGGATGTGTGTGCTTAATTTCCAACAGTTTTTGAGTTTGATGCTCTTAAAATTACCTAATTATAAACATTATCACAATGTCTGTTAAGTTAATTAAACACAAAATGCAGCATCTCATCACTGTTTCATGTTATATAGTGGACAGGCAGGATACAGTATTGGCTATATATATATATATATATATATATATATATATATATATATATATATATATAAATTTGATGCATTTACACATTTTTGTGTAAATGCCAAAGAGGATGGGATAATGTTTAGTTTTATGTGATGTTTTAAAAGCAACATTGATAGTGAGTCAATAATGAGTCCTCTGTGGAGAATGCAAAGAGGTCAAATGTTTGTCATTATAATAATAATCGGTTGCATTGTGTTGCAAATTGGTTCTTATTTGGCAAGGACAAACACACTGGGATGAAAGGAAAGGAACGGAACATACTCTGCTTAAGGTCATGGCCAAGAACATTCTGGTGAAGATAATAATAGCTGTCATTTTACTTCCATTAACACGGTGCACAATGTCTATTTCATTGCACATCATGAGATTGTAGCTCTGACTATTTCACAGGAATTTGTTTCATATAACTCTCTGAGGCAAACACACAGAAACACGTGTGCCGCTCATCCATGAGGTCAGTGTGCAGGACCTCTCACGAACGAGCACGCACGCACGCACGCACGCACGCACACGCATGCTACAGATCCAGTGTTTTGCTCAAGGACACTTGAACACAGAACACACAATTTTGGTCTGCCACAATCCAACCTGTAAGTCTCCAGTTGAAAGATGATCTGTTTTATCACTTAATTACCATGCTGACTTCTCAAATAAGATTATTTGGAAGTTTGACCTTTGGGTGTGCTTAGTATCTTAAATCAAAGACGCTGGCGTAAATGAAGAAACTTTTTTTTTTTTACGACTTGTACGACACAGATAATCTATTTTTAACATTCACAGAGCACAGTGACCCACAGCTGGCCATCAAATGAGGACGCATTTTCAAAACACCATTCTTTTAAAATCACAGACAGATCTGCTTCAGTTAATGCATCACAATAGATAGAGATGATTGACAGTATTTGGACATATATCATGCCCAAGATCTACCAACATTGCTTTAAATTCAAGCTGCAACTCCAGTTATCTGGGTAACAAAAACCCCACCATAGCGACAGAATGTAGTGAATCAGTTTCATATTAGCCTATTCCAGTTGTCTGGGTGCCCCTACCACTGTTAAGATCAAAGCCAAGAACATTCTGGTGAAGATAATAATACCTGTAATTTTACTTCCATTAACATGGTGCACAGTGTCTATTTCATCTCCCTATCTGTTTTGACAGATAGAGAGATCATCTGTCAAGTTTGTAACAATCCTGGGCATATGAAGTCTCAGTAGTATGAACTTGATTGAAGAAAGGAAGTTGAATAACCTGTTGCAGGAACAGGTTAAGTGGGTCCGGACGGCTGAGTGTGCAATGGCTTTGGACCAATCGCAGGCCATTTTGACATCTGAACATGTGTGAACATGTGAGCATTTTCTGCTAGGAGTGGAGAGGCCAGTGGAATCTGGTCAGGTTGTCCCAGTTAAACAAAAGTCATGCTGAGTGGTGCCTAAGAGGCTAAGAGAGAGAAAATATATAGAGATGTCCAGAGACGCTGCATGAAGAAGGTAAGGCTTAGTCAAATCCTTATTTCCTTGTTCAATGTCAGCGTTAGCCTATCATGGTTATCATTTCCTAATGCATGTGCTCAATCTGTAATTGGAAACTAGAATCAATATGATCTGCCTGGAATTATAGTGGAGATCAAGCGTGTGTGTGTGTGTGTGTGTGTGTGTGTGTGTGTGTGTGTGTGTGTGTGTGTGTGTGTGTGTGTGTGTGTGTGTGTGTGTGTGTGTGTGTGTGTGTGTGTGTGTGTGTGTGTGTGTGTGTGTGTGTGTGTGTGGTACTGTATATGTAACTTGCAAAAGGATTCACTCAACAAACAACACCATGACACTCAATGGAAAAGTTTGCCACAGGGAAAGGAAGAACTGATTATCTTTTGGCACAGTTGGACAACGGATGTGGTGGTGGCATGAATTGTCATAAAATCATGTAACTTCTAAATGGATTCATGTATGTTACAACCCCAATAGACGTGATTATTATGATGAAATCTAGGGTGGATGAACCAGAGAGAGAGAGAGGACAGAAATCAGACAACATGTGAAAGAAAATGTAGTGACAAAGTGGGGCATTTTTAATCTCCAAATTGTTTCCACAATGTTTAGCCACTATACTGTATGTGTGCAAGTGTACATTTTGGCCTGAGGGTGGAGCTAGAGCTAAGGCCACGAGAACACTCTTAAATGGTTAGAGTTCAAATAACCATGGTATGGGGTCAACAACAAACAAAAGCAGATTAAATGCAATCCTAAATTTAGCATGTCAGTTGTTCAAAGGAAGTTGTGGTTGTGGTGGCGATTATGGCTTCTCACAAAAACACATTATAACTTTCAACAGATTCATGAAACACCATGAAGCTTTACACGTTTTCTGCTATCAGCAGCCAGAGCTATCAGGCAACACCCGATCAAACCTGACGTTATTGGAGAATGCTGAAGAGCTCATTTCTGGCCACTGACCCAACATGTGGAAATGGCATGACAATTATGACATAGCATTGGTCGAGGGTATACACTCTACTTAGTCTAGTGCAATGCAATCTTTATAGTTAGAGACGTTAACAATAGGCTTGTGTAGTTTTTTCCTGGTCTGACTGTACTGATGAAAAAGGATGACAAAATTGAAGTGGTCGCTCTCTCTTTCATTAAAAGAACTTCACAGATTTGTCAAGCAATATCTCTTCATTCATTTATTCTACAGTACGATGTGCACACAGCACCAGCTACACTTGTCCAACCTATATGTATCACTCTGTATTTCTGCAAGTACTTTCCTGGCCCAAACAATGAACCCTATACCAAGAATGTGTCACTCTAGTCTAGAGTCACAACATTGTCTGACTTTGAATAACTCCCTCTCTCTCTATGGGTCTGCCTACAGTGACCCAGAGAATATGGACAATTGCTTGTATGCACTTCATACTTCATACAACAAATGGAGATAAAGTAAAACATACATTTAAAAAGACTAATTTAGGCGTTGCAATGTGATGTGTTGTGACTCATGGGTCGTGAGCTTGTAGATCTGCTATCTTTGCTATTTTGTGTATTATGTTTGCCAAAACATGCCCAAAATAGGGAGCTAGGCCGGTTTAATTAAGTCTGTCTGTGCGTTTTATACATATTTATCCAACAACGGCTTGTGATTAAATAATAACTACAACTATCATAGAGTTATTATGGCAATGGATCCATTGGAAAGAACACTGCTCTTTTTTCTATTTCCTGAGAAGTGACAGTGCTGTGGGTGGGGCGTGGCCTCTCAAGTTCCCAGGCCAAGGGGGCGTCGCCAAGTTCTCAGATGAGCTGAAGGGGGCTGGTAGTCGGTAGTGTTTTGCATAGATACGTACGCAAGGTTTCTGCTGGACAGCAACGATATGTACAATCTTATATAGTTGACTCAGCTTAACTGAAATTGCTCACAGCTTTATGTAAAACTTACCCCATATGTGACTGTACAAAAGGTCAGTATAAATGGCCCTCATATTTGATCTTTTCAGACAGGCAAATGTGTTCTATTTAATGATTGTATATAAGTAGTGGTGGAAAAAGTACCAACATTTTTTACTAATGACTTAAGTAAAAGTATCAATACTGCAGTGTAGAAACACTCTGTTACAGTAACAGAATACTAGATTTACTTGAGTAAAAGTACCAAAGTATTGGCATCATAATGTACAGTACTTGAGTACATGTACTTTCCACCACTGTGTATAAGCAGCATTTTGAGTCAGGTGACTTCATATGCTACCCCTTTGGGTCCTTATGCAAATTGTTGCATAACTTAGCTAAGTTATGCAACAATTTGCATAAGCGGTTGGACAGGACCCAAAGACTGTGGACTGTCTATTGTCAGAAGAGTTTGTTCTTTTTTCTTAGACTAGCTGTAGTGTACATGCAACTAAATGTAAGTACCTTGGTTTGTGATGCAATATCAAAATGTTTGTACTTATTTGTTGTACTGTTCAAAGAGCATTGCTGCTGGGTATCAGTGGTGGAAAGTAACTAAGTACATTTACTCAAGTACTGTACTTAAGTACAACTTTGAGGTATTTTTTTTACTTTACTGGAGTATTCCCAATCTTCAATACTTTCACTTCTACTCTCCACTACATCTCAGAGGCAAATATTGTACTTTACTCCACTACAATTATTTGACAACTTTAGTTACTACTTACTAGTTACTTTGCACATTTGGATTATTATTACAAAACACACATTAACCACTTCAGCCCTATACTGTATATACTCTTGAACTCTTGATCAGACTGTCTCCAGGTTATAACAAAGAGTACTGTTAATTATAATCTAATTTAAGTCTAGAAGCTTCTTTATCAATAGCTCCAGGACCCAGTCCTTTCAGACAATATTGGTCTTAGATTTAGGATAAGGTAAAGGAATGCACATAGTTGATTAGGTCAGCTCTGTGTCCAAACAGATATTCAACCTGGAAAGTGATGATCTCAGTGAAGTGATCTTAATATTCTAATATTTGGTTTAGATTTGTATGTAATGTTCATAAAAATATACCACACTTGTAGATCTGCTATTTCCGGTGAATACATTTGCTGTACATCATTTGGGATTCTGCTGTGTGTTATGTTTTCTATAATACAATAATCCCATGTTATTTAAATTGTGTTTTAAAACGACCTTATACGTTTAGGCTAAGTAATGAATACAGCATTACCTTCATGCACCCACACCGAGACCAGGTGGTTTCAAATTGCCCAGCAGTGGCAGATGTGTGTGTATATTAGGTAGTTCACATAGTGTTGGGCAAGTTGATCAAGAAAATAATAGTATACCACCTTTTTTTTTTCACATAATGTTTGTGAGATTGTCTAAAGCATTGGTTCTCAAAGTGGGGTCCGGGGACCCCCAGGCCAGGGGTCTTTGAGGGAGTTCCAAATGGACCCTTATGTGTCTGTAACTCTGAGAGTGTACAAATAGGGTCCATTTGGTTCCATTTGTACCCTCTCAGAGTTAAATTAACATAGATTTTACAATAAAAATTGGGGTCCCAGGGATAGAAATGCCATTAAATGGGGGTCCGTAGCCTAATGCATGTTAAACTGGGGGTCCTTGAAATTAAAATGGTTGAGAATCACTGCTAGAGCCGTAAAAATGTTCTCTTATGGGGGTCCCTGGTATACCTTTTCAAATGGGGGTAATCCAGCGGGGTATAATAAGTGTCAATACGGGGGTCCTTGACATGAAAAAGTTTGAGAACCACTGGTCTAAAGTAAACTAACAGGCACTTATTACATTTCATTATGTGACTGACCCTTCTGAAGTTTGGGCCTGGTCTGTACAGCCCGCTTATGCAATAGGATTACATATACTGTATTGACTCTGGGTGGCATGCATGAGAGCTATGACTAAATAAGGAAGTCTGTAGTGTAAAAATAGTTCCCCTTAGAACCGGGTTGAAAGGGAAGAGAAACCGGCAGTAAAATGGCATATTGTCCCATGCTTATTCAAGCAACAGCAAACCAAAGCAACCAATGACAAGAAGCCAGTTTTCAAGCAATTTCATTCGCTACTGCACATTCTTCACATGATAGGCATGCCTTTCTTTAGCTGGTGGTGAAAGAGTTAACCAGCTGTGTGTGTGTGTGTGTCTCTCTCTCTGCATACTAGCAGACTCTTCCAGCGCTGCCCCTATAGACTTATCTTCTGTCAACTCAAGTGCCAACTGACAAGAGTGTCTACAATCCAGGAGGTGTTACTTTCCACTGTGCCTGGCCATACAGTAAGTACAATTCCCATGATCAGGCTTAATGTACAACTTACCATACCAAGGTCTTTTCTGCACTGTTAACATCGCTGTACAGACCTAATGTACCAGTTACCTGGCGTTCACGTCTTTCTTTCTCCCTTTGACGCACAGATCCATTAATTCTGATTGGAATGCATTTAGTTGTGCTTATATGTTTTCTCTTTTCCCCGCTAGAATGTATATATTGCCTCATCTAGTGAGGAAGAAGTCTAGTCTATTTGTTGTTACTCAGTATGATGATCTGCTCTCACTCTTGTTTCCTCTGAAATGGAACAGGAATTTCTCTGTCAAAACAATGAAATGTAAACAGAAAAACAGCCTGGGAACAGTTGCCAACAAAACAAAATTGTGTGTGTGTGTGCGTGTGCGTGTGCGTGTGCGTGTGCGTGTGTGTGTGTGTGAGTGTGTCTGTCTGTACAGTATGAGTAAAAGTAAAAAACCTGCACTTGCAGTGACATTGATGTTTGGTCATATATAACGGCACATTTCCGGGGGTACAATACAGTACATAGCCAACCGACACGTGATACGACGCATGATACAAGGAAAATAGAACTGTAAGGATAATAATGGTTAATAATACTTTACAAACAAAAGGCATGGACTGGATGGAGATTGTACAGAACATTATAAGACAGGATATATAGAAGAAAAGCTCTGCACATAATACATTTGTAGAATTGTCTGCTTAGTTTTCAGTATACACAATCCTTATTTGAACTTGTCTTGCAAGTCTAACCTGTGTTGTGAATACAGAATGCTGACACATTTCCACAGGGTGAGTGGTGCTATTTCAACAGGAAATGCAGGAAATAAAAAAACGGTTACTTATCAAACAGTTGCAACTTAGGGTTCTCTTTCCTGTTCAAAACAAACACTGTGCCATTCAAAATGTGTAAAATACTCTTTGTTCTGGTACTCTGGTACAGTAACTGTTAAATTAATAACACAGCATTCTCAGTTAAAATTTGTCTGGAGAACTATGTTGCATGTTTTTTCCACTGTCTACCCCTAGCTTCCTGTCTCTCTACAGTTTACCACAGATTCTAAATAAAGCCTTGTTAACCACTTGTCTTAAGCTGCTCTTAACAGATATGCATGGGGTGCCAGTTAGCACAATGCCTAACATGATTTTTGTATATACTGTAGTTTGTATAATTCTTTCGCCTGGGTTAATGTGGTTAAAATGAACTAAAGACTATGGAAATGATGCAGAATATTTTGTCTCTTGCTGGCTAATGTTAAGAATGGTATGTTTTACAGGCACATAGAAAATATGAGAAGAAGAGATGTGCCCCTCCATAAGCAGCAGTCTACCCCTTGCTTGGGGAAAGGTGAGTTTCACCTACACCTGGGCACACATGAATACACAAATGAAACAAAACACACAACAAGAATAGTGTGAGAAACATCACTAGGGTGCAGCAACAATACCAATGACCCGCTTCAAGTAAAGCTGTACAACATGATGTAGTGTAAATTAGGCAAACTGTAACACTGTGCACTTGTAGCTTTACCCTGCTGTCCCCACATTAAAGCAATGTTAATGTCTCGGCATGCTTTGCATTCTGACCTGACACCCTGACATAAAGCACTCCTTTGGATGTGTTTCTGAAATAGATACAGGAGCACAATGACCACCAACTTAACCCATTAAGACCGGGAAAGAATCCGTGTCTTTTTTAGATATCTTTGGCTAAAATCGTATTTTTATTTTGCAAATCTTTGAATGTATATATATTTTTAAAGCAAACATCTTTAACTCAAATCTTTGCTTCTGGGGGGATTCTACAAAATGTCCTCTAAATCCTAGTAAAAAAAAAAAAAAGAATCGCTATAATCAGTGGTTCTCAAACTTTTTCATGTCAAGGACCCCCAAAATTATATGAATTTTGGCCGCGGACCCCCATCTCAACATATTTTGTTCCAGGGACCCCCCAGAAGTTGTAACAGAGTTAGAAATGTGCGCTACAGAAAAAAAGATATTCAAAGATATCACATTTTCACGATTTTTCAAAAAATTGCAGATCTACAAGTTCATAGCGCTTGTAGATCTGCTACTTTTGAATAGCCCAAAGAAATCTTAAAATGACACAGATGTGTTTTCGGTCTGAAAGGGTTAAACTTTATTGTCTCATCACAGGTTTACAGACAAATCAAAGTTGTGCACTAGCATAATTCAAAGATGGTCTGTAGACATTTTTTACCACTTATGCCCTATTTTATACTTTGCCTTACGACGGTGTTACATGGCAAATATAGCCAATCTACAAGCTCAATGTAGCCCTAAGCCAAGCTCAACAGTTCAAGCTGTATAGACCAATTATTTGTTTATTTTGAGACTGGACGCACAGGTGATTGTTTCATGCAATCAATTCTCAATAAATTGTTTTGGGGTGCACTGGCTTCAGTTCATTCAACCTCCTCTTGTGTGTTGGCTAGTGAGGCGCGTCCTAGCGAGACATGACAGAATGGGTTTCATTTGGTGCCGGCCTGCGCGCGCATACTGGTGACGTCGTCTGTTAAGGGGTCTATAAGCTAAAAAAAAATCTACTTTTATCCAAATGTTATATTCACTCAATAAGATAGCCTATTCCCCATAATAACATGCCCAACATAGGGACTCCAGGGGTTTAACACCCATGTGCTTGTAACACAGTATAACTACATTATAATGAATTGCTTCCTGTTGATTTGTTGATTTAGACATCTTCTCTGGTTGAAACCGTATAGTGCCGGGATTCATTGCCGGGATTCTTTGGTTACATAAACATCAGTGGTTACATAAAAACACCCCTTATTGATGAATTCCGATCCCATATTTAATCTGTTAGAACAAGCTTGGGTGCTGATAGGGGACCAGTTGAGCTCCTAAGTCAAAGTGAAAATTAAGTTATAAACTGTGCTTACACCCAAAAAGGGGATTATTTTTTTCCCTTTCTGTACTGTAAAATGATACGAAACCTACATAATGAGGTAGGATCAGATTAGGACCTGTTTATTCTTGTTCTGGAGCACATAGAACACGCCTACATCCTTTAAAGGCACATTCCAGTAAAACATTCTGCACATGATCACGCATACTATACTATATTGTACTGTACTATACTTTACTCTACACTGTACTGTAATTTAGCCTACTATACTGTAATATACTAATATTCAAGCCAAGTGTATTTGTATTCAACAACAAGGCAACTCAAAGTGCTTTACACAAACACATTAAACTCTAAGACAGAGCATTAAGACACTATATTCTACTGTACTGTACAGTACTACTATACAACAATATTGTACTATTCTCTGCTCTTTTCTACTGTATTCCTCCATACTAGGCTACATATTTGCTACGTATTGTACTGTTGAAGTTTGCTAACTCTCATACTTTGCTTCGATAGATGGTTTCACGCTCTGTTTCATGCTCTCCCACCACGATAAAACCCACATCTAGACGAAACAAAACCCCACCCTGAATAAATACCATTATCTGCTTTATCTCCCATAGCAACAGCAATACATCAAAACTAATTTGCACATCTTAGGCTAACTTTATTCATCATTATGACAAATATTGCACTACCCATGTGTGCTTGGTGTGCATCAGGTGTATGCTATCTGTGCATGTAGGGTCATAATCAATGGGATCTCAAAGAAGGGCCGGAAATAACCTTATCCCAATGCACTTCTGTAGTACTGTACATTTGGGAGCTGCAGACATAATGATTATCATAAATTAAATTTGATCGTGTATGATCTTATTTAAGAACGTCTGTGATCTTATGGCCTGTTGCCCACCACTGATCGCTATATTCTATATATTTTGTAAAAAAAAAAATTACAGTTCACAGTTGCAACAGCCCTTGCTCAATTCTCACTGCAGACCTGTGGTGCATGTCTTAACCCATCTCGGCCTTCACCTTCCTGTCTCTGCACTCTCTGTCTAAATTAAGCAATGAAGCACTAGCAGGCAGTGATGGAAAGTAACTAAGTACATTTACTCAAGTACAGTACTTAAGTACGCTTCTGAGGAATTTTTACTTTACTGGAGTATTTCCAATTTTCAATACTTTTACTTCTTTTTTTTTAAACGTTTGTTTATTGGTTTTTGACAGAAGCATTTCTAGCATACATATCAAAAATACATTGCATTGCCCCATGTATAGCCCAATGAAAAGAGTTACATAGTCTTATTATTTTGTCAATACTTTTACTTCTACTCCACTACATCTAGTTACTAACTTTAGTTAGTTACTTTGCAGGTATAAATTAGTATATTATAAAACATACATTAACCACTTTAGCCCTATTTTATACATAGGCTATTTGAAAATAGCCGATCTACAAGCTCACAACGCGTCGTGCTTGTAGATCTGCTATTTTCTAATATTTTAGTACTTTTACTTTTGGTACTTTAAGTACATTTTCATACCAATATTTTTGTACTTTTACTCAAGTAAATGTTGAATTCTGGACTTTTACTTGTAACAGAGTACAATGCGACAAGTAAAAGAGTACTTTTTCCACCACTGAGCCCTAGCAGGTGCTTGTGCAAAATATGCAGTCCATGTCATGAAAATGTCACTCTAGTTGATCAAAATGACCAACCCTGTATACTATACTAATGCTATAGGATATAGTGTGGTGCATTCTCAAGTGTGCACTGCAACACAGTGTTGTGGTCACTCACCCGGTAAAGGGTGGTTAGTTGCATGAAGGTTTCACGCACTACAAGCTCACAAAGCGTTGCTCTTTGATGCATTGTGAGCTTGTAGATCTGCTATTTTGGGTGCGCGACACCGTATACATCAGGGGTAAGTGTGCTTACCACATAAACCTGTGAAATCATTGGTTCATGTCCTGTGTATAATATGCCATTCTAACAGCTCTTTTCCTGTATCTCCGTTAAATGCCTCAACGAAAGCACAAAACAACTCTCAATGGCTGTTGCTTTTGTTTGTTTTCCCCCACTCGCATGTCTGTATGGTTGATACTGTTTTGGTCTCATGTTATTGTCATCAGAAGACAGCGTTTGACAACATTTGCAAGTATGATTTAGTTTTGAAGGGAGTTTATTAACTGGCTTCCAGTTGGAGTAACACAGCAGGGTAGAGCTGCTGTTACTCCTTGTAACTGGAAGGTGTGCCAGGTTCAAACACTTGTTGCACTCAATGCACTGGCTGGGAGTGTGCAAAGTCAACAAGAAACATCCTGCCCTCCCTCAAACAAGCCCCTGCGATAAGCCTCGTGGCTGAATAAAAATCAAAACATGCTCAGACAAAATAAAAGATGATGAAATGAAACTGGAGAAGGGTAGGCCTGTGAAGGGAAGGGGTGTTGGCCAGGGCAGCAAGCAGGACTGGAGGGGCAGTGCCTCGGAATAGGCAGGTATTGTACAGCCAGGAAACCAGTTTGTCACTGTAGCCGACCGTAGCGTCAGGTTTCTGCCAGTGTGTGAACACGAAGGGAAAGCGGGCTACAAGACAGATCAGTCAAAACACAACACCGAACAGGTAAAATGGAACGCGACTTCCAAGAAGCTTTTGTTTTACATTTATATCGGTATCGCTAGTGAATTGCATGACAAAATTATGCTGTTTCACTCACTGGGCACTGTGGCAGATGCCCTCGTTTAGAGTGACTTGAGCTTGCGTGCTTATACGTTACATAAAGTGGTGGTGCTGCAAGAGTTATTGATTTGCCTGTGTTTATTCATGTCCCTCCCTCTGTACACAGTAACATTCACAACCGGTTCTTTACCATTCGGTTCACTGTATTCTTTAACACCAGCAAGGAATGTTGTTTTGCTGACAGGGCTTGTGATTGCATTGGCAATCTCTATACAGAAACATAGCACTTGACAAGACCAGTCATCTGGTCTGTTGCTCTGTGAAGTGCAGAGAAGTAATCCATTTTAATTGCAGTGGGCACAAATTAGTCCTTGGTTCTTTTGTTCTTGAAGGGCAGAGGGCCCAGAGGGCCACTGCCCTCTGGGCCCTCTGCTAGGACAGACACGGCAAGCCTCTCAAAGATGTCACTTAGTTCTACCCAGGTCACGTCATTATGTGTTTGTAGGTGTGCAACAACCAAATTAATCAATTTAATTGATTACAAAAAATAATCAATGTTAATAAAATATATTTTCTTAAATTATCATAATTTTTAATACAGTAGCAAAATAAGCAGATCTACAAGCTCACAACGCAGGCACAACACCTCGCAATGCTTGTGAGCTTGCCTTGCAGAGCACATGTTGTCCCTGTTGGCCAAGGATCAAATCCTGATCATGAGCTTCCTTCCTGCCCCACTTACCTTTCCTCCTGACTCCCTTCTATGGCACGTAGCTATCAACAAAGGAAAGTTTGGTTGACCTAACTGTCTGCTGCACTCAAACCCTTCATTAATCCAAGAGGTGCAGCTGACCTTTGTATTGTCTTCTTCAGAACAACTCACAAATACTGCAAGAATAGACTAAGCAGTTCCTAGTCTTCCTCCAGTATTCCAAACACCTGGCACTGAGGAGTGCCAGGCAGTTACGAGAGGCATGTCTCTAGAGAGCGAGGGTGTCTCATTCCCTCCTTGTTGCCCAAACTGAGCTCGCGAACAACCACTGCCTTGTCCATGTGCTGGGAACCAGTTGTGACATACTTGCTTATATTAGCAGGTGACCCTGACGCCCACAACACCCCAAAATAGAGGAGTAGAGGGACACCCAAGACAGCAACAGCCAGCAGCTGAATCATACATAGAGATTCACAGCGTCACCGAACAGATAAAAAGCCCTGCTAAGTCAGAGAGAGGCAGACATAGTGCTACAACTCATAGAGAGACACCATAGACACAAAGATAAAGTCAAGGCTGATAGACAGACTTGAGAAGAATATTTAGAAGAGGTGCCAGCAGACACACAGCTAAAAGCTTGAATCACAACCAGAAGGTGTTGGAGGCACAGCAAAGAGCCAGGCAGTCACCAAGGTTCTGTGCATCAGAGCTGTTGTTCAGAGAGCCCAAAAACAAGGTATGCAACAACAGACTGAGAAGTTCACCTCCACTTGGGAGATAGAACTCAAGACACACATGGCCCGAGTCGCACTAGAAGGTAAGAGACAGATGTTTGTATTGAATAGGCCTATGGCTTGTGGTAACAATGGGGCTTGTTTACCTATTAGTTCCAGAGTGGTCATTATTTTTGTGCCATGTAATAATTTTCTGGGTTGTTGAAGTTGAGGTTCTCTCGAGAGTTGAGACAGACTGTTGGCTCACTCAAATGCTTCCTCCTAACAGTCATAAAAGCGGATGTCCCGCCTGTCCTCCACTTCCGGGTTCACCTTTACAGTCACGTAAATAAGTCATACTGAATATGATTTAGTCAAAGGCAGCATATCTACCTTGCTGCTTAGCAGAAATGGAAATAAAAAAATATCTCTTAAAGATAATTTCAAAATATATTTTCATTAACGGAAATGACAAACAGATGACAGCTTCCTGTCGCAACTATTGTGAGGTGCAGTTACAGACTCTCTGTAGCATTTGAAGATTGTGGAAGAGTTCAGTCTGACCTGACAAACACTTAAACAAACATCACAACGATCTAGTAAAACGCTTCCTAATATACCCTGACTAAGAGGCTGTCTGTAGGCTGTCTGTAGGTCAGGTTTCTATTAATGGGATATGGTGGGTTGAAGGGTATCGCCTATGAGACAGCACAGTTGCTCCTGCAGGGACGTGCAAAAAAGGCTTGTCAGGAATGCGGGCTCGTCAAAGGCAAGTGAGTTGACTGCCAAAGGCAAGTGAGTTGACTGGCAGGCATAGAAAAAGAAGTACCCTTGTGGGGCCAGGGGTTCAAGGCATCAACTGCAAAGGCGCCTGGGATTGTTGAAAGCTCTGGGATGGATAGAGTTGCATGTAAATATTTGGTGGGAGAGTGAAAGTCAACAACAGGACAGTTTGTGACTTGATACGGTGCTGCTGAATGTCCCAACGCTGTGTTGATTCACATTGTGACATTAACGTGAAATATACCACTGGCCAAGTGAACAACATTCAGATGCAACACTGACGATATTGTTATTATATTATAATATTATTATCCATGGTCATATAACCACATATCTCTGATCATGGTATGTTGGAACAGAGGTGGTAACATCCCAACGGCTTAGACAGAAAGTTAAATATAGTGTCAGCGTAGTGAACAAGCTATGACGAGTACTCAATATTAATACTACACTGTAGTGCAGAGGCTATGTGTATTATACTTAACAGTGTAAATATAACAACAGATTATGAGAATTTAGTGTACAGTCTTTAAGCGTGTACACTACACTTAGTATAATATAGTATTCAACCTATAATGGTAGTGCAAATATAGTACACACACAGTACAGTATAGTAAATATAGTTGTAAAGCTACAGTATACGTTTATTGTATAGTCATGCAGTCAATGCAGCCTATAAATATATTTCAATTATATTTACGTTTAAGTTAATATAACTATAGGGAAATTCTAGTATATAAAATGTAAGCTGGAAACTTATACTATACTATATTACTAAACTATGATATAGAATATGAGTCACAAATGTAGAGTTTATATACTGTATAATCCATAAACTATAACAATGTAAGCTGGACTGTGGACAGTTTAAAAATTGTGTTTTCAAATATTAAAAGACCTCTATTGCCAGACAGGACATGAAAATATTGGTGTGTAGAATATGTGCTATAAATAGGACCTCAGTAATGGGCACAGTATGTGTACAGCCCAAAATTCTTAAACTTTAAATAAACACACGTAACCTCTTACCCACTGCAGGGTTCTGGGAAACAAAATGTACAGTATGGTATGAAAGTGGCAGACAACACATTCTTTCTGTAATAATTAAACACCACCCAGGATTTTCATGTATACTAGTCCTAATTCATTTAATTGATTTTATAGCTTACTGTATCATGCTCCAATACTGACCTAAAATATATGAATACTCATATCATAATATATCTCATGTTTATATATCTCAAGCCTTTGGTTTCTCTGTAAACATGGTTGGCTTTACAGGGCTAAATTGTTCTTGATTCATGCATCATTTAAATGCAACTTTCATTTTAATTCAGTATGATCGATACCATAATGCAGTACAAACATCATTTCACTCTTCATCAGTCTGATTTCATTTTGTACTGGTCCTCACTTCTGTCACGAGGTGACTTAACATTTACCCCAGTTCTTTTTTTTAATATCAAACAGAACATGGGTTCTGTTTTACTCATTGTAAACCTTGATATATATACATCGTTGTACAACAGAATATAAGCTTATGAAGAGCCTAAACTAAGACATCAACATAAATATTTAAATATACAAAAATACATTGCATATTTAAATAAATAAACAGACAAATGATAGAGGTTGACGATCTGATATTTCGTATTACAATTTCTTGATTTGTTTATGTACTGGTAGTCCCCTTCCTTGAGTACTGTGTGGTCCCTAGAAACATGCCCTTTTGATCTCACAAATCAGAGTTCCTACTTCCCCCTGTTATTATTGGGTCAGTCAGTAGTTGTGTTTACTGGAAGCTACTGTAACTAAGAAGATGGCAGCACACGCAACCAGAAAGACGAGCAGCCCATGTTTACTGCAATTGAAGCTGAGCCTGAGGTGATGTTCACCCCGACCCAGACTGTTACCTAATATTCTTGGCTGTCATGTTTACTGTTGGCATTTGTGTTGACTGACCACTAAGATAATGTTTGGCCTCAATCACGGCAATATGTTATAGCCTGTTTGGCACCACTTTCAGGCCTGCTGATGACAGCATAATATAGGGTTGCTTATAAGGTTTTTCATATGATATACCCAGTATAGTATACACTGGTATACAGTCCGATTCTCAAGCGGATTGTTCCTTGATCCAGGCTGTAAATAAATGCTAGGCTAGGATAAACTTATGAGAGACCCAGTTCCAATGCCCCTCCAGTATCTTGATGCCATTGGGCTCGAACCTGCCAGCTATCTGAGCAGTGGTGCACCTTGGTGATGTCGGTGCACCAATCTAGTGCACTTCACCATTGCACCTAAACAGGTGTCCTGTCCCCTAGTGTTTTTGAGTTCTTTTTTTTTACATGTTAGCCTTTAACCACTGAGCCACGACACCATCACAATCAACAGGTGTCTCCTAGGCAAAATCATAGTCATTTGGGATTACTTTGTATTTTCTACTATGAATGGACATGCCTGCTATATACTTTTCTATTTCTATGATGTGAAGTATAAATATAAAAACTACTTTTTGGCTAATAAAGCAAAAGGATTGGTGCCAACAGTCAGCATAAAGTCATTAAGTTTTGTGTGTTGAAAAGGTCCTGGAGATCAAGTACACTTTGACTTCAGGCTCTGTGGCTCAGTGTGTTTAGCATATGGAACTGGAGATGTGGAGATTGTGAGTTCAAGACCCCTGTCAAGGATTGCCCTCAAAAGCCAAGAGGATGAATTTATGGGATGGTGTATTTTGTTTTGTATGCATGTTATTTGTGTCACATTCCAAGCTGCTGAACTGAAACACAGATGTTGTAATGTAAGCATTGAAATCCATAAATGTATCACACTTTACGAACACTGGATCATGTTATTAGGCTCCAACAATGATGATGATCGTCACAAATATGGGATCTCTTTTCAACAATTAATTTAAATGAAAATATTAAAATAAAAATGTCTAAATTGCCAATAGTGAGCACTGGGGATGAACGATTTTAGGGAAATTGTCTTGATAAGGTGCTGGTGGTCCAGTGGTGGAAAATCATCTCTACGGTTATCGAGAAATGTCCACTGGAAGCTTTTAACATGTTGTAGCAATGCTAATGAACACATTGTAAAATTATTGGGGTCGAGTGGTCTAGTGCTAGCTAGGCCTCTGAATGCAAAGGATCCTAGGTCAAGTCCCAAGCCTCCTGTAGATAAACGCTAGGCTGGGATCAAGTTGTTTTGTAGTCATCTGATCCGGTCGAGAATCAGCAGATATGGATATAGCCTGTGCTCCCAAAAATAATTCCCTCAGAAACCAGGGGCGTCAGTGGTAGGGTAGGCCCTATAGCGAATGGTATCCACGAGTGAATACGGTATCCTCTAGCCAGTATCTGTCCCCTACTTCTGTCGCCCTTGTTCAGACCATACTCTTGGACTGCATCTGGCAAGGTTGTGATGACACTATTATAGAGGTGACAAAATCCGGCATATAAACGCCACACACAGTCTGACGAGGTGAAAATGAAATCAATACCAGCCACATTGTCACAGCTGGTAAAAAAAGACCACTGTTGCAGACCACTTTGTGATTTAAATGCACACTAGGAAAAACAAGACATGGTCTAACAGCGTGCAGGCCATCCGAGACACTTCACAAAAGTGACATTTGAGAGAAATAATGTTTGCAATATACTGTATGCAAAATACTCAGGGATTTATTTCCTTGGCAACGTGCACAAGAAATGTGTGCACCAGTCGGACCAAATAATCAGGGGTATTCATAATACTGTCACTTCTGTTCACTATCCATAAACAGACACAAAATACATTATGTACATTTCATTTAGACTTGTAGATCTTTGCTTACAATGTGGTCACACTGTCACACAGACAGTAAACACGACACTGACACATACAGTACATAGCTGTACATTATCTCATGTAGAGCATTCGGTGATAATCGTTCTCTCTCTATCCACCTCAGAGATGCCGCGGTTGTTCCCCAAGATCTCGCTGAGCGAGGTGGATGAGAATGTGCGCCTGCTGGCGGAGAAGGTGTACGCCTCGGCCCTCAAGGAGGAGAACACCAAGGACGTCCTGGCCATGTTCAACGTGCCAGAGGACTGCCCCATCGGCCTCCACCAGGACCGAGAGCATGAGCTTCTGAGAGAGGAGTCGGAGGAGTCGCTCAAGAAGTAAGAGTGGAGACATCAAAATGCTATAATCTTGCAGCAGCTAGAAATATTTGAAATTGGAATGACTGAACCCTATAGCGTCCCTATTATGGAATGATCATTCTGTTAAAATAGCAGATCTACAAGCTGTAGAACCTAGAACGGCTATTTTCGTCAAAGAGATTTGGTGTAGAGGGATAAACGGGACCAAGTATACAAACCTCTGTCAACTAAGTACATACGGTTTAAGTGGTTAACAATGTAGCAGGAACAATAGGAATACATTTTATTTGCAAGCTACGTTTCATACAAAGATTATGGATTTAGTTTATTTTATACAGTTTAACACAAAGCAAACTTGAATTCTAGCTGCTTCTGCTTACAGTATCTGCTACCATTGTCTCTCTCTTCAGCTTCCTAAGGAAGTAGACACTGGTAGACCCAGCACTGCTGGGCCTTTTTAAACTGTGAGGTACTGTTAGACCAAGAGAGGTTTTCTATGTTGTGTACGCTGAGAGATGGGATTAAGGAATGTGAGTAGAGTAGTAAAATACTAGATTACAAATGTAATTATATTTAATTGACGGTTTTAGGATTAGAGTCACCACTTCCGGTATATAAGTCAGATAAGACTTATTTAAGTGGCAACTTATGTAAGTTAACCACTTCATCCACCATGGATGACTCACTTGCTTTGCGCAGGCACTCGCTTGCCTAGCGGCTTGTCGCGAGCCTGAAGGCATCAAGTGATTAAAAAAGTTATGCATTTGTGCACATACTGTTCCCAAAATGAGCGCTCCACCCCAACAACATTTTTGGGAATACTAAAATTGTTCTACATATCGTCACTGTGGGGCTAAAAAAAAAGTAGTGAAAATAGCCTATCTACAAGTGTTGTAAGCTTGTAGATCAGCTATTGTCAAAAAAGAATTTGCTTTAAAAATGTTTTAAAATAATAAAAAAAGGAACGGTTTTGGACATACAAGGTTTCCACCAGACAGGAACTGAAACACTTATAATCGGCTGATTGTTTAGAACCGGGCTCAAGAGCCACTGAGAGGCCTAGCTGGTTTGTACGGCCAGCCAGTTGTCCTGGTACTCTGTGTAGGGCAATATGTTCCTCGAGCGTCGCTGATTACACTGGATCGCCTGATGAGCTATATTCCTGATTGGGTCGATGTTGTTCACTCTGGAAGGGTTAAGACTGGGTCTAAGGCCGATGATGAGATTCGATCAACCCTGACATCCGGCTTGTTTTATAACACTGAGGGTGGCTCCTGACATCACGGCGGTGATGTCAGGTGGTGTCAGGCCTTCCCACATATGGAGCTGGCTATGTCTATCATGCCCAAACCGGGGACTATGATGTCAGTCCTGGATGGTTCCGGTTATACCCGTATATGGGGTTTCTAGAAGGAGTGTTCTGATGTCAGAGCTAGGTGTGTTTTAGGAATCTCCTTTCCTAGCTATTCTATAACATCAGCCTTTGTCTCCATTTATGGGGATAGGCGAGTATGCCCCGAATGTTCGTAACAGCCGCCCCACGGGTTTCCCGTGGAAACACGTAAAATATTTTCAAGAACATTCCTGGCATACGCCGCCCCACGGATTTCCGGTGGAAATACGTAAACATTCCAGGATGTTCCCTAGCATCGGCTTCCTTCTCTTATTCCTCCCCCCCCTTTCTTTCTTTCTCCTTTTTCCCACACCTCCTTTCCTCCTTTCGGTCTGCCATCTCGATCTGCCATCTCGATCTGCCATTTCTGCCGGACTTGGAGGTTTTATAGGTAACACCTCAAGAAATGTTTCCAGAACTGGTCGGCGAGGGTTTGGCTGTATCTCCATCTTCTTCTGCTCATCATTTCTGACTCATCATACAGTACTTGCGGTAGAGATGCGTCCCGCCGCCCCATGAGGAGGATATTTTGTCCCGCCGCCCCATGAGGAGGATATTTTGCCGCCCCGTACAGGAACCCATCGGTGGTATGCATGATCTTGGTGACAGGTTGTGATCCGTCGTTGGTCGTTGGTTGATTGTCACGGCTCTCGACCTGCGGTTGGTTGTCTCTCGACCTGCGGTTGTCTCTAGACCTGCGGGTGCTCATCCTCTCCAGGCCCCTGTCCTTCCTTCGTCCATTCTCGAGATTGTACGTCATGGAGAATGTCCAAATGGGTTTGGTTGCATTGTGAGCATTTCTTGAGTAGGTCGCAATCCCTGGCCTGGTGAGGTCTTCCACATTTCCAGCACCTCCCTGCTTCGATGATCCAGCGCTGTTTCTGATCCTTTGTTAACTGCTTGAACCCAGCACAGTAGTTCAGCGTGTGCTTCTCCTGTGTACAGTATGGACAATATGCTCTGTTATTCCTGCTTTCGTTCCACCTCTGAGCCTGTGCAGGTTTTGGGTTTGTAGTATTCATCATTATGTTTACAGGTCTCTTATACGGCTGGGTAGCTCTCTGTGGACTTCGGATCCTATGTGTCCGAGCAGTGTTGCGTGGACTGCGTACCTCCGGTTGCCGAACGGCCCGTCGGGGGCTAGGGACGCGTGGCGTCCTGTGCCGGTTGCGCTGTGGGCTCTGCTCCTGGTGGGCTCTGCTCCTGGTTCTCGACCGGTGCCTCCTTGCCGAACCCCGATTGGTTGAAGAAGAACTTTGCCTGGAACGGGTCGCCCTACGGAGCTGCCGTTCAGGCCTCGAGTGTCGTCTCTTGCGTGCCGAACTCTGATCGGTCGCTGATGAGCTCTGCCTTGAACGGGTCGCCCTATGGGACCGTCGTTCAGGCCTTGAGCGGCGTCTCCGGCGTGCCGAACCCTGATCGGTCGCGGAGGAACTGGAACTCTGCCTTGAACGGGTCACCCGATGGGACCGCCGTTCAGGCCTCGATGGTCTTACCCTGTGTGCCGAACCCTGGTCGGTCGCTGATGAGCTGCGTCTCCGGCGTGCCGAACCCTGATCGGTTGCGGAGGAAAGGTCTTACCCTGCGTGCCGAACCCTGATCGGTCGCTGATGAGCTGCGTCTCCGGCGTGCCGAACCCTGATCGGTTGCGGAGGAAAGGTCTTACCCTGCGTGCCGAACCCTGATCGGTCGCTGATGAGCTGCGTCTCCGGCGTGCCGAACCCTGATCGGTTGCGGAGGAAAGGTCTTACCCTGCGTGCCGAACCCTGATCGGTCGCTGATGAGCTGCGTCTCCGGCGTGCCGAACCCTGATCGGTTGCGGAGGAAAGGTCTTACCCTGCGTGCCGAACCCTGATCGGTCGCTGATGAGCTGCGTCTCCGGCGTGCCGAACCCTGATCGGTTGCGGAGGAAAGGTCTTACCCTGCGTGCCGAACCGGCCTGCGGCTCCGGTGGGGGGTTGATGGGTCCCTGTGTGTCGGGACCAGTCCGGAGTCCCTGTGAGGAACCATTGGTTGGCACTGGACTGCTTGCGTCTGTCCCATTCCTCATTCCTCCGGACAGTTCTCGGCTTGCTCGGGACTGCTGTTGAATCCGCTGCTGGAGCGCTCTCTGTGTTCCTTCACGTCGGAGGCCCACCACCAGCTCCTCCATGTAGGCATCTACTGCCGTGGTGGGTGCCAGTACCCCCTCCATCGGGTCGCATGCTGCCTGATCTCTCATTGAGGTCCGAACGGCAGGATCGGAGTCCTCTCGCCGCCCCTGGTGTCTCCTTTTCCTTGTGACTTTTGGCATGTTGCCCCTACAGTCCCCTACAGTAAGTCTTGAATCCGGCTCTCCGGTGGAAGGACCATTGAAACACTTATAATCGGCTGATTGTTTAGAACCGGGCTCAAGAGCCACTGAGAGGCCTAGCTGGTTTGTACGGCCAGCCAGTTGTCCTGGTACTCTGTGTAGGGCAATATGTTCCTCGAGCGTCGCTGATTACACTGGATCGCCTGATGAGCTATATTCCTGATTGGGTCGATGTTGTTCACTCTGGAAGGGTTAAGACTGGGTCTAAGGCCGATGATGAGATTCGATCAACCCTGACATCCGGCTTGTTTTATAACACTGAGGGTGGCTCCTGACATCACGGCGGTGATGTCAGGTGGTGTCAGGCCTTCCCACATATGGAGCTGGCTATGTCTATCATGCCCAAACCGGGGACTATGATGTCAGTCCTGGATGGTTCCGGTTATACCCGTATATGGGGTTTCTAGAAGGAGTGTTCTGATGTCAGAGCTAGGTGTGTTTTAGGAATCTCCTTTCCTAGCTATTCTATAACATCAGCCTTTGTCTCCATTTATGGGGATAGGCGAGTATGCCCCGAATGTTCGTAACAGGAACGATATATAACATAATACTTTCAAACTTTCAAAATTGACGGAAACATTACACGTTATGCAAAACAGTTTTGGAATATGTGTCAGAAGTGTGTGTGTGTGTGTGTGTGTGTGTGTGTGTGTGTGTGTGTGTGTTGGGAAATGCCTCTTCAATGTCTTAATAAACGTACAGCAATCAGCGATGTGTTGTATGTGCCTCCAGGAAGAACAGTTTCAGGCAGAAGCGTTCTCAGTCGATGTTCCTCCACATCCCAGTGTCTCCAGACTGGACTCTGCCTGGGGTCTCTCCTCTGCTCACCCCTGCATCTCCAGAACCCTCTGTCCCAGTCAACGTTCCCGAGTTCCAGAGAGTTACCATCAGTGGCGATTACTGCGCTGGGGTACGTCAAGTTTACTTGTATAAACTCATTCCATTCAAAGTGATTGATTAATAAATGTCAGAGCGCTGAGAATGTGAGAATCAGTACAGTAAGAATTATAAATAATTGCCACCAACACATTATAGGAGTAGGCCTAGCATAAGGAATATTTTTCATAAAAGTCATCCATTTAAAACCAAATACAATATTCTTGAGAAGAACCTTTTTAATTTCAATTCTAAGCTCCTAAATGCCCCCTCTAGTGGGTTTGTGTTTATCTGCTTTTAAATGTTTTCTGGTTCCAACCCATAGTGCTACTATCTGTATACATTGATTGCATGGATAATTTCCAACAAAATGCATTTTATAGAAAAGTTAAACATTTCAAGCTCCTCTTGAAGCGGTATTTGGCTAAAAGGTTCATACAGTATGATCATCCATTCCCACTGTAGCTGGGTACAGGTGGTTACTTTGGATTTGATGGGAACTGACCAAGCCCACTACTTGGCTGACATAATGGCTGACATCTGATTTCCATTGGTTGAAGAGGGCTTTAATCAGACTGGCTTTAACCCATTAAAACCGGTAACGCATCTGTGTAACCACTTTAACCATTATTTTATACTTTGGCTATTCAAAAATAGCAGAAATACAAGCTCATAGCGTGGCACCGAGTGCCGTGCTATGTGGATCTGCTATTTTTTAAGAATCTTGTTTTTTTTTGCAATTCTTTGAATATATACTTTTTTTTCCTTCTTTTTTTAACTCAAATCTTTGCTTCTGGGGGGTCCCTGGATGATAAAAAAAAAGAAAGCAGATCTACAAGCTCATAGCACGGCCCTCTGTGAGCTGGTATATCTGCTATTTTTGAATAGCCAAAGTATAAGATAATGGTTAAAGTGGTTAAAATCGAAAACAACAGATACTTTCCCGGTCTTTATGGGTTAAGTGTTGAAACTGGTCAAGGGCCCTTTGTTACTCTTCCGCCCCCAAATACATGGTGCTAATTGACTCCTCTGCAGACCACAGTGGAGGCCTATGAGCAGGCGGCCCAGAGTCTGCAGAAAGCGCTGTTCATCCGAGAGAAGTATTCCAGACTGGCCTACCACCGCTTCCCCAGGACCACCGCCAAGTTCCTCCGCAATTGCTTGAATGAGAAGTGGAAGGAAGAGGATGAGATCTTGCCAGGTGAGGCGGGGGTGCTGGAGGGTGGGGTTGGGGTAATAGTTGATGATGCATCTGTCTTGGCCTTGTGTCAAAAACTGGGGTACTCCTCCTCTATAGCCCAGTGGTTCTCAAACTTTTTCATGTGAAGGACCCCCAAAATGATACATATTTGGCTGCGGACCCCTAAACATGTTCGCTTTATGAAATATATATAAATTCAAAGATTTGCACACATTTTCACGATTTTTCAAAAATAGCAGATATACAAGCTCATAGCGCGGCACAGAGCTTGATATCTGCTATTTTTGAATAGCCAAAGTATAACATATGGTTAAAGTGGTTAAAATGATTATCCCGCTATATTAGCACATTTTGCCCCGGACCCCACTTTGAGAACCAATGCTCCTAGCCTAAAGGTCACTGTCTTTTTGTCTGCAGACAACTGGCCTTGCCCTCAGAAAGGGGAGGACCCCTACACCATGGAGGGCATGCTAGAGGACCTGGACTATGAGCTGAAGATGAAAGATGGCATTGTGTATGTCTACGACAATGCAGAGGCCCTGGCGGAGCAGGTCCCCCACGGCCTCCCTTACCCCGACATGGAGACCTTCGCCATCGACATGAGCCACATTCTCGCCATGATCGCGGATGGCCCAACGTGAGAACACATCTTCTTTTAGACTGTCATCATATATATGTTACAGGGTGAATGGAGAACCAGGTAGATTGAAGAAGGCGCGTTCGTTTTTACCACCCACCCAGCAATTCTGTAGAAGCAACACTAGAGGGAGCCACAAGCCAGGCTTGTGCACAAACATATGGCTGCGACCACACACACACAGTCACACACACACACACACACACACACACACACACACACACACACACACACACACACACACACACACACACACACACACACACACAAGCGCACACACACGCGCTCATGCTTTTTTTGGTTTATTGAAAGCAGGACTGTTAAGATACTTTTATTGTGTTCTGGCTTTTGTTTTACTTTCTCCCTGACACACACACACACACACACACACACACACACACACACACACACACACACACACACACACACACACACACACACACACACACACACACACACACACACACACACACACAGTGATCCATGAAAAGAACTATTCTGTCCCTATCGGTTTACAACTCAAACGGCGCTGAGTCGACAAGTGGAGCATCGGCCGGTCAGCGCGGGCACTCGCGCCTGGAGGCGCGAGGGCGCGCTTCCTCGGCCTCAAGCTCCACTTGTTGGCGCGCCTCCGTCGTGGACAAGCGTGTGCGTGTGCACGCGTGTTCAGCGTTCCCCTAGCGTAGCTTCCTGGTTGCTATGTGGGGGGGAACAACAAAACAGGTCCGCGTCGGCACATCAAAGCCCCGCCTCTCCGCGTTCTCCTTCTCCTCCTCGGAGGAGGAGGACGGTTTATTTCGCGAGGAGGAGCTCCTCCTCGCCTCACGTAATAAACCCCCGCCTCGCAGTGCCGCGTCCTCCTTCTCCTCCTCCTCCTCGCGAGCCTCGCTAATAAACCCTATCTCGAAAAGCCCCGCCTCGCCCCGAAGCCCCGTGCCTAAAAACGAGCGCTCTGTCTTCAATCTACCTGGTTCTCCATTCACCCTGTGACATATATATAGGACAGTCATATATACGGAAGTAGGGAACCTCTGGGGAACCCCTTCCAGCGTGCTAACGTGATGATTTTTACTAAACGAACGTGATAACGTGATGATGATTCTAACAGCGTTGGCCAGAGCCTTCCAATGAGGTACCAGAACGTAATCACGTTATCACGTTTGTTTAGAAACATCATCACGTTACTTGTCCAAATAAGGATATTTACGTCACGGAGGATTTCCATACATCCATTTTCCATACAGTAGTTGCTAAGGCTCTCCTACAAAATGCATCTTGTCTTACAGGAAAACCTACTGTCATAGACGATTGAAGTTCTTAGGTTCCAAGTTCTACCTGCATGAGATGATGAATGAAATGGCAGAACTAAAAGAGCTGAAAAGAGTTCCACACAGAGACTTCTACAATGTCAGAAAGGTTGGTACTGCATGTGGTCAAGTCAATATTGGCATTTTATGTGCAGTTTTACAGTGAGTTAAATTATTCGGACATGCTTCTTCTGGAAATTGTTTGAAGAGATTAATCCAAGTACAGAGGTCTTTGTTTGAACATGAAGACTTCTATCGGGGGGGGGGGGGGGCACGGTAATGTCGGGGTAACGCCGGTCACCCGAAGACCACTGATCTGTTCAATCCATTTCAGTCATAATGGGGCCATGCAGCTGGAGGGGTGGAGATAAAGATAATGTTTATGTCTCTTGGTAATTGACAGAGATTTTATAGACATACATTATACAAAAAAAACTGAAATCACTTTAGTACAGTACCGTATAAGTGAAATATATCATCTTTGTGACATTGGTGCAAAGATATGAAAAGCTAACACAGTAACAGTAAATACTGATGGATGTACGTGTAGTTGTACAGCTTAGTACTGACATATAGACATAGCTGAAATAGCTATATACAGGACTACAGGACATCACCTGTGTCTCCCATTATACCCAGGTGGACACTCACATCCATGCAGCAGCCTGCATGAACCAGAAACACTTGCTGAGCTTCATTCAGACCACGTATCAGACGGAGGCGGACCGTGTCGTTCTGGAGAAGGGAGGTCAGAAGCTCACGCTCAAGCAGGTGTTTGACAACCTCACGATGGACCCCTACGACCTCACAGTGGACTCGCTGGACGTACACGCCGTAAGTAACAGCCGCACAACATTAACCTGACATTCCCCCAACATCTAATGTAATGCCAATCCATTAACACCTCTCTACCACGTCTGTATGTTCTGTATGAAGAGGTTAGCTCCTAAATGGAATACCCGCATACTGAAACAATGTGACATCCATTCTGACTAAAGAAAGTAAATATTATTATTGAATTTGTCAGCTACTGTATCTTGAGGTCTCTACACGCAATAGCATTTTAGGAGATGTAATTGTCTGTTGTTATTATATATTGAACTATGAACTTCATGTAAGAGATTTTCACCAAAATATTAGAGATCTTTATATAGCATTATACATTATATAAGTTGATATATAAACCTTTCATAAGCTCTTTCAGATAAATACTTAATAATGTTTCTAGAAATAGCCCTTCCTGATGCCAACATCTGTTGACTATATCCAACAGTAACTTCATGCCTATAACATTCTGTATCCCATATATGGATAAGTTTTATGCTCAGGTTTATGTTGCATAACATTTCTTAGAAGCCACAAAATGTACAACATATTTGGAAGCTGGAAATCGTTACATCAAAACTCCAAAGAATAGTCCTACTTCAACCAGTCTCTTCTCAGTTTTATATGTCATCCCTCCTGATTCAAGTTGATTTAATGGATGATATCAATCAGAGATGATAGCTTTCAGCTGGTTTCACTGTGTATTTGAGGCAGAACAGGTGTTCCCAATATTTTGTACTCCCAACGTGACCTGTTTTTAATGCCAAGAGCTGTCATCTGTAGTATTTTTCATACATATTGAATATTCATTTGTGTGTGTATATTCATTTAATAATTGCCTAATGAGTGTGTTTTATGTTCATGCCAGCAGTAGAATTGTAGCTCTAAAAACCCTAAAGCACATGTTGCACCAAAATGTGGTTGTTGACGAAAGGATGCAATTATGTGTGTTCGTGCATTTCAGAAGATGTTATGCAACTTGTTTGGACTGAACGTGAAATCCCCTGGCTGTGTCATGGGGATGTAATGAATACAAACATATCGAAATGGTAATGTGACTGTGAGCAAAAAATGACATCCGACCTCTCTCACGAATTACTCTCATGCAGGGAAGACAAACATTTCATCGCTTCGACAAGTTTAACTCCAAATACAATCCTGTGGGAGCCAGTGAACTCAGAGAGATCTACTTGAAAACAGATAACTACATCGATGGGGAATACTTTGCACGCATCATTAAGGTAGGGAAAAAACATCACTTAAAATAGAACTTGATTTGCTTTGCTATCGTGCAAATGTATTGTGTGTGTGTGTGTGTGTGTGTGTGTGTGTGTGTGTGTGTGTGTGTGTGTGTGTGTGTGTATGTATACATATGTATACACACACACACACACACACACACACACACACACACACACACACACACACACACACACACACACACACACACACACACACACACACACACACTTGACTAGCAGGAGAGAAAATGAATGTCTCTTTTGCCTTTCTTTTTGCTTTGTCATGGAATATCAACAACTGACTTCCTGTTGTGGGTGTCCAACAGGAAGTGTCTCAGGAGCTGGAGGGAAGCAAGTACCAGCACACTGAGCCCCGCCTGTCCATCTACGGACGCTCAACAGACGAGTGGCAAAACCTGGCCAGCTGGTTCATCAAGCATAAAATGCACTCACCCAACATGCGCTGGATGATCCAAGTACCCAGGATCTAGTAAGTGCTACAAGATGGAGAAAGAAACATTATGCTATAGTACTATAACTACATGAACCCTATTCTGGGGCGAACATTCAGCAAAAATTGCCAATCTACAGCTTGTATATTGGCTATTTTTGGTGAAGAGATTTGGTGTAGAGGGGAAGGGTTTGAAATGGTATGTTTTCTATATGAGGTGACATACATATTTTGGATTCTGAAATCCTCATAATCACTTTCATCTGCCAAGAGCAATAAAGGAAAGGATTTTGTCTTCTGACTTTGACTAATAATAATTTATATCTTGAGGTGTATAACAATGTCTATATAGATCATACCCTCTCTGACAGACTGTATAATCAAATGACTGGGATATTTTACAACAAACGAACCCCATGAATCTTGAGTCTTTCGAAGCAGTTTTTCTTATCAATGAACACCCAGCTCATGACACTCACAGCTAAGGCAGAAACGGTAACTGTTACAATTCACAAGGGGATTGATTGCACATACTGTATATTTGTCATCATTATAAAATAGGTCTCTCTTAATGAGAAAGAAAATAACTTTAGTTGCATAGTGTTTCATACATTTATCTCATAAGTACATTGCAATACTGAAAATACAGTATGCATCATATTAAACAATATGAACATTTCAACATTTCAAGAAAAGTCAAGTTGTCTGGTAAGAGATGAGCTAATTGAAGTTCTGTCTTGCAGTGACATTTTCAAGTCAAGGAAACTGGTACCGAACTTTGCCAAGATGCTGGAAAACATTTTCCTCCCTCTGTTTGAGGCCACAGTCAATCCACAGAAGAACAAGGAGATTTATGTATTCTTGAAATATGTGAGTAAATAAAATATGTATAACATATTACAATTATGTAATATATTTAGCAATGTACTTAATTAAGTAGGTTAAATTAATAACTAACAATTTCTTAAACCCATATGTAACACTAACATTTATCAGTTCCACTTGAATTTATCTCTGAATACGTTTTCTTTTTACACAAGCAAGCATTGAAGTTTGAAGTTTTTATGTTTTTATTTACAAAACGTGCATACATACCGACCATATGAAACAAAACACTAAAACTAAATTAAAGTGACAATGTCACAGTTGCATAGATCCCAAATCGAATTCCTATGTCTTCAATATAATGCCCATTTTATGGGTATATGCAGTTAAATTGTGAGCCAACAGTACACCTTATCGTCATACAATGGTTGTATACTACAGGTCACAGGCTTTGACAGCGTGGACGATGAGTCCAAACACAGCGACCACATGTTCTCTTACAAGAGCCCCAAGCCTGAGCAGTGGACCACAGATGACAACCCGCCCTACAGCTACTACATCTACCACATGTACGCCAACATCATGGTCCTCAACAACCTGCGCAAGTACGTATCTGCATCAGTCCAACAGCCTTTTAAAGCTCAGAATCAGAGTATTTAAGTGTATCAAATGTAGAGGCTATACACCATTGGTTCTCACCCCCAGGGGTCTTTGGGGGGGGTTCCAGGGGTCCCCAGCAAAATGTATTAATATAGCATCACAATAATTTGAACCTTTTTATACTTTGGCTATTCAAAAATAGCAGATATACAAGCTCATAGCGCGGCACCGAGTGCTGCGCTATGAGCTTGTAGATCTGCTATTTTTGAAAAATCGTGAAATCTTTGAATATATATATATTTTTTTTTAAAGCGAACATTTGTAACTCAAATCTTTGCTTCTGGGGGTCCCTGGAACTACATATTTTGAGATGGGGGGGTCCGCGGCCAAATGCATATCATTTTGGGGGTTCTTGACATGAAAAGGTTTGAGAAATTTTCACGATTTTTCAAAAATAGCAGATCTACAAGCTCGACAAGCAATGAGCTCATCGAACAATGAGCTTGTATATCTGCTATTTTTGAATGGCCAAAGAAATCTTAAAATGACACGGATGCTTTCCCGGTCTAAATGGGATAAATGTACAGTCGACCAAGTAGTAATTTCCCCAAAATGGACATCTTTAAGTACACGAATAACTTATTGTATAACTCTATGACTCATTTAGCTCTTTATTGTCTGTGGTTCGTGTCTTTGTACAAATAAACTTGTCATAGATAGCATTTTAGGAATCAAACCACTCAAATTATTTCTAAAGATTTATTTCCCTTTCCCTCTCACACAGGGAACGAGGGCTCAACACGTTCCAGTTCCGGCCTCACTGCGGCGAGGCAGGTTCCATCACTCATCTGGTCTCTGCCTTCCTCACTGCAGACAACATCTCCCACGGCCTTAACCTCAAGAAGGTAAGTATCTGAGAAAAATAAATCTGCTTGCTTTGCTTGTTGTTATTATACCCCACCCTTTGGAACCCACACCCACCTCACATCAAAGCCCACTCTTGCCGTGTTCAAAGCCTCCCTCAAAACCGACCTTTTCGGACTTGCTTTCCCTGCCTAACAGAAACCAAATCTCTCTTTCTTCTTCTTAGTCTTAGCTTATTGTTTTTAGCCTTGTTTTTTGCTCCTAATAAAATTGTTTTTTAAGCTGTTTTGTAAAGCGACTTTGGGTACTAAGAAAAGCGCTCTATAAGTCTGATGTAGTATTATTATTAACTTTATGATTAGTAGTCTTACTTACATGACATTTGCTGTAATTTAACTGAACTCCACATCAAGAGAGTTGATTGGGATATTCCACAAAGCAGATCAAATAAAGAATTGTCCACTATTTCATCTACTATATAACTACATATTCAGACTTCCACAAATAGAATAAAGTTCAGTGCAACTCCAAACTCCAAATATATAACTCTACATTTAGCTATGAACAGGGACGTGCTGGCCACTGGGAAATTCGGGAACATTCCAGAACGGCCGCGCCATTTACGGGCCGCCAGACGGCCGGTGGGCCACCCAAAAAGAAAAAAAAATAGCTCCCGTTTTAGGATTATTACGGTAATTTCCGGGTCGCGCGGCCCAATTATTAGTTACGTTACTGTTGGGCTGGGACGTTGACAAAACGGTGGGCCGGTTCGGAAAATCCCAGAGCTGAATTTTGGTCCCAGCACGCCCCTGGCTATGAAGTATTTCTTTATTGCTAGTGTTCACATCACTGTTGTCTACACTTCTTTCACTCCTCAGAGTCCAGTGTTGCAGTATTTGTACTACCTGGCCCAGGTCCCCATTGCCATGTCTCCACTGAGTAACAACAGTCTGTTTCTGGAGTATTCCAAGAACCCACTGAGAGAGTTCCTCCACAAAGGCCTGTGCGTGTCCCTGTCTACAGATGACCCCATGCAGTTCCACTACACCAAGGTCAGAATATTTCCTCCTTTTATTTTCCTTCAGTCAATGGACCTTGATTGAAGGAAAGATTTAAACACTTTACTTGTTTTATACCATAAGCCATGCATGGACATTGATCATGTGACTGTTGTGATGTACAATAACATACAATGGAAACAAGCTTTGGCTTTGTTGTGATTAATCCATTTTGGCGCTTTTAATTGGTGAAACTGTGCTTTTAACTGTTGCCAATAAAGTATTCTATATCTACACAGTATATTTCTTTTAAAGGTAGGGTAAGTGATGTTTTTCTTTGTAAAAAGAAAAAGAAAAAAAGTGTCAAATAGCTCTATATTCTGTTCGGTAACAGGAGTCTCCCTGTCTCTCCAGCTCTTTAGTAAACAGGCAATGCATTTTGAGGTGGGGATACCAATGCTATCCAATCAGGAGAGAGAACTTGCACAGGATACTGACATGATATTGATGATGTCAGTATCATGGTCAGCATCGTGTCAGTATCATGGTTAGTCATGGTCAGTATCATGTCAGATCATGGTTAGTCATGGTCAGTATCATGGCTGAGATGGCTTCCATATAGATTGACAGATCCATGACAGATTAAAATGACATTGAATTACGTTGTCTCTCCACATGTAGACAAATCTCTCAATGATTCCTGCTCTAGATAGCACTCACATATTATATGTTGGTTTCAACTCTTGCAGGAGGCTCTGATGGAGGAGTATGCCATCGCTGCCCAGCTGTGGAAGCTGAGCACCTGTGATCAGTGCGAGATCGCAAGGAACAGCGTTCTCCAAAGTGGCCTTTCACATCAGGTACTATACTTCCATAGATTTATACACAAATGTTCTAAACTCAGAGATATCGGTCGGGTTCCTGACCTGTTTAGCGCTCAGATGTGTCCTTTATTTTTCTTTTCTGCTTTTTCATGGTCCCTGGATATGGATATTTTAATCGTACTAAAATGTGGGAAGATATTAAGCTGGCATGGTTTCTACCTGGAATTGTCCTAGTCTCTGTGTACAATCAATAATGGTACAGAGCGTCAAACCTCAAAATAAGAGACCATCATACTTATATTAATAGCTCCATGATTACACTTGCTCTACCATAAAACGTATGGTATGCACCATAAGCATGCTGAAAGGCTGTTGCAAGGCCCTTGCTAAAGGGTTCAAAACATCTGGGGGGTCATCATGGACATCTCATGTAGACGCACCTTCTGGTGATGTCCTGGTCACGTCTTGATTATCTATTTTTCTCTCCTGTGCAACTTTAAAGGGTCTACACCATGAAAATCACTTTTTTCTTGGTTTTTTGTATTTTTTGGGGTCCCCAGTGTCTCTTGTACCCAAAAAAATGTTTTTTTTTAAAATTCAGTCATTCCTTCTCATTTCATGGATTTCCAGAATGGGCGTGTCTGAACAGGCGATCTCAGAATGGCAATGTTTATGATGTCACAAACATTTTTGATGGCAAACCCAATGTTAAATGAAAAGTGCCCGAATCGCTCCGAAACTTTTTCTACCCCCCCTAAGTGGGGGTCTACGAACAAATACTTCGGGCTCGTATTTTGGCTCCGCCCCCCGGAAGTGGGTGAAACAGGCACCTCAAACACTTGGTGGAATTGTTCAAAAATGTTCAAAGTGTTTTTTTTTCGATTTTGTATTTTTCTTAGATGCTTCTTTTTTCCATTTTTTTTTTTTTTTATTTTTTTTTTTATTAACTGAATTTATTAACTGAACAGAATTGCTCAGTAGCCCCCCCCTGCCCAAGAGGACGTTTTGGTATTGCAGCTGAAAGTGCTGTATAAGCTAGAGACAATTGACTTGGGATGAGTATATCTGAGTGATGATTTAGGCTCAAACCTTTTGAAAAAGGTTTGAGGGACATACACCATATGATATTAAATATCAAATATTTTTTTTAAATTCATGGTGTAGATCCTTTAACTGGAGCACAGTTAAATATATGTTGGGTCCTCAATTCACAGCCTGCACAAATCCAAGTCCCTATAATAGCAAGAACAACTGATCTATAGTATATGTCTCTCTTCTCTTCTCCATCTAGGAAAAGAAACATTTCCTTGGCCCCAACTACCTTCAAGATGGGCCAGAGGGCAATGATATCCGTCGGACCAACGTGGCTCAGATCCGCCTGGCGTATCGCCATGAGACGCTGTGCCATGAGCTCGCTTTCCTGGTGGACGCTGTGAAGGTGGAGGCTGGCCCAGAGCCAGCACAGTGACGGGGGGGGAGCTGTCTTAATACGTTCTTGGCATCGGTGTGTCTCACATGAGTTATACATAAGCCACAGCTTAGAGATGTTTTTTGTTTTTTTTACACCAGCAGATGTCCTTCCCTGATGAGGTGTGTAGTGCAAGCATTTATCCTTCTTTTATATGATATGGAAGACCTTATCAAATGGCCTCAGACATTGTGGGTCTTGGTGATAAGGATACATTTTCATGAAATGGGCCCAAAGTATATATTGGTTGAAATGCATTGGTTGAAACCTCCCAAAACAAACTAATTCGACTACTTCTCTGCCTGGGGCCCATGATCCACCTTTTGCCAACCCATTTTGCTAGCCTAGGGTGGCTCAGGGTAGAAGACGGGGTTAAGCCATTGAAAATGGGATTTGCATTCAAAATAGTCAATGCGACTTTGCCCCTAATGCCCTCAATACCTGCATATCTGAATAATTACCTTAAAAAAAAGTGAGCGACACCCACAGCCACAATACCAGAGGGAGCGATGACAACGATGTGGTAACACCCACCTTTAAAACAAACATGGGTAAATTCTCCTTCTACAGCACTGCCGTCCAAGTGTGGAATGCCCTGACCCCCCCCTTATTTTCTACTCTGTACATATAGTGTTTTATATTTGTGATGATATTGAATTTTGGTGTTATTTTTTATGTTCTGTTGATGAATTGAATACATAGGACCCCAATGGAAACAACTAATGTGAAACTGTTGACCTGTAGCTTGGGCCAGATAGTTGGGCCTACTGTCAATGGACCCAAAGATTAGTTTGTAAAAAAGTAGTGGAAAACGTGCTCCTTTTTTCATTGTCAGTTACCGGTACATGTTTGCATGTAAAAAAAAACTAATTTGACAATGAGTATCATTGTGGCTTTCTGACTCAAGAAGGCTTATCTGCATTGTTTGCACAATATATGCAAACAATGAAAGGGAATACCTGCCTTTCTACCATTCTGAAATGCTATACTTCTCATCTAAAATGAGAAGTATAGCAGTTCAGAATGCTTTTTTCTTCCATTTTTTGTTTTACATGATATCCACAACTGTAGCCCAGATACATTTTGTTTTGTTTATTTTGTTAATGTAAGAAAAAACTTTTATTTACTCTAGATTGACTGTCGATTGACAGGCACTGTTGTTATTGTGCAACAGACGTTACTGCATACTCAATGGTATACACACACCTGAGAGCTGACCAGCAATCTATAGTACTGTGTAGTATGTCTTTCGCTGTTGACCATTGTGCCAGGGGTAAATGTTTCACTCCCAACTGGAAATGTACTTGAATTGTAAGTTTGTTGCTGTTAAAGCTGCAGTCCGGACCTTATTTTAATGAATCGGAATCAGAATAAAACACAATATCTGTATGGTACTACAGAGTTAATACAATATAACCAGAACATAGCTAAGACGGTAGCACAATCGCAGAACAAGGTTTATCTTAGTGCTGACAGTTTGGTTCTCAATCTGCAAGATGACTCATTTAACAGTAGCCTGTCACTGGGCCTGAAAAAGTGATGAAAAGGCTGAGCAATGGTTGGAGGGGGTGGCTCCCTGGTGACAGGTGGAACACCTGCTGGTTGAAATGCAGTACTGCCTGAAGCTCTTCGCGCAAATATCATCCCCATGGAGTGATGCCATCTCAGAACAGTGGTAGAAATGGTGTCTCCCATTGGAAACCTGGGTTCAAATTTTTGGGTAACACACAAACTTGCGGATTGCAGCTTTAAACACAGTCTGTGTTACCAGTGCACTTGATGACACTTGAACATTGCTCAAGGCTTCACTCATTGTCATTGGTTCAACTTCAATGTAACTGCCTTTTCTCGAGAATTGAATGAAATGCACCTTACATACAGGATGGTCTTTCTGGGAGGGCCAGCTTAACTAATGGGGTCACTGACTCCACTGAGTAATTCATCATTCAGTACTCTAAAACTATAGAATACTACAGTTTGTAGTCCTTAAGCCCGGAAATGAGTTTGCAAGGGGTTCCTTCGCCAGATTTCCAATTTTCCATTAATGTAGAAAATTACATCTCTGGTTAACATAAACCTACAGTATGTAATACGATTTTGATTTGTTCAAATTACTGTACATCTGTTAATATCTCAACCTTGAATTCTGTACAGCATGTGCCTTTTTAAAGTTGTATTACTGTCCTGTGTGGTATAGAAATCTGTGAAAATGATCCTGTTGAACAAACTGTGTTAATATTAATCAGTTTGCTGAAGAGCTTATTTTCTTAATTTATCCAAAATCCATAATTCCATTGGAAATCTGTGGTGGGAACGCATGCAGTGGAGGATTTTACTGTGTAACGTCTGGGTTGGCCTATACAGAGACATCATGCCTCTAGCACTCTATTGGATATAGATATCTACACTACCTGGGGCCTGTTCCTCAAAAGGTGAATTAGAGCTAAAGCCTGGCTTTACCACCTATCCTGGCTTAATTTAGCCAGGATTAGAGCTGACTCGGTTCCTCAAAAGGTGAATTATCTTGAAGATTAGTTTAGCCAGTTCACCCTGGCTAAGTTTAGCCTTATCCGATTCCTCAAAAGAGAATTGAAGCAAGCCTAGCTTAGTTACCATGGCAATTTAGCTGTGAAGTTAGCCTGGTCAGGAGCAGGCTAACAGCCAAGCTTACTTAAGCCAGTGCCTTGTTCTTCAAGTTTTTCCACAGTTAATTCAAAACATGTGTTTGTATATGGACTCATTTTAATGACCCTGCATTCAAATAAAATGAAATCAATACAATAAGATATAATCAATGTAATTATATTACTGAAATAGTGTGTGACCATGAATCATAATTGTTTCACAATGACTCATGTGATATGTCATTGTCACTCTGTTAACACTATAGTTCATATTGTTGTTAGATGTTTGATAATATATTACCATTTTTTAAAAAATATTATAAAAAATGTCTAACACATACATATACACACACATATATATATATATATAAATATATATATATATACATATATATAAATATATAATATATATATAATATATATATATATTTAAATATATATATAAATTATTAGTTACGGGTTTAAAGGAGCCTCTGTGTAAGTCAATAAGGAGCATATTTTAAATTATCAATTTCTAGTCAATGGAGAAATTGTTTTGTTTTTTATTTCTTGTCCACCTTTGGAGTTACATCATGATGGCAAGGTAACTACACAACCCAAACCTCTACCAAAGTGGTCTTGCAAATGTGGGGTTATTGCGTGTCTCGTCCCGTCCCCCGCTCATCCCGTCGGTCAACCCCTCCCCCCCCGTCCGTCCCGTCCGTCCCGTGCGTCCCGTTGCGGACCCCGTCGCAGTACACCGCCGTCCCCCCGTCCCGTCCCCCCGTCCCGTCCCCGTCCCGTCCCCGTCCCGTCCCCGTCCCGTCCCCGTCCCGTCCCCGTCCCGTCCCGTCCCGTCCCCGTCCCGTCCCGTCCCGTCCCGTCCCGTCCCGTCCCGTCCCGTCCCGTCCCGTCCGTCCTGTTGCCCGTCCGTCGCAAACACACACACACACACACACACACACACACACACACACACACACACACACACACACACACACACACACACACACACCGACACACACGCGCGCGCGCGCTCGCACACACACGCACACACACACACACACACACACACACACACACACACACACACACACACACTCTGTGTGTGTTTGCAATACTTTGCCACGCTTTCTCCCTGGATTTATTAATAACGGCCGTGTTTCCTTTTCTGTTGATAACATGTTTCACTTCCTCATATGCTTGCATGAGCTGCTGCTGTTCGGCCACAGAGAAAAACGCTGCGCGAGTTTTGTTCCCCGCTGCCATGATTGGTCAAGTTCAAGGAATCTGCGCTCGAGTTCATGGTCTTTTATAGAAATACGTCGTCGGCGAATCGCCGCCCATTCAGCCTGGCTTCATTATCCTGGCTGGACACAGCCTGGCTTGACAAGGTCTAGCTCGACAAAGTTGCTCCTTTTCAGCCTGGCTTGGCGTCTGAGGAACGGAACAAACGAGGCTTTTCGGACCCGACTTTGTCAAGCCTTGATTTGGCTTAAGGCCAGGCTTTGTTAATTCACCTTTTGAGGAACAGGCCCCTGATCCCAAAGCCAGATTCAGTTTCACATCATGTTGAGTGATAGCAGTGCCAGTGTCACAGCCAGTGGCTGTGAGTTACAGTGAAGTGAGAGTTGGCCAACTAGTGGTACAGTAGAAAACTAGTTTTTTTCACTTATCTTTTGCATGCTCACGTTGAAATGGGGAAATGTATTTTTTACGTATATTAAAGGGATTTGAAATATGCTTGTGCAATTATTTCTCTTTTAAAATCCAGGTAGGGCATTATGGTTTGAATTGATATGGATTTAGACAGAGCACCAAACATTTAATGTATGGTATATGTGAAAATAAACATTGCTTGTTATATTTAATGTGGTGTGAGCATAGAGTAGACTGTATAATAGAGAGGGTGTGAGGCGCTTTCTAACTACAAAATTGTTGAGAATCAACCACGGTGGTACAGTGGTAAGATAAATGCCTTCCTTCTCGCTCCTGAATGGATAAAATTGGTATCCTGACGCGAAAATGCATTTTCTGTTTACTGAGGAGCTGGAGAGACTCCTGTTAATGAACAAACACGCACTATTTAACACTTATTTTAACAAAACAATATCCCTACCTTTAAGTCTACTCACTGTCTTATTCACCACAACTTGCTAAGGATAAGGGTGTCACATTATCAAAGTGGGAATGTCAACAAAAGTTACAATGTTTTATTTCACTTCAACAAAACCGCTGCTGTAAAGTGCAAAAAGGGAAGATTGTTTATTAGGAGTAACACAATAAGAATGGCAGCTTTCATACCTCCACCAAGTTGTCAGTATCTATTTCTACTCCAGGCATCCTATGCAAACTGAAAATAATACATTCAGTAGCAATCATTTCACCATTTAATTGGACAGCGAGAGTAGAGGCCGCCACCAAGAGGCTCTAAACCCCTATTACACTGTAGTAGGCCTAGTTTAAAAATGTGCTTCTAATCACGAGTTAGACAGTAAGTACGAAACCTAATCACCAGAAGGAAACGTACTGTATGTGTTTAGGGTTAGTCATATGTAGGCTACTAGAATAAATAAATCAATGTTTTTCAAGGCTTTTTTGCGCTTTGCAGAGACATACAGCGATGTTTTATCTGGAGACAAGGCTGAAGTAAGACAACACAAGAGTGGTTCCCAAATTAAGCTATCGAAAAGTGTAGTCTAATTCCTGTGTGAGTGTGTTTAACAGTGAGGCCCCACATCTGCAATAAACTCTTTAGTGTTGAAACTTCCACCCCATGCATCTTTAAGTTTGGCGTCAACTGCTCTGAAAAGATTACAGCCTATCTCTTCAAGATACACCACAACATTGGGATCCCCCTGTATTTGTCAAAATACTTCCAAAACGTTAATGAAGTCCACGATCATAACACCAGAGGCAGCTCCACGAATCATGTTCAACCCAGATTTGGCTCAACAAAGGGAATGAACTCGTTATCATGCTATTCATCAAAAATGTGGAATGCCCTACCAAAAGGAGTAAAGGAGTGTAAAACCCTACTCACTTTCAAAACTGCCCTAAAGATACACCTTCAGGAGGCTGCAATTCGAAAATGGCCCCTGTCTAAGTCTTAACCTACCCCGCTCCCCTTTTTTTTTCCTTCTCTTGTACATATTTTTCACTCTTCATACCAGTAACCTGTAAGCTGATTGTATGACATTCTGTATAGTAGTGTGTATATCTGTCTGTCTCTTATTCTCTTATATGTTATCATGATTTGTGTGCATGGGTATCTCATCTTAAACAAGCTCAGTGCTTAATGAGTCTTCCAGTTTAGTAGACCTTGTATTGTGAATTTGTACTTCCATGTACTGTTGTTCTCATGTCTTACTAAATAAAGTACATCAATCAATCAATCAAAACAAAGCATTGGCAGATTCCGCCCCAGAGGTAAAATAAAAGTGCGGTACAGCCGTGCCCTAACTAAAGTTTTCAAATAATTGTAGTTGAGTAAAAAGTCATTTGTTTGCCACTGAGATGTAGTGGAGTAGAAGTAAAAGTATAGACAATTGGAAATACTCTAGTAAAGTAAAAAGATACCTCAAAATTGTACTTAAGTACAGTACTTGAGTACATGTACTTAGTTACTTTACACCACTGGCCACATCTTCCCATGGTTCCACTAAATTGACTCCTTTCCACACGTTAGCCGTCATAAAACGTAATGCAACCTGCCCCTTTATAAAGCCACTTGGACAACAAAAACATTTTATTGTCAGACTTTATTCTTTCACATCTTTATGGATTATTATATAAAATAGATTTTTGTTGATAAACAGATATTTAGTCAAATAGAACATTTTAGCTACTCAAACTTTAGTACTAATACAGTGTAATATTTGTCACCACAAGTCAGTTATTCATACAAATTTATCCAGCAGAAACTTAGAACTACATATCTTGAGCAAAACTTACTGCATGATAGCTGAGAAGAAACATAATTTAAATATTATATTACGTTTTCATTTAAAAATAAAATTGTATTTGCTAATACAATTAACTTTATGTCAATACCCTTAGGACTTATATTAAGTTTTCATTTAAAAAGTAAATTGTATTTGCTAATGCTAACACAATTAACTTTGTCAATACCCTTAGGACTTTCACATTTGGATATAATTGCAACGTATTAAATTGTTATTTAATTATATGATTTCAAAGCCTACATAGCCTATTTCCTTTGAAATTGTGAAGCTGCCCATTGCTAAATGTCAAGAATAGTCAGGCAAAACCAAGCAGTGTGAAAAACTAAAGTAGTCACATTATAGGTGGAGTAGACACTAAAGTACTTATTACAGTAATCAGATAATCAGCTTCGATAATATACACATAAAAGTAAAAAAAGAGAAGATATTTGTTTTGTTGGGAAACCAAAAGAGAAACTAAACATGGCTGACAACCAACAGCATGTGTACCCCTTCAAAGCAATCACCAATGCCCAACATTTACTTTAATACGTTTTATAAAAACGTATTGCATGACTCAAACCTATCCTAGTCCTTTCAAAAGCATCTTGGTATGTGTCTCTGTAATGTTCTGTGCCTTCCTTATACTGTCTCCCTCTCACACAGTCACAATAAAGAAAATATATACAAAAGGGAGAATTGCCCACTCACCTTTGTGGATAAATGAATGACTATGACTGCTGACCCTGGTTCATTTCTATACTATATATACTTTCTATATACTCCTTATCTGTGTATTATCAATGCAAGAGTCAACACTGAACCTGCATAAATACTCTATTTAATGTTTGATCCACTTCACCCCAGCTCTGCTTGTCCCATTGTGGTTAAAGGCTAAATGAACCCCAAGTTAATGCAAATATAGTATTATTACTATATAGAATTAAGTTACTCTATATATTATTAAGTATTATTAGGTTATCTTAGGGAGTCGTAGAACACTTATGTTAAAACAGTGGTTTTCCCCTTTGGTGACATCTACGTAAAGTATGTACGGTATGTGTTCCTGATCATTCTGATGTTAAATGTATATATATCAATGATATCAAATAATACGTATCATTTTCACCTAACTGGGTTAAGCAGTCCAAAAATAACCCATAGCCGTGTATTGGCCCTCTGGTCATGCAAACCATTCCCATCAAGAACAGCACTTACACTCTATAACTTCTGATGGGAGGGTGGGCAAAGTGCATTTTGGGATTCAACGGCTTAGCGCCCTCTAACATTTGGCAAAAATAGCAGATTGACAAACTCACAACACATCCAGGTGCATTGTAGATCAGCTATTTAAGTTCGAGCGAAAACAGGAGGGGGTCTAGTACAGAGCCCTTGGGCATCTGGTGAACTAAGTATAGGGTGTAAGTAAGTGGTAAAAGGCCATGAATGAAACTGCTACGACTGACCAACAAAAAGCACAACAATGTAAGGATCAGAAACCAGTCTAGGTTCTTAAGCTTTGCTAGACTTTTGTTTGATGATATTTAGTGATTCTGAAAGAAATGTAATTGCCCGTTTAGTTTTTGATTTCTCGTTGCTCGCTTTCAGGGTTGGGGTCGGTTCGCTTTAAATTCAGGAAGTGGATTTAATTTTAAATCCACATATTGACAAACATGCACTTGGAGAATAGTCATTTCAAACTCAAGAAATGATTGAACCAAGAGAATGCATATTTGCTTAAGCACATTGGTATAGGGGACCTAATGTTTCAGGTGCTGCTTTCTTAGTCAGCACAAAGGACCATACCAGTTAGCTAATTGAGTACAACTCATGGTATACTTTACACTACGGCCGACCATTTCCCAAAGCATACATTAGTTTGACTTCATTCATTCATTCATTAAGTAAGGTATGAAAATCAACTTGCAGAGACTTGAAGCTTGTTTGAGAGGTACAGTACTGTACGAAATCCAACAGAGTGAAAAGTCTGCGTTATTTTATTCAAATTCTTACTGCGTTTTAATGCATTTGAAAGAGCTGGTTGGTTTTACAAGTCTAGCTGTATAAAGTCCATGGAGAAGAGTGATTTACAAATGAAATCCAAATATCCATGACTGAATCAGCTGGAATATTTTAATATGGCCCTTTAAAAAAAAGCAACGCCCTGCCACACACACACACACACACACACACACACACACACACACACACACACACACACACACACACACACACACACACACACACACACACACACACACACACACACACACACACACACACACACACACACACACACACACACACGGCCTTTAGAATAATAAAAAAAAAGAAGGCTAAATCTGTTAAATATACTGCGAGTTGTAGTCAATAGGTTAACATGCCATACCATCGGTATGATCCTTTAAATGCCACGTGCCTACTTGGTTAGTTAAACTCCTACTGTAGTTAACCTGATAGTTACATTAATTTGGTGGACGGGACCTAACATAGAGGAGTTATTTGTTGTCAATGAAATAAAATAAAAAGCTTTTATTAACAGCTTTTAGCATGTCATCATCCCTCCCATCCGTTTCTACTGCTTTACTAAACTAAAATCAAACCTATTTCTAATAAACAGAACTGAAAGGCAGGTGACCCCAGCCCTGCTGAAAGTGTCTTTGTGTGTGTAGTTGGCGTGTTTAAAGTCAATATGTTAAGGCCTGTGTGGGTGCCCAGCCTCGTCGGCCAGGTTCAGGATGTAGCCAGCCATGTCGTCGTCTGTCGGAGCGTCGGACATCACCCACGACTCGTTGGCAGCCGTCACCTGCAAGCGGCATATGGGACAGTTTCGGCTCTGGCCGCTCCTATGTGAACAAGAGAGATCAGTAGATTCTAGTAAGTTAAATGTGCATACTTTGGAGTTGTGATGAAAACGCTTGGGGCCCCTTTGGAATCACAGATATTCCTGCAATTTAGTGTTCTTGAAATGTACTGTCATATCAATTTAAAAAGGTAGGGTAAGTGATATGTTAAGCTTAAAACAAAACGTTTTATTAAAATGTTAAAGCTTTATATTCTGATAGTAATCATTGCTATGACAGTCCAGCTCTTTAATAAACAGAAAATAAATGTCCAGGTAGTTGACAACATTTCAGCCAATCAGGAGAGAGTACCCATTTATCTGCATTTTTTTTTATAGTGATCCAGTTCCAATTCTGTCTGCTCATTTATTTGTGTCATCACTTCTAATTTCACTTGTTTAATCTATATCTTGACTGAGTTATCTATCCTAATTGGATAAAATTGGTATCCCGACCTGAAAATGCATTTTCTGTTTAATTAACTCTCTCAGTGCCAAGCCCCGAGTTATCCCGAGTTTTTTCTGAATACCCTCAGTGCCAGAACGAGAAATCCCGAGTAAAAAAAAACAAAAAAAACAAACAATTTTGTTGTGTTTTTTTGTACATTGTTTAAAAAAAAATAATAATAATTCAGAACCATCCACTCTTTGTTTAACTTATAACTGAAAAAGGCTGTATCTCGCTTCCTAAGCACTTTTTTTTTACTTTGAAAAAATAAATAAAAAATGCTGGCACAGTTCGCAATTTTTATTTTATTTCATTGGCACTGAGAGAGTTAAGAGCTGGAGAGACATGGAGACTCCTGTTCCTGAACAAACACTCTATAGCAATGAGTACTATCAGAATATGTATTTAACACTTATTTTAACGAAAGAAAATCACTTACCCTACCTTTAAATCAGTGGTGTACAAATCGTGGGTCGGGGTCTAAACTTCACTTCAGTCATGGGAGATATATATGGGGATGTGTAATTGTGTACAGTAACGTTAGAATTGATCTATTGGCAGCCTTCTGATTGGTCCCTGTGACTCCCTGACTGACCAACCAGCAAGCTCCTTCCACATACTGTAGCAGCGGTTGTTTATGCTGAGTTTGTGAAACACATTATGCCCAGTCACTATGCTGCACCCCAGAAGTTCCTTTTTTTTTGCTGAGACCAAATTTGAAATCAGAATTGAATACATTAAATATCAATTCGAGGTAACAGATTTTTAGTTTTTTCAATGGCAGAGGATGGAGAGAGAATTTTTGTCCAACTTAGAACAGCAACCAATGAGGAAGAGGGGCGGGGTTAACATAAAAGCTAATTAAAGACAACTCACAAACACATTGTTTCTGGCAATTCTAAAGGAGTGTATCATGGTAGCCGACTGTCTGATCTGAAATGTAGTAAAAGATGGGTCCTGCATCATGATGACCCTAAACACAAATGAACAGAATGGCTGTAACGGCGTAAATGGCCAAGTCAGAGTCGTGCCATAATCTTTATTTTGGTTGTTTTATGATCTGAAGTGAGATGTTCATAAAGACGCCCCCCAAAATGTTCTAAATGAAGTAAAACACTTACATACTTACTAATTTTAAATGATCCATTACATGTACGTAACTGTGTTTAGTGGCTGTATTCTGGATTGTAAGATATTTAGCAAGAATTGTCCTAAAGGTGACATTGTGAGTGTGTCTCTGGAAATGTTTGTAAGCAGATGTTCCTCATTCATATGTCTTACAGATTGTAAGACTAAGAGAGAGACACACACACACACACACACACACACACACACACACACACACACACACACACACACACACACACACACACACACACACACACACACACACACACACACACACACACACACAATGTTCAGCCACTGCGATAATAGAATCTTGCACAAATTACATTTAATAAGAAGTGTTTGTTAATCATACCACTTGTCAATGCACTTCTGACAGAAGCTGTGTGCACAGGGCAGGATGAGGTCAGACTTGCCATCCATACAGATACAACACTCCTCTTCATCAGTCAACTGCTTCACCCTGCAGGGACAAAACACAATCACCATGGAGCAATGGAGCATGGGTTTCCGCTGCCCAGCACTACAGAGGGGTGTCTGTGTGGTAAATAAATAAAAATCCAAGTATGAGGGCAAGTTTTGGACGCATTAGACAGTAGCCGAAACAACACCTATTAACAGTTCAAGTTCAAGTTGTGGCAGTGTCTGTGGCGGGCACACAGATATGACCAATATGGACTGGACATGCCTGACGTCAGTGCAATGGACAGGCCCATTGTGTATAGGACATTCTAACCTGCCCATCCACATGCTGGCCTGACAGGAGTCTGCAGATGGAAGCTGTCCTGAGGGTCCCTCTGTGAAGTGTTCTGCTGACAGCACGACAGCAGCTTGACTGGTGATGTCGTGATATAGCTGAATGAACTGGTACAGGTTCATGATGCGAGATGCCTCAACATTCCCATTCTCCTTGTTGATCTGACACACACACGCACACACACACATCAATACAACAAGAAACACAATCTCTAGTTCTCTTTCCCCGTCTCTCACTCACAGACACAGATCCAAGCATGTACAAAATGCACATTTGGTAATTTTTTCTCTCATAATTTTTTTTATCTCTCATGCACTTACACACCCACATATACTTAGCCCCCCCCCCCGACACACACACACACACACACACACACACACACACACACACACACACACACACACACACACACACACACACACACACACACACACACACACACACACACACACACACACACACACACACACACACACACACACAACTTCAGTATTCAACTTAAAACTGGACCCATTATGCATTTGCAGCATATTTGCATATATTGAAAATGTTGCCTTGCGTTTCTGCACTTGTGACTCTTCACAATAAATATTAAGTGAGTAGTATTTAAACTTGTGCTTCACTATGCTTTCACATGTCGCCAGTCTAGGGTACCAGGGTAGTACTGTCTGGCACGGCATGAATGTTGTCTGGCTTCTTTATGCCCATGAAACCTCCAGCCATTATTATTCTATAAATTATGTTCACTTGCTGACAAAAGTACACACACACGAAGACAACAATACATTCATTCATTCACACAAACAAACAAACAGAGCAGACACACAACACACAAAGACATACACATGATCTCTCCCTCTCTGACACACACACACGCACACGCACACACACACACACACACACACACGCCACAGGAGCGAGGCCTATAGCCAATCCACCATCTCACCTTGGTGCAGACGACCCTTACAGCCACCTTCCACAGGGCAGAGGCATCGGAGCCTGGCTGCACCTCAAACAGCAGGTGCTTGGGCTGTCCAGCAGCCAACTTGGCCGTACTGAGGGAAACACAGCAGAGGAGAAATCATCTTCAAAATATTGTAACCAGTAACCCACATGACTGAGATGGGTAGATATGACTTAACCCTTTTAGAGCTGGAAAGCCTATACGTTGTTATACCTTTCAATCAGGGAAAGCATCTGTGTCATTTTAGATATCGTTGCTGTCGGGCAGAAACCTTTTACGGTATCTCCGTATTCTAACGTTTTGTGTTTATTCGTAAATTAACGCCCTACTTGATCGTACTACAGCGTCACACAAAAGCATCAAAAGTAGCAGATCCGCAAGCTCAAAACGCGACACGTTTTGAGCTTGAGCCTTATTTCCTGAATTCAGACTGAATAGCACACGGTAAGGGTTAGCAATAGAGCGATAGTAAGAGATGGGAGAGGATATAACACTAGTGAACTAATTCCCCCATACTCTGTTAATGATATGATAACATGAACCTTTCTGAAATAACTCAATATCATCGTGTCATGATGAGGCATTTTTAAATGGATGACATCCGTTGAAATATATTTAAATGAGAACATTTTATTATTCCACAGGCCTGACCACAGAGTCCATCAATTGCTCAAGCTGTCAAAGCTAAAGCAAATGTACATACTGTATGACTGAGTTTCCACAGAGGTTAAAGGACTCCAACAGTCTAATATTGACTTCTTGCCATTAGCAGAGATTGCCCCTATCTTCGAAAATGTTGTGTCCATAAGTGTATGCAGTTTAGTAGATCTCTGCCTACTGTACATGGTTAAACATCATTCATTGCCTTTCATGCTCCCTTTGATTTTGGGGTCTTTTATACATTTTGGGGACAATTAAATGTTATGATTAAATTCACATCACAACTCAATAGGATGAGACATCTTTGAGACCATAAGGCTTATGACAGGCCTCCTCAGCCCATTTCCTGCATACAGACCTTTCATAATATGCACATCTTTAAAAACATGCATTTGGTCTCACTTCAAATTAAAAAGTTACTTTTGACAGTCGCATTCCTCACTGCTGCCAAAGCTTAGTGTAACTCAACCCAAAGCCTCCACTTTTTGGTTGGAATTCCTCCTTTTCCCAAAGTAGGGTGAGAACTCAATGTCTGACTTTGCTTGCCTTGAATCCATCAACTTATAACTTCTGATCATTCGATTGTGTCTCTGGTATTTTGCACAACACATCTGCCTGCATATAGGCTTTTGAGAAAAAGACACTTCTAAGAGAAACTTCTCGCTGTGATCACTGCCTGCCTATCTAGATACGCTTATTTATACATGCGGTTATAGTAACTAACTATATAATATAATATGTTCAACTAATGTATTTGACCTGAGTTTCAATACAGTTAATATCACAAATTGACAAAACATCTGGTTTTGACAAAGTGGAGAAACAGTTTCAGTGTGATATCTCCACTGTCTGTCACAGAGGTACATGTCCTGTGACAGACATTATGTCCCATTAGGTTATAAATAGCCATGTCCTTTTGAACAGATACCGTATATGCCCTACTACTGGCTGGGTCTTTTTTACCTCACTGTAAATATACATACCCTTAAATGATCCCTTAAACGATGTCCTTCAATGCCCTATAGCCTACTGCTTTCATAGTTGCCCTATATGTTACATGACGGAGTTGAACTTAACTTACACGTCATTAAGTTCAGACACTCTGGCCAGGAACTCTTCATAGGTGAGGTAACCGCTGTCACGCACCAGCCCGGCATGTTTCACCAGCTTCTCAGGCAGACGGCCCGCCTGACCTGAGATCTGCTGGCCCATCCCAGCAGCAGCAGCACTTCTTGCACAACGGAACTGGAGAGTAACTGAACTTCATTCAGTGTCGGGGAGTCTAATGGGGGATACATTAACTTGTCAGTATTTTTTTTAATATTAATTAAAGTACTAAGTTGAATTCCTCTCACAGCAAGTGTGTTAAGAGACTGCACCAGAGTTGGGGAGCCTGAAAGCCCAGAAAAAACGCATTGGTTTGTTTCAAATGGGGTCCTCACGAACTCAATTCATAGAGACATTAAATGACAGACAGATATACACTACTATGCAGAACATCATATGAACATTTTAAAAGAAAGAGGGGGGGGCTAGGTTATGACTTTGACACGGGCCAGTTTGGAATTGCAGCCTCCTGAAGGTATTTTTTTTAGCAGTTTTGAAAGTGAGTAGGGTTTTACACTCCTTCACTACTTTTGGTAGGGCATTCCACATTTTTGTTGCATAGCAGGAGAACAAATTCAACCCCTTGTTTTTGCCAAATCTGGGCTGGACGTGATCAGTGGAGCTAACTCTGGTGTCATTTACGTTTTTTGAAGTATTTTGACAGGTACATGACTGTCTTAATGTTGTGGTGTATCTTGTAGAGAATGTAGACCAGGCCCATTGCAAGTTGCTGTACTCTGTCCTCAACCCTGAGGGGCAGAGTACAGCAACTTGCAATGGGCCTGGTCTACAAGATATGATATGGAGATACACAGGCTAGATTACTACCACTAATTTAATCAAGGTTTCCAATTGCTGTGACTGTATCTTACAGTTTTACTTCAAATATAGCACCAACAGTTACTTAAATCAGATAGGTCAGTGGTTCTCAAACTTTTTCATGTCAAGGACCCCCAAATTGACTCTTATTAGCCTGCGGACCCCCATTTGAAAATATGTGCCAAGGACCCCCACAAGAGAAGATTTTTACGGCTCTAGCAGTGATTTTCAACCATTTTGATTTCAAGGACCCCCAGTTTGACATGCATTAGGCTACAGACCCCCATTTAATAGCATTTCTATCTCTGGGACCCCAATTTATATTGTAAAATCAATGTTAATTTAACTCAGAGAGTGTACAAATGGAACCAAATGGACCTCTGAGTTACAGACCCATAAGGGTCCATTTGGTTAACTAGCCATCATTTAGCTGGGGACCCCCTGGAACTCCCTCAAGGACCCCTGGGGGTCCCCGGACCCCACTTTGAGAACCAATGAGGTAATACAGACAGTTTTCCAATCAACACTGGGACTTTATAGTTTCCCTATATGGACAAACTAAAGTGCCATACTAAATAGTTTCGGTTGTAATTGAAGCAAACATTACTGTCGTCACTCTTCAACACATTTTGAACAACTTCTTCAAAAGTAAACGTTATTTTCAAATAAAACATCGTATATAATATGATCAACTTATAGCCCAACATTTACAGTTAGCTAGCCGTTTCGTTATTGACGAAAAGCAACATTTTAAACCAAAATACCGTCCAAAAAGAGGGTACCATCACAGTAACAGAGCAACACACTATTATTATATTAGTATTGTCTTACCTTGAACTACAGTCAGTCATCATAAAGGCTTATGGTGTAATATAGACAGTTTAGAGCTCATAGAGTTACAGTTAGCTCATAGAGTTGTTAGCTACAGTAACCGTGTTGTTTGTTTTGACAGTCGGACGCGGTTTGATGACGTCACGAATAGTTCAAGCCTGTGGTGTAAAGTAACTAAGTACATTTACTCAAGTACAGTACTTAAGTACAATGTTGAGGTATTTTTTTTTTACTTTACTGGAGTATTTCCAATTTTCAATACTTTTACTTCTACTCCACTACATCTCAGAGGCAAGTATTGTAGGCCTACTTTTACTCCACTACAATTATTTGGAAATGTAGTTATTATTATTACAAAACATACATTAACCACTTCAGCCCCTACATTTTCAGCCATTTGAAAATTGTTGATCTACAAGCTCACAACACGTCGCTATGCGACGTGTTGTGAGCTTGTAGATCTGCTATTTTCAAAAGATTTGTATTCACGAACTTGTGAAATGGGACTGCATAATGAGTACTTTTACTTTTGGTACTTTAGGTATATTTTGATGCCAATACTTTTGTACTTTTACTCAAGTAAATTTTTTTAACACCTGACTTTACTTGTATTATGTCACGTATTATGTCAGTACTTCTTCCACCACTGATTAAAGCCAGTCTTTTGGACATGGTTTACTTTTATAAATAACATGTACTGTTTTAATCAAAGTACTTAGGAAATCATAATAGGTCATTCAATCAAACAGTCAAACAGGCTGTCACATATTGTTCTAATTTCCCCCCTTAATCTTATTTGCATGTATCTCTATGCCTTTTATCATTCAGTCCAGTAAAATATTTTGACCACTGGGTGGAGCAGTGGTTCTCACCCTCAGGGGGGTCCCCACACGATTTTGGGGGGTCCCCAGATGACAGTGAAGTGACAATTCAAGGACTTTTAAGATCTTTTTAATACCTAAAAAAAGACAGACAAGAAAAAGACTGCATCAAAAGTAATCAACAAACTATACTATACTATAAAAACTGGTCAAACATAAGCCAAATTGTCAAATAATATAAGGAATAGGCAAAAAATTATGAAAATAGCCGATCTACGAGCTCACATCGCCTCGCAACGCAAGGCGTTGTGAGCTTGTAGATCTGCTATTTTCATAATATTTATCTGTGGAACCGAGTCAAACAAAATGTAATGCCTCATTGCCTCAACTCCTATATTCCAAGTGCTTGTCAGGGTGGGGGGTCCCCAGTTCAAATATGATTATTTTGGTGGTCACGTCCTGAAAAGGTTGAGAACCACTGGGCTAAAGTATGACAGTCAGTTCAGTGACAGTGATGGTACAGCACCTATGATATTGATAAAGTTGGATGAATTCATTCTTTGACATCACCAGAAGAGGGCAGAGTAGTCACAAATGTAAAGCTTGATCAGTCAGATGCAGCTTCAGGCAAGAGGAAGGTGCTAAAAATGCTCTGTGCTTCATTCTGAACCAGCTCTCATTCTCTTGATTTGATTTGCTATTATAATAATGTTATGTTTGGGGCTTTTTGCTCACTCCATTTACAGTTCCCCAGAGATGAGTGACAGGCATTATGTTCTCCACATGATGTTTTGACTACTAAAAGCAAAACATATCACATTTAATTTAACTACAGTATGACAATGAGCCATTAGAAGAAATGAAATAATTGACACCAACACCAGCTATGTAAAAACAAATTTATATACACATTTTTGTTAGGAAAGGGGATATAGAGGTAAAAAGGCTTCATACTGATCACAGTCATTTTAATCCATAGGGAAAAATCACAATTCACAGAAGATTTCTGAACAATCCAAGAAAATATGGACTGTTTCAAATTCCACAAATACGTAGATACCTCCAGAGGTTGTCCAAAATGAACTTGAAAGCTTTCACAGTAATAAATACATATAAACAGCCAATTATTTAAAACAATGTGTCTTATTACATTTTACATATTTTTGGGCTGGGTAGTCCACAAACTGATAGTTCTTACAATAAGCCATTCTTCCTGACTGGCGGTAACAACAATTCGCACACACTCAATGTCAAAACTAATCTTGTGGTCCACATCATGAACTTCTATGTTGCCACCATGAAACTCCCCTAATGTGATGTAGGAAGTACACTGCCTTCCTTGCTTGGTTTCCACTGACTTCTGCCCTACTTCCAGAGCGCCGTGATGAAGAATATCATTTTGCCTGTCGTCTGTACCTGTGGTGATTTTAATCGTACTGATTTTGGCTGATTTGTTAAAGACTACGACAAAGAAGTCGCCTGTGCACGGGGGCTTCCCCCAGAAGTATTCATCAACAACACTGCTATAGGCTTTCATCGCTTCATAGTTTTCAAATACATTGATGTTGGTGTAAAAAGTAGCAGGAGGGTTGTCGGGAATGTCTATGGAGTCTTCCTCAAAGTCGTCGTCCTTCAGCTTGTTCTCTGCTCCTTTGTAAGAGGAGTAGTAACCCATGTGTTGGAACAGCGAGGGCTTAAAGCGGATCACATCCTTCTGGGCCAGCAGACCCCTGAAGTGAATGAGGAGCCAGTCACATGGCATCTCCTGGTAGAACATGAGCAGGAAATGGGCCAGACGTGGCAGGTCTTTGGAGTGGTACAGCTTCCCTATGTAGCCAAGCTTGGAGAACTCTAACGTCACCCAGTAGGAACCTTCTCTGGAAGTGATGACCTTCTTCAGTGCCGTCAGGAAGTTCCTGGAGCAGCGCACATCATCCTCTAACATCACATAGAAGTGAGAGAGGTTTGTACAGAAGTTGAGGAGGAAAGCGTAGTCCACGTTCTGCTTGGAACGGAAACGGACCCTATCCTCTGGGTCATTGTAGTTCCTTTTCAGCCCATCCAGAGATGGGTAGTACTCTTCCGGAGCGTGGATTACCAGGAGACGTCCGGCTATGATGTGGTGGGCAAACTTCCTGGTGATTTCCTGCACCAGGTTCTCACACCAGACCATGTCAAAGTCTGCCAGATGGACCACAACCACGATCTCTTTCAGTTCCTCATAACTGGACTGGTCGAAGATGGATTTGATGGTCTCCAGGAGGTAGTTCCCACGTTTCCTTTTGACCGATGACAGGCCAATGGTGAGATACTCTGTAAAACAGAATAGCTTAACTGTGAAATTGTCTGTTATTTCCTATTATCTACTGACTGTCTTTGACGCTTGCATTTAGCAATACTCAATATTTATTTCACAGTTATATCCAATGAGCATTGTTCTGAAGCATCAACTAAGTGCCTAAAATGTTCACAAATTCATGTTAAATTCTGGACAAATCTTTATTTTCTTAATCAACTTTTTGTAGATATAGGTACTTATGTAGAGATTTCATCCAAGTAATACAATTCTACAACTGTAGTGGGAAAACATACTCTTGCGTGGCAAGGGGGTTCCAGCAAGGTAACGATATGTCACATTTATGGTCCCAGAGAAGTTGGAGAGGTCTTTGAAAGTGTGGACATATCTTTCAGAGTTGGTAGAGTGCATGAGCGTGTCCTCCAGTTGTCTTTTGTTCGCCTCCTATAAGACAAACATAATTTGTAACACTGTGCAATCTGTAAATACCTACAGTATATTCCACACAATAAAATCCTCAGTGTTGATTCAGGCCGTACAAATGGATACACTGGGGATTTTACATGCATGATGCGACCTGGATCAGGAAGGTAGTTAGAGATAGACTCATTCAAATTCATTATAAAAAACAAGCAAGTGATGAAAAAAGGAGAGCAAGAAGAAAATGTATTTTAAATTTAAATCCAATGCACATTTCTTTCATGTATTGCAAGGGTTTTCAACTGAACCAGGGACCACCACCCTGACTATGAATCAACCTGGGGACCACTGTTGTGTTGGGTGGGGATATGGGCTAAGATTGCTTTGGTAACACTTGCTACTGTATATGGATCCCATGTCTATGCATTCCACTGTTTCTCAATCAATAGTCAACGAGACTACTAGTGGTCCATGGCATAATTAGGTCTGCAGGTGGTCCATGGGAAAATGCTAATACATATACTGTATAAATACATTTGTAAAATGTATTAAAATATGTTTAAATAATATTTCACAAGTCCATCAAATGTAAGAAAATATTTGAATTAATAGGCGTGGTGTGGGAGAAAAAGCTTGAAATTAAATAATGATAAGGGCTTGATTTAATTTGTTTAAACAAATTATTTCAAGTCAAGGCATTATTTAACAGAAATATGCTAGTGGTCCAGACAGAGCTCTAAAAAAGGTTCCATTCTCTCACTTTATCCATCCTTCCATTAAACTCATGTTTATTAATATACTGATATGCATCTTATGTATGAGTGAGCAGGCACATGCGATTGTATAGGCACATTTCAACTCTATTTATAAAGCACATTTAAAATGATAGAAGCCAACCAAAGTACTATAGCCTACAAGGCAACATAATAATAAAAAATAAAACATAAAAAAACAACACAATAAAGTACAACAAGGTAGAAAACAGAAGGGAATGCAGTTTTATATAATTTATTTCCTAATTCCTAATTTTTCCCCCTTCTTGAGATTCTAATTCCTTTTTCTGTGGAATTTCTTGACCTCCGACTTCCCAGTTACTGACAAAAACATTGACGACGTGCATCATACTGTAGGTCACGTGGTCATTTAGTGAACTGTTCCGTGGAAGAAAATCTTAAATAAATAAACAATATACACATTATACCTACATTACTAAATGCATGGTCAGGGACCACATGCAATACCTTCACGGACCACCAGTGGTCCACGGACCACCTGTTGAAAATCCCTTATGTATTGTATTAGATCAATTGTTGCTATCCTGAATGTACTTTCCTATCTGCCTTCAAGATGGTGACTTGTTCTGTATTTTGTTGTGACAATTCTTGAAAAATAATTATTACAATTTTGTCTCAGTGGGAAGAGCCAGTAAAAACCTAATATTTTGACACACAAGGAAGAATTATTCCCAGGGAATTTCTAGAAACTTACCAGCACATACCCATTGTCCATGTATAGGTTAAGAAAGAGGAAAAAGGTGATGAGGAACCCAAGGAAGGGGAACATGGAACGTTTTCGCAAACACCTCATCTTATCCACAGACCTCCACATCAGCCTCATGGTACCATCGTTCACTGTGGGAAAAGCATACATAGAACACAGACTTACAGTTAGTAAGATATAGTTACTAACTATGATAGTTTCAAATAGTTCTTACTGTTTTAATATAGCTTGGAATAAGGTATGGTATGGTAGACGTTTATTGTCCCCAAGGGGTAAAATTAACTCTGGCAAAATTCTTCATGGTTAAAAACAATGGTAGCATAATACATACAATATCGTATGCTACACATTACACACAGACACAGAGGTTACAAAGGTCTGCGCTCAAACAGCCACAGTGAGATATAATAACAAGAAGTAAAAACGGCGGATAGTAAGTGATAAATCTTCCAGACAAGTGATTAATCTGGAATAACTTGACCAACAGCAGTAGGCCAGCACAATCAATGTATTCTGCAAAGGATAAGGATGTTATCTAACCCTATATTCACACAGTGCACCTCAATGCAGCTGCAGCATCATAACACAATGCAACACATTCACAAGTTTCGACTTTGTTCATAGTAGAAACTGATGGATAGAGTTTGCTGCAGGTGTAGAAAATAATGATTGGATAAAGCAAAGCCAGTACTGATAACAGATCATTAGATTATTTCTCTAACCACAGACAAACAATAGTTATTGTCAATCATTCTTTCTTTAAACTTCAGTGTGTGCAGTCCAGCCATCTCTGGTAACTTTATTGAGACAGAAGCTGATAAAGAAGACATAATATAATTTGGGGGGCAGGGTATACCTGGGTCCAAAGAGAGGCCGTCTTAACCATGATACAGCTTAAACACTTGCTTCTATTTCGCTTCATTTGACAGTACAGAGATATATAATATGAAATATAGGGTAAGACATTGAATGACATGACATGATGCGACACATGTCATGAGCTGGACCCATTCCCTCTGATGTTGTGATTGTGTCAATGTAGCATTCCCACTACTCACAACAGTGAGTACTCAGAGCTGGACCCATTCCCTCTGATGTTGTGATTGTGTCAATGTAGCATTCCCACTACTGGGATTGACTGGCTGAGCTACAAGCATGGCACTGTCCAGTGGTGGAAAAAGTACTCAAATGTTTTACTTAAGTAAAAGTATCAATACTGCAACGTAGATGTAATGTAAAAGTACAAAAGTATTGGTATCAAAATGTACTTAAAGTACCAAAAGTAAAAGTACGAAAATGTTTGAAAATAGCAGATCAACAAGCTCACAACGGATGCGACGCGTTGTGAGCTTCTAGATTGTCTATTTTCAAATAGCCTAGGTATAAAATAGGGCTAAAGTGGTTAATGTATGTTTTATAATGTAATAATCTGCAAAGTAACTAGTAACTAAAGTTTTCAAATAATTGCAGTGGAGTAAAAGTACAATATTTGCCTCTGAGATGTAGTGGAGTAGAAGTAAAAGTACTGAAAATGGGAAATACTCCAGTAAAGTAAAGATTCCTCAAAAGTGTACTTAAGTACAGTACTTGAGTAAATGTACTTAGTTACTTTACACCACTGGCACTGTCTAAATACTCTTGAAGGATACTGTTGCTTCTGCTGTGTGCTCGCTATTGTGAAACTTATATGTAATAGCAAATACGTATTATGCTAGTCTGACAACATGGAAGAATAATGCAGTGCGTGAATGATGGATTATGTTTAGCCCAATGTAAACAACAACAACACAGAAACACAGATGGTATCTTTTAAAGCTAAAACATTATTCCTTTTTTGTATACTCTGGCCTACTTTGACAGCTTATGTAAAATGTCTCATGACAGGCACCAGTGTGAGTCCCAGGATACCATCTTGTACCTTTGATGTTAAAATGAAAGCAGCCTTTGCAGTGTCAACCTATGTATCCCTAGGACGGAGCAACTCAATAAACAATGTACTGTACATTGCTGAGGTCAAGTCATTTCTGCCGTGTTGTGCATCGCTTGAGTGCCATCTCAGAAACGAAAAAAAAAGAAAATAACTGTCCTCTGCACAAGTACTGTAGGCCCTGGTAGTGTGTTTTTCTATTTCAGCTCTATTGTAAGTCCTGAGAGAGAAACGGCAGCGAGACACAAGGGTGGAGGCTGGAGCATGGAATGATAACTGCGAGAAAATATAATAATGATGGAAACACAAATGCTCACGTGCACATACACAAGCACATGCAGGATTGCATACACCCACCTGCATGCATGCCCGCATGCACACCTGCCCGCCTATATACATTTTGCATTAACGCAAATGTGCCCCTTTTCATTACATTTATGTTTATTTGTGCCGAAGCCACAAAGCACAAATGTTAATGTTGCCATGAAATGTTATTGGATTCAGAATCTTACACAGAGTGTAAGAACAGCCAAAAATACATAATTTATAATAGTTACAGCACGATCTCTCCTCAGCTACTGTATGTGTCACCAAAACCACAATTGGAATCTGCGTACACCACAGAGTTTATGGAGATATACACACCTTCTCACTCAGTTTCCTTTTCATATGCCAATCTTTGTGTAGATCTTTGCTCAGAATCTGTTTTGCACACGCACAGAAAGACTTCATACATATAGATCCACGTCTTAACAGCCCCCCCCCCTGCCTCTTTCTCACTCTCACTCACTCACGCACGCTCACACACACACACACACACACACACACACACACACACACACACACACACACGCTCACACACACACACACACACACACACACACACACACACACACACACACACACACACACACACACACACACACACACACATTCTCTGATTTGAAATAGTGGTCTGACAAAGCAAATATTACAGTTGCGGAAATGAACAAAGGCCTATACAATTCATGAACATCATTTCCTTGACAAGAGAAAAGATTGCTGAGAATTCATGAGCTTTGTGTTTGCTTTCGCCGAGAGCAAATCTCGACTTTACACAAACCGCACGTTGGTCACACCATTTATATGGAAATTAAGGTAGGTCTGTGAATAACACATCGCAATTGGGTCTGTTTAGTTATTGTATTATTTTTCTATTATGCACCCATTTTGGAGTTGAGTCAGTTGAAAAATGGCACTTGAAGGGCTAATGCTACTGAATTACAGTATTAAAATATGTTAACGCTAAGGTTTTTTTAAACTGAATTAATTCTTGCATGAATTCATGCATAAAAAAACATTAATTCATTCATTAATACCCCATGAATAATCAGGAATTTGCATTGAGTACAGAGTGCTTCATTCATTCCTTAAACAACACAATAATTAAAGCATTATCGGTAAGTACATCATCATGAATGATGACTTAAAAGTATTAAGCATGATTATGATTTCTTCTTAGTAGTTCTAACTAAATGAAATACTGAAACAAAGCCAACCCACCACAGCACAGAGCACAAGCATCGAGCGTCATAAACATCATTGATTAAGAATTAGCTACTCGTAATTTCAGTTTGTTGCTCTTCAAATAAAGTGGTGAATTGAAGATAATAATAGGAGTTTGTAACTGATCTAAACCTGAACAACTGATCTAAACATTGATAGTAAACGTCAAACAGTTTGACAGTTCCCTGAAGGGCGGCTGCTGCACACATGATGAACTATTGAGCAGCACATTCTTAGTTAAAGGGATATTTCACTTCCAAACATGTTTGGGGTCATTTTAACGTCTATTTGGGGTTTTGTGAGCACCCCAGACAGTTTTTAAGTTGCTTGATTCAGTATTAAGATATTTGATATTCATTTTATCAGACACGCCCCCTTACTTACTACCCCCTCCATATTAACCAATATGATAGATTAATCAAAAACCTTGGTTCTGGTGACTGATATTGTCCTTCTGATGCGTGAGGAGGCCATGTTTTTTTCAATTACTTTTTTCATTCATTTTATTTATTTTGTTTTAATTTTCCCCAAAAAATTATACAAAATTAAAGGGATACTTCACTTTCGGGCCGGGGACACATTTAAAAAAAATATTAAAAATAAATGAAAAAAGTTATGGAAAATTCATGGCCCCCTCACACATTAGTAGGACACTGCGTGTCGTGAGGGGGCCATGAATTTTCCATAACTTTTTTCATTTATTTTTAATATTTTTTTTAAATGTGTCCCCGGCCCGAAAGTGAAGTATCCCTTTAACTTCTGCCCATAGGGGCCGCCACCTGTTGCAACGTCTGTCGTACAAACTCTATCTTCCCCCGCAGCCTTTTCTTCTCGTGGTCTGATGGCTGCACAACCATGACTGGCACAGCCCTGGGAGGCAAGCCTGCCTGGCGGAGATCTAGTTTCTCCCCAATCTGGGATCCCAGGTCAAAAGAAAAAGGAAAAACAGCTCCCCCAGTGTTTTTCACTTTTGCATTTGAGTAGTAGCGCAGCTCTGAATCTGTTCTTGAGAGATTAGTTTCTCCCCTACCAAAGAGCACCTGCCAGCCACCTTTTTTATTTTCTTTCACTAAATAGATTACTGTGGAGCCAGGCCGCTCTCCTCTCTCCGCTCCTGTAGTCTTAAACCATGGTATGCTTTAGAAAGTACTGTTAAGTATAGTGTGAGTCGTAGTCAATGGGCTAAACATACCAGACCAAAACCTGTATGGTCTTTAGAGAGGCTGCATAGGTCATTGGTTCCTCATTAATGTATCAAGCTGCTAAGAAGAAGAGGGCTCAGGATAGGCCATGGACAAGTGTAATTGCTTGGGAAATGCAATGTAATTGTGGAACTATGTAGACTATTGTGTACTAATAGAGCTGGTTCAATAAGGTCCAGTGCAACAGGTGAACCCAACTGAAGTGTTTCAATGATGTATTACTGTGTGCCAGCATGGACAGCGTCTGTACACTTAATTATGTATTACTGTGTGCCAGCATGGACAGCTGTACACTTAATTTCATGCCGGCACACAGTAGCACCTACATGAAACACGTGCTATTAACATTATAACCTTCAATATAACCTGTATTTATCTGTCAAAATGTCTGTGAAAAGGGTCCATTATGGTGAAATGTACTGCAAATATCTTTGTCTGTCTCCTTAATGTGAAATGGAGTCTGGCACCAAAACATCTTTTTATGAGGCACTGGTCAATGCCACTCCCTGGAAACTTGTTGTAGCAATACTAATGGAAACGAATGGTAGCTATCTGTTTACCACCTTCTTCCGTTTCCCTGGCTTGGATCACTCCCATCTTCAAACTCTGCCTTCACCGTGATCTCAACTACACACCAGAGTCCAGAGATATTCAAGTTTTTCAGTTTGTTGTTTGATTTCAGTTTTGTTTTTAGTTAGCTTAATTACGAGTGCTTAAGTAGTTTTAGTCTTAGTTTATGTTTACATATTATGAGGAAAGCCTTGATAAAGGTAGGATAAAGATACGATAGTGGGAAAACTAAAATGAAGATGATTTCACATTTATTCTTTTTAGTTATAGTAGTAAGATTTGCATTGTTCATTTTAGTTTTCGCTTTTGTCAAACCTTATATTTTAATTAACAATGACAACATCAGAATGTTTGTAAACAAACGTGTAGGGCACTATTTCCAGGTAGAATGCCTATGGATATTTGCTATATTCTTCTGGCACTGTGGTTTGGGAACTGGAATTGTTGTACTGTCCCATGTTCTACAGGAATTTATGCTTATGTGGCCCACATTCTACTCATTCTGGGTCAGCTGCCTACAATGTACGTAATTGCACTCAAATTAAGTCACTCGGTAACAGGTCACATCCTTGAATTTTAATCCAATAATATGTTTACCTGTTTGAATGATTCTGAAAACTGTATTCAGGTGCCACTTGAAAAGGACAAAGACATCCTAGGGACAACAGAACTAGGGACAAGTCATTTAATTACTTTCCATGGCCATCCACTAGCCTGTTTTCAACCCCAGTCTGAAGTGTGGGATTCAGCTTTCACCTGACCAACAGGCAGCCCATCTCTGCCCTTGTCTTATTTCCTGACCATTTCTAAGCTTCCTGTAAAATGAATACACTGCATGATGCACAAAATTCATATTCATATTCGCGGGGTGATAATGAGGGGGAAACTCTTTCATAAAATGCAATTAATCTCTCAGACATACATCTGTTCACTGCCTTTAATGAGATGCCATTTTAATAAGCTGGTGTGTTGTACAACAGAGCCATTTGGTAAACAGTATTGTTCACTTGCCTGATGACGTCCAGGAAGTAAACATGAGCCCATATGGCATTGTTATGTTTTGTGTGTGTGTGTGTGTCTGTGTGTGTGTGTGTGTGTGTGTGTGTGTGTGTGTGTGTGTGTGTGTGTGTGTGTGTGTGTGTGTGTGTGTGTGTGTGTGTGTGTGTGTGCGCGTGTGTGCGCACACAGATGCGGGTGCGGTGAATAGGGCTGTATAAATGCTATGGATGATAAAGCTGATAAATTAGGTGATGGATGTTTACGTATGCTTATGAATAAACTGAATATAACAATGCTGACTTGAAAAGGAAATAATAATAATAATAAAGTTTCTTTGTATAGCACCTTTTATACAAAACATGCAGTTTGAAAGTGCTTTACATTAAAGAAATAAGACAAACAGAAACACTTGAAACTATTCATGGATGAGTGTGGTTATACTTTTTACATGCATGCATTCAGATTCAGCAGGAAAGAGATCAGAGAGAGAAGACAGGGCGAAGAGCGGAGTGCGTAAGAAACCACCACCAGCCAAAGAGAGTAAACAGCACTCCATCCCAGAAGAAAGGCAGCTCGCTGTTAACCAGCAGGGGGTTTCCTCTGACCAGTATGTTTACTTATTCATCAAGCTGGAGAGGGGCTGGCTTGTTGCTCACACTCCGAGCCCCATGCAGTTATCCTCTTCCTGCTGACGGACAAGAGGGATAGACCCTATTAAAGATGCATGTTTGTGGACCACTGAGACTTCTGCCGAATATTCATGCACCTGCGCTGCTAAAACTTGTCGGCACCATAAACTGTATAAAAGATGGACAAAGCCACACCTCTGGTTTCTACAGACCAAAAATGAAGCAGATTGTTCAGGAATTAAAAATCCGCCATCTTTAATATTATGCCAAAGAAGCGTTCGGGAACAGGAACCGGAAAGCAATCCCTAAAGAATGCTATTGGTTGGGTAGCTTGTCAATCAAGAGCGGGGGCGGGGAATGAATGCTATTGGTTGTGCAGCTTGTCAATCAAATCATGCCGCCCCTCCTAGAGCATAGCCTACTTTATCGTCAATTTTAAAATAAATGGGACCATAATTTAGCAAAACGCATATCATGATGATTGAAAGGAGACTTTAAACTAGCGACTGGAAGCATATAGTATTTATGACAATGTTTATTAAGGTAAGAAATAAAAAAGTCTAAAGTTCGTCAAAAACCCATCCGCTTACATTGAGAGAATATTCTTTCTGACACCAGCAGGGGTAAAACAGCGAAACTACAGGCCATTCATATGAACTGTCTCTTCCGTATTGGAGTCAATGTGAAAATCTCAAGCTGGCCCCTTGGTCGGCACGCCGCGTTAATGCCACCTCCTACGCAGTGACAGGATTTGCTGTCAGAATGGTGAGTTTCACTGCTGCCTGATAAAAACCTTGTCTCAAGGACAGCCCTCAAGTCTGAGACACTGCCATGTATTTTTCATCTGATGACATGGTTTCAGGGACAGCGGTTACAGGTTTGATCCCCACACTAGTCGATGTGTTCATCAAGAGCCTTGTCCTGTCCATCCACAACTAAAATGTCCTTACGCAAGTGACAAAAGCCTATCTTTATCATTGTAAATCGCTCACTACAGTTACAGTACAAGTCCTTTCTGGACGACAGCTTGAAGGCAGTGAAAGTGATGAAATCACAGCAGGGACGCATTGAAACACATTGAGCTGCACCGCTGGCTATCAGTGAACAGTCCTTGGCTCTCCTTATTACCTTATTTCTCCACCTAGTACCTCTCTGTCCTACTTGATCATTCCTGTGACACAAGAGTATCTATTGTCTGGGCACAGAGACGTTGGCCCTATGGCTGCTTACTAATGACTGTGATGTTGGCAGCCAAGGAATCTGAGCTTGCTTTACAGCTACACTCATTGTAAGACACTCTGGAAAAAGATATGCCAGGGACACTACAAGATCTGAAATTGAGGGAAACAGAGGGAATGTATGTACTCCGTCCAAATCTGAATAAGAACACAATCTTCTGTGTTACTATGAATCAACAGGAAAAATATACTGTATATAGAGGCAAAACTATTTGCTCATTTCTTGTACGTGCTACGATTTGAAAATACAAGACAAAAGTGTCAAATTTGGTGAGAACCCTGGATGGAGACAGTATGCATGCCCCGTAGGCATTTGCCCACTTCATGTATTTTCCCCCTTTTTGCATCCACTCTCACTCACCCAATTTCCATTAACTTTTGACAGCTGTCCCATTGAATTTTTACGGCAAAAATCTTGGGGTATAATCACTCCAACCATTCAGCGCAACCACCCCAAACCAGCACGACGGACTCAGTATTTCCTTGATAATCATGTTATGATGGTCAAATCATTGCTTTATCAGGCTTGAAAGTTATGTAATTTGTCCTCAGCTTGAGGCACTAAATGCAAAAAATATGAATGTATTTCAAATCAAGGCTTGCTGACTCATATAAAATGCAATTCTGGATCTGGCACATCACATTCATACATTCACACCTGTGAGCAGGGATTTAAATGATTTGATGAGGGTGGTTGAACAGATTTCCCCAGTTTCAAACAGTCTCTGCTCTTCCTGAGAAAGCTCAGGTCCTTCAAAGTGTGCAACAGGCTGCTGCAGATATTCCACCAGTCTGTAGTTCTCTTTTGGAATACTAACTCAGGCTTCGACTCGGGCACACTTCCATGGACTACTAGGATGTACAATACAGAACATTGACAGATGCCTGTTAAGGAGGATGACTTACATACTTACTGTACATTCACTCACTCACATAGTCATTGTTGATAGACTGTACATTCACAGTTTAACTGTATGTATATTCATCATGCATATATACTCTTGAAGGCCTGTTAACACTGTACATACTGTATTATTGTCTCCGCCAGGCCGAAGGCATGGCGAGAGAGTATGTTTTACCCCTTGTCCGTCTGTCCGTCCGTGTGTGTGTCCGTCTGTCACCAGCTAATCTCCGGCACCGTTGGCCCGGTCGCTCCGAAACTGTGCACACACACTCCCTGGATGCCAATTCAGAACCTCTGCCCCAAATCTTTCACATGGGCCTGTTATAGCGCCACCAGGAGGCCGATTTGTGCAAAACCCATTTTTTTATATTACTCCTACAAATTTTATCCAAACGTCATGCAAATCGGTACACAGTATCACTATAGTCATGTGATCAACACGGATCTGTCCGATTTCCCATATTCCATCCTCATTGCCTAAGGTTGGCTTCCAAAGTTTGCAGGATTGGTCCGTTTTGAACAAAAAGCCTCAAAGTATACACATAGCTTGAGATTTCCGTGAAATTTCACGCGCACATTCCCACTAGGCCGAGGAAGAAATGCCACCCTTCTCACATTGGCCTGTTATAGCGCCACCAGCAGGTCTAATTTAGCAAAACACATTTTTGGAACAAAATGCCTCAAATCATGAATGCAGTGTCAATGCAAGAATAAATGGCACGGTTGGCACCCTTTTCACATTGGCCTATTATAGCGCCACCAAGAGGCCAGAATAACGTACCTGACCTGGCGGAGACCTGTGCTCCGAGGAGCACTTTTTCTAGTTCATTCTTATATTCACTGTTAACAGACTGTACACTTAAACTTATATTTATTGATAGACTGTACTATACATCTTAACTCATTCATTCAGAGAACCAGTGCATTTGTCTAGTGTCAGAATATATTAACAATTTATTATTGTCTCCGCCAGGCTGGCCCGCTCCTATCTGTCCGTCCGCGTGTATGTCCGATCGTGCCACTTCACATTTTGGCCTATAACTCTTGAACTGTAGGTCGTACAGACAGTCAAAACAACATTTTGCACTAGATTATTTACATCATGACGCAACTCCCCATATAGGTCATTTTCTTCAAAACACACTTCCTGCTCTGACCTACCCCTATACATGTTGTAAAAACTCACGCAAATCCATAAAAATTATCTCTATGTGTATCAGTCAGATTTGTCATACTTTATTCCATTCAGATGGAATGACTGACTTTCAAAGTTTGCATGCCCTGGGTAGGCAACCTAGCCCTGGTCCAGAGCGTTAGTGAGTTCTCTCTAACGCAATCAATAGTAATTTATATTGACCAGATCTGTAGAGGGCGCAGTGGAGTAAATAAAATCATTTCCATCTCGCGGACATATTTTATTTTCTGCCCAATAAGTGTATTTTACAGAGAAGGTGGGGTGCTGAGAGGCTTCCCACCTCCGAGAATAGACTTTCAACAACACAAAGACTGTGTTCGGTGAGCAGCGAAGTGGTTTTGTTTGTTTTTACAACAGTTGGAGCCCTCGCAGGGCATTGGAATTCCTTGTCTATGAGCAGAGCCGTTAGAGAGAACTCACTAACGCTCTGGACCTGGGCTAGAGGCAACCCAGCCTGGCGGAGAACTACGCTTCGAGAAGTCTAGTTATTATTTATTTATTATATTCTTATTTATCTTGGTTGAGCTCTTCTCTCTTACTCTTTCCTGTACCCCTCCAGTGTATTTGTTTCACTGCTGCTATGACACCTGGATTTCCCCACTGGGATCAATAATGTTTTTATCTTAACGTCTTTCATCTGACGTCCTAACAGTTTTACAAGATGTCTGGCTATAAAGAAGGATATGAATATAATCGCTCAAAGAAACAGTTTTCGGCTCCGTTGACTTGCTCTGGCATTGGTAATAAATCCTAACAGCATCCTATTAAAACCTGCATCCATTATCCCAACCACCAAACGACTGAGACAAGTGTCTTTTTAGATGGCAGAGAAAAGGTACTCGCTTCATGATAAATCAGTCAGACTATAGAGCCCGAAGAATACCAGATGTTTGAGAGTCCTAGACGTCCAATTGCCGATGTTTTTACGAATTTAAATAACCATATTATTTTATTGAACAACCTTTATAGCCCTATTAAAAAATTTGCAACATTTTGTTTTTACTTTAGAAAAATGCCCCTATAATGACATGGTCAAAACAGGGAAGGCAGGTATAAAGTGTTTAAAAATGGGGACACATCGGATGCATGCCGAAAACGAATTAGTCAAAAACGTTAAATAAAGGCAGATTTATCGGCCAAACACATATATCGGTCGGATTCTAATTCAGCCTTCTTATAAACCTCAACTAACCCTTTGATGCCTGGTGGTTCAGCAAATTAGTGCATTGACCTGCACGCGGTCCTTGTGAGTCCCCGAGTTTCAATCTGACTCCCGTATCTGCCCTTGGTTTCCTGTCTCTCTACAACACTGATCTAACTGAAATGAAGAAAAATACATCTAAAACATGAAACAAAATATGATTTATTATTACTTGCCTTAACTGTCAGTTATAATGGTGTTCTATGATCCAATTCCACCATGTCTTTACTTACTTAATTATCTTTTTTTATTTTTAGGTGAGATTTCTTTTTATTAATATCACCCACACAGACATCATTTGAATTTCTTTCTCATTGTGGGATATTTTTTCTTCGTAATAAGTATATAGCTATAAAAGTTAATAAATAAAGATTTGTGGTATAACTGCATATACTGATAGAGCTGCGTCCTGCAATACAATATTACAGGCGCAGATATTTGAATGTTTGTGTAATCATTTTGTACAGGTTACCTTTAATGTGGCATTTAGAGGACATAGTTCTTTATCATTAACAATGATTCTATCGTGAGACATCTTTACCTGGAGCCAGTTGTACTACTTTTTCAACGGGAGCTCTTTCAGAGAATAGGAGCCCTTTCATTGTTCAAGGTCTCCTCTTATAGTAGGTGCAGAGTGCTATACAAAACAGTCACGGCATGTGAAAAACTATTTTCATTTTTCTAGGAAATGAGATGTCTCTGTTGCCAGATGCCAGTGGTGCAGCATGTACATTTCTCTCACAATATAGGCTACTTCTCAAATCCATTGCCTGTTGATTGTGTGTAAAACACTACTGAACATGAGTTTATTCCAAAAATGATATTATGGGTGCTGGTGGTAAAGTGCCTGCGGGGAGGGTGATATTATCACGTATACTCCTACGGGCTGGGGCGGCGCCCGTCAGCAGGGAGTGTTGGGCGGGAGGGGAAGAGTAGGGCGAAAGCTCTACCAAAGATGGTGGATATTTAGGAAGATCCGGCATCCCAAATTTTTTTTTTTCTCCAACATCCCAATGTCACTCAAAACTAAGCTTCAGACCTCCCAAAGCAAACTGATTCGACTACTTCTCGGCCTAAAAAGCCAACCTACTTCCAACACAAATTTGCAAATCTGGGATGGCTCAGGGTAGAAGGCAGGGTTAAGCAATTAAAAATGGGATTGTTTTTTAAGATAGTCAAAGGGGCAGTGCCCTCAGTACCCTCATGATACCTGACTACAGTAACTACTTCTGCAAAGTGAGTGACACCGACAGCCACAACACTAGACGGAGAGACAACGATCTGGTACCACCCAAATATAGAACAAACATGGGAAAAAATCTCATTCTACTACTGATCCTCAGCACCTGAGCTGAGCGGATCTAGATCCCTATAAAAGCAATGTTTGTCTGTGATTCAACCACTTAGCACTGACGAAGGTCCCAGGACCGAAATGTTTGCTTTTTAATTCACTTTGAGCACAGAGCACTTAATGAGCATTTATATATAAAGAAAATATATCTTAAAGTCTCTCTAAGGAGTTTTCCTTAAATGTTTTTTGCAGTGAGCGAGTCTCGTCTTGCCAGTTTTCCTCTCTATATTTTTGAGACGACCGCACCTGCATCCAACCGGTACCAAAGGACAAAGAAGGGTGCAACAGTTTTCCCTGTTCTTTAGTGTCATTCTACTACTCTGCCACCAAAATGTGGAATGCCCTGACCCCATCCCTTAAACCAGTGGTTCTCAAACTTTTCCATGTCAAGGACCCCCAAATTCACACTTATTAGCCCGCGGACCCCCATTTGAAAAGATAAGCCAGGGACCCCCATAATAGAAGACTTTTACGGCTCTAGACGTACAAAATAATAATTTCAAGGACCCCCAGTTTGACATGCATTAGACTACGGACCCCCATTTAATGGCATTTCTGTCCCTGGGACCCCAATTTACATTGTAAAATTCAATGTTAATTTAACTCTGAGAGTGTACAAATGGAACCAAATGGACCCGTTAGGGTCCATTTGGTTCCATTTGGTTCCATTTCTACTATTTGGTTCCATTTGTACCATTTGTACCATTTGTACCATTTGCACATTTGTGTCAGAGTTACAGACACATAAGGGTCCATTTGGTTCCTATCCATCATTTAGCTGGGGACCCCCTGGAACCCCCTCAAGTACCCCTGGGGGTCCCCGGACCCCACTTTGAGAACCAATGCCTTAAACAAATGTGATCACTTTATTAGAAAAGTGTGCTCCTCGGAGCACAGGTCTCCGCCAGGCCGGGTTGCCTACCCAGGGCCATTCATTCATCTATATCTACTATAATTCACGGAATCTCTGTCCGGTGTGTCACACAAAATTTCAGGTCATACATCATTCAGGTCTGAAATCTACACTTTGATTTTTATTAAACTAAACTTAAAGGAGGAGTTCACCCAAAAAATTACTTATTTTCTATCAATTACACACCCCATGAAGCCTTGATTTCATGGATTTATTTTTGTTTTTGTGGCATTCCTAAGACAATAATTTGATGACCGTGTGTATTTCCGGTAGGAGACACAAATAATCTACTTTGTGTCTCCTACCGGATACATTAGCCGGTAGGAGACGGGAATCAAATTATTAGCTTAGGAATGCGACAAAAACTAAAAAGAATCCATGGATTCAAGGTTTCATAGGGTGTGCAATTGATAGAAAATAAGTCATTTTTTGGGTGAACTCCTCCTTTAACTATAAGCTGAATTGTGACTGTGAGATACCTTAGCATGGATGTTTCCCAAACACTTTTCAGCCAGTTAATTTTAATCCTCCAACAATCAACATGACATTAAGACTTGACGTGATTTAGAACGGTGGTGTAAAACGTAATGCCTGATTTATATACTCTACAAGCTCACAACTCATCACCTGCTGTGACGCGTTTTGGGCTTTGTTACAGGTAGATCAGCTATTTTCAGTGTCTGGAATGCAAATAGGTCTGAAATAAATCAGGCTTAAGAGATTGGAACGTGTTCACCCACTGCACAACCTAAGGCTGTCACTGTTTTACACCAGCTTAGCAACGCCTGGCTGAACATTGTGTCTGTACATGTACTGGTGCTGGAAGATGCTGATGAGAAAACCAGACATCAATGTTCCTGCTCGGTGTGACCCGCATAACACATCCAATCCGGGAACGCATCTGTGTCACTTTAGATTTATTTGCCTATCAAAAGTAGCAGATCTACAAGCTCATAGCGTGGCACAGAGTGCCGCGCTATGAGCTTGTAGAACAGATTTAAAAAAAATGTTGTTGCAATATCAGTGGTGCTCAATGTCAAGGACACCCAAAATGATATGTAGGCTATTTGGCCGGGGACCCCCATCTCAAAATAGGTTGTTCCAGGGACCCCCCAGAAGCACAGATCGGAGTTAAAAACGTTCGCTTTAAAACATATACAGTATATATATTCAAAGATTTTCACACATTTTCAAGATTTTTCAAAAATAGCAGATCTACAAGCTCATAGCGCGGCACTCGGTGCCGCGCTATGAGCTTGTAGATCTGCTATTTTTTGAATAGCCAAAGGCATAAAAAAGAATACACAGATGCGTTCCCGGTCTTAAAGGGTTAATACAGGGTGTAAAATGAATGAACATACTGAACCAAGGACAAATGAAATCGTGAGAACATTCCTCTTCGAAAACTAAATACAATTATCTCCCGACTGTATAATTGTGTCTGTATCATCTATGTGTTCTCTGTCCTGACTGAACTCTCACACACGGACTAATGATCAGTGTGCACTGCACTGCCAACACAAAGACCTTGAGAACAGAGTAAAGAGTCAGAGCCTCAGGACTTTGATAAGACTCCTGTTCACAGGAAGAGGTAAGGACTCTTGAATATTGCAAGTGTTCTTCACAACAATAGGCCATGGGATGTGTAAACAGCACAGACTATGCACCTTTTTACATGTAATCAGTGGTGTAAAGTAATTAAGTACATGTATTCAAGTACTGTACTTAAGTACAATGTTGAGGTATTTTTACTATACTTGAGTATTTCCAATTTGCTGTACTTTCACTTCTACTCCACTATATCTCAGAGGCAAATATGGTACTTTTACTCCACTACAATTATTTGAAAACTTTAGTTACCGTACTAGTTACTTAATGTTAGTTAGTTACTGTAGATTTTACAAAACAGACATTACCCACTTCAGCCCTATATACATTTCGGCCATTTTAAAATAGCCGATCTACAAGCTCACAATGCGTCGCATTGTGAGCTTGTAGATCGGCTATTTACAAAAGATTTGTATCCATTTTATCCATTTGAAAACTTGTGAAATGGGACTTTCTGCATAATGAGTACTTTCTACTGTTGGTACTTAAAGTACATTTTGATACCAATACTTTTGTACTCAAGTGCATTTTGAATTCCGGACATTTACTTGTATTTCTACATTGCAATGTGGATACTTTTACTTAAGTAAAGAATGAGAGTACTTTTTCCACCACTGCACGTAATTTATGTAAATATGTAACATAACACGATGTGATAGTAATCCTCGCTTGTTTGGACGCTTAGGTGCGCACCGGTCTACTTTTCTGTAGTGCTTGAGGGCCTGGGAGCCATCGCATTACATAATTATGTCTTTTACACATTAGTCTTACTTAGACTGGAACATCATGTCTCAGTGAGCATTTGTTGACCCATCCAGACACCCACAAGGAGTGGGTGGACTGATCGTAACCAAGACAGAACGGAGCAGTGTAGTGTTTTGTAGATCCAGTTGTGAATGCACTCCGTCTCATTAATCATTCATTGGGCATAAGAGTGTCCGCAGAGAGACGTTTTGGGGCTTTTAGTGAAGAGGAGGCGGCGGGGGGGGGGGGGGGGGTCTCCACAAACACGTATCGTCAACACTCGCTCAACAACGGTCCAGAGACAATCAATTCCCCCATTATTGCATTCCGGTGGCTGTAGGGCAGAGCGGGGCAGAGGGATATCATATCACTGGAGACTTGCCAATAATACATTTCTGTCAAGAGAAGGAAAGGACCAGCGGGGATATTGGTATCTGTCAAGCCAGTTTGAGTCACATTTTCAATAACGAATGGCCCTCCTGTGACAAGTCAACAATGGCCCCAAGGTGAGACACTGGCTATTTGTCATTCCAGACGTGAGACAAAGTGTGTGCGTGTGGGTTAATGATGTAAAATGTATGCTATAAGCCCTCAGGACGGGCCAATATCACACGGCCCAAATGAAATTGGCTGTGATGCGAAAATGCATAAGTGATTAGGCATGCATCTCCGTCCATTGGGTTCAGCAGCAACAGAAGAAACACTTGAAAGGACACACTCGCAAAGTCGACAGTTTTGGGAGACATGGGGAACAGAAAGATTTAGCGAGAACTCTGTGCCACTGTGGCACTGAGATGCCCAAGACGTTCCCGAGTCTGAGACAATACTGCTTGGGAAGAAACCAAAAGAATGATGACAAATCTTTATTCATATGAAATCTTTCACACCTGAGCCCTGGCTCAACGGGCTTGTATGAGCTCGAGTGCCACTGAAAACAATATACAGATTGTGTGGAATCTGGATTATTTGTGCAAATTATAACAAATTAATTTAAAAGGAAATACACCAGTAAAATCAAATCACTGCAGTATACATTACACACATTTAAAATAATAACATTCAGAGTCAGAAAAAGAGGGTTCACGTGTTTATTTATTTGTTTATATGGATTGGATTCCCATTAGCTGCCGCCTGAAAGTCAGCTAGACTTCCTGGGGTCCAAGACAACAATATACATTAACACTTATACAAAAATGAACATGTACGATGTGACCCAAAATGTAACATTGTGCTTTTGTTTCAAATGAGGGCAGGTTTCTCCAGGTTTCTCTACCATCCAGTCAGGCATCATTTGATTGTGGGCCAGCAGATAAAGAAGATCTAAAATGATGTATTTTTTTTTTATCTTACTCTGATCATTTGCTTTCTTATTTATAGTTAGGTTGGAAATAAAATCCTGACGGATGAATGAATGAATGAATGATTGAGTGCAAGGTTTTGCTAAAGAGCCAGGAGTCAGCAAGTAAGAGCTGTAAACCTGTCGACACAAAGCATCATTTTTCAGCCGTCTACAGAGGTGGGGACTTGGACTCGAGACTCGACTTGACTTGAAGTCCCGATTTTGATGACTTTAGACTTGCTTGACCAAATCAAAAATAGACTTGGACTTGCTTGGGACTTGAATGCCAAAGACTTGAGACTTGACTTGACTTGAACGCTAAAGACTTGAGACTTGACTTGACTTGAGCCCTCTTGACTTGAAAATTCAAGTCTTTTCAAGTCACTTTCAAGTCACTTAAGCAAGCCAAAAATGTTTAAAAAGTGTGCATCAACTATAATGTTATTAGTCAGAAATCCCGGCCGTCAGTGACACCTAGTATAGTGTTGCCAAAGCTGCTTATTTACCCTAACTTTTGGACAAACTTTGGCTTGTTTTTGGCTTGTTTTTGGAAGTCGGTTCGCTTGTTTCTCTCCCGATACTTGGCAACACTGGCCCACATGTTGCACGTTACCAAACAAACAACACACCGGCTTCACTCCTGCCGTCGCTGCGCCAGGTGGAATAAAATGTCAACTCCAGCAGTTATAGCTTTCGGTTTTAAAGATTACAAGGTGGAAGACAAGACGAGAAAAGCAGTATGCAAGGCAAGACCTATACTTCACATTAACATTACGGCGTGCTAAGAGCAAACTACAGTATAACCAGTGGTGGAAAGTAACTAAGTACATTTACTCAAGTACTTTACTTAAGTACAATTTTGACTTATTTTTTACTTTACTGAAGTATTTGCAATTTTCAGTACTTTACTTCTACATTACAGTCATTTAGCAGACGCTTTTATCCAAAGCGACTTACAGTAAGTGCATTCAACATAGGTAGGGAACGAAACTACTAATCACCAGAAGTCCTAAGTGCATTTTCTGCAAAAACAAGCAACCAAGAGTATACCTAGCGCTAAGGTAAAAGTGCAATATATCAGCTACCTACTTCTACTCAACTACATACATATCAGAGGCAGATATTAGCCTACTTTTACTCCACTACAATTATTTGAAAACTTTAGGTACCAGTTACTTTGTAGATTTTGGTTATTAATACAAAACATACATTGACCACTTCAGCGCTATATACATTTCCTCTTCTACCCCGGATTTGAACGCGGTTTCCAGTGCAATTGCTGAAATTTCACCATTGTGATAATAGAGCCTGCCTGCTTGATCAGAGGATACACTGAATTTGTGTCAGATCCTGTGTCTAGGTGAGACATGGCCTTTGACATTATCTAAATGTCTCAATAGAAGAACAGGGAGACAAAATACAACCACCCTGATTGTATAAGTTATATTGTAGTAACATACTCTACCATACAGATTGTACAAAATTACATTATATTCATTAAAAAGGGCCCTTTTAAACCCTGTTCTCAAGGAGGAAATTAAAAGTACAGTATCTGCGTTCTGTTGGCCTGGAAGAAACCTTGTTTTAAAACAAATGCAAATTGTGAAAAATGCTCATGATTTATGTAAATCTTTACATATCTTGAATTAACATTTTGACTTGTTTGGGACTTGAAACAAAAGGTTAGGACTTGTGTGGGACTCGAAACAAAAGGTTAGGACTTGTTTGGGACTTGAAACAAAAGGTTAGGACTTGTGTGGGACTCGAACCAAAATGCTAAGGACTTGTGTGGGACTCGAAACAAAAAGCTGAGAACTTGGACTTGACTTGGGACTTGGCTGTGTTGACTTGGACTTGACTCGGGACTTGAGAGCAAAGACTTGAGACTCGACTTGGACTTGCAACATAGGGACTTTGTCCCACCTCTGGCCGTCTACCAAATGTGTTTGGTGGTGAAAACCAGCAGAACATATTAGGACAGGGGTCTTCAACGGGGGGGTCCGGGACCCCTAGGGGGGCCCTCAGAGTTACTACAGGGGGGGCCGCCAAATCTTTGTGTGATTTGGATTTTCTTTTAACCACTTCAACCCCAGCATCCCTATTCTGAGGGGAACATTAGCCGAAAATAGCCGATCTACAAGCACACAACGCCTCGCGCTGTGAGGCGTTGTGTGCTTGTAGATCGGCTATTTTCGGCAAAGAGGGGAAAAAAGAGCAGATCAAGTACAGAGCCAACGGTCAGGTTTACTAAGTATTGAGGGTTTCAGTGGTTAAATGTCTGAAATAAACAAAAAATCACACCCAGTGTGAAGTGGGCGGTGTGGTCATCACAGTGATGGAAGAAGTGATGGAAGAAACCATAACTTTAAAAAAACAAATTTATGTTTTTTTTTAAGTTATGGTCCTATTTATAGGGCTATGCACATGTGTCATGTTTCCCTAGCCAATCACAGTCCTGAATAGACTGTGATTGGCCAATCACGGTGCAGGGTTAGGCGGGGTACATTTGTGGCCAATCACAGCGCAGGATTTGGTGTGCAAATATCCAAACCTCACATATAGGGGCGGTTTCACCGCCCAAAAACATTCATTCACACAGCACTGATAGTATATGAAGCTATGTATGAAATCTATGAATAAGTTTAATCTGCAACATAATTTTATACAACATGTAGTGGGGGGTCCCCGCTTCATCTGTCTCTCAGCTAAGGTGTCTGGGTCTGAAAAACGTTGAAGACCCCCGTAATAGGGAGATAATAAATCCTCCAGAAATCACTGTTGGTTCAAAATGATGTTCCCCAGCATGCTCATCAATCAGTCAAACAGGGAGTGGGGTTGGAAGGTGTCCTATTTCAGCATGTCCTCATCACAATAATGATAATGCATAAATGCATTTAACCACTTTTACCCTGCCGTCCTTATTTTAGGAATAGTTATCATAGGCGAGAAAAGCTGATCTACAAGCTCAAAACGTATCACACATTGTGATGCGTTGTGACCTTGTAGATCAGCTATTATGGTGTATTTTCTTTTTTTATAAAAACTAATTTAATAACAGGGCTGAAGTAGCCTGGGATCAATACGATTTGGGGGTTTCTGATCCGGTCGGAGCGGAAATAACTTTACGTCATCATTACGTCATCAGGTGGCCGGAACCAGTGTCTCCAAAATGATTCCCCAAGTTTAAAACTTGTTTAGTTTGGTATAATCATTTAGCTTCTTTTGGTATAATAATCGTTTGGCATGTCCATCTTTTATTCTAACTTGTAGAGCGATTAGAGAGACTAAACGAATTGATTCGCATTATGTGGGGGAAGAAAAACAATGCGACGCAAACCGGAACCCACCACCGGAACCACGATTTTTTCCCCCCTTCTTTCTAAATCGGATCACACGGCTAGTTTTAGAACGAATACCAGGCTTAAAGCCTGAGGCTTTCCTCCGATGTGGAAAGTCTGGTGACGCGAGGTTAGGGCTGAAGTGGTTAACATTTCCTAACAATAGGAGCATCTATAGGAGCATAGGAACATACTCATGTTGAGTTTACAATATTTAAAGTCATGCATTAGATAGATGATAGAATCTATCATTGATATACTGTAGATGCCGAGATGCTTTGATGAAGTTGTTATTTTGAAAAGGACTGGGCAGTCTACTCTACACAAAAATGGAAGAATGGAACTTTTTGACAGATGGGTAACCCGCGGCCACTGAAGGTAATCATTTTGGATCTTCATACTACAGTAGCTTGGACAATTCCTGTACAGTTAACTTAATATTTGCACACAGAAACGCCTAAATGAAACACACCCTCATGCTATTACCTTCGACTGACGTTTATCATGTGCGAATAATATCCATGACAAGCGTAGTCTCCTTACTTTCAATCACAAGTGGAGTCTTTTGTCAATGATGAAATGGTTGCTACGTGGTTGCAACCCAAGTGCTTCTCATTTGCATAAAGTTGACATTATGTCAACATGTTGGTGCTCTCCTCATCTGCTCTGCTCCGCCGTCAATCCCACAGTCTTTTGCGTGGGATCGCTGCCTGCTTCCATCAAAAATTTATGAGAAGTGTAAATGAAAAATAAAATAATAATAACCTCACTCCGCCTACATGTACCTGACTGTTTTGCCCTGAGGCAGCACTTGAGGCTGGTTAAAAGAAGAAGTAGAAGAAGAAAACTCCTTTGTTAGGATTGGCAGACCCGCCGTAACCACTTAAATCCTATATACTTTGTTGACCTGAGTCCTCCAGAGTTCTATATTCCTTTATCCCTCTACACTAATTCTCTATGCCGAAAATAGCAGAGCTATTTTGCCAACGCGACGTGCGTTGTGAGCTTGTAGATCGGCAATTTACGCCAAATGTTCGCCTATTTTGCCAATAATGACCTGCCCAGAATAGGGATGTTAGGGTTCATGTGGTTAACTATCTCTAATTAACCTAAACATAAGAGCTTGTTAGGTTGTACACAGGCTGGGAGTAACTGCTACCTGAAAGGGTAAATTCAGGACAAGAAAGTCCTTCAACCGACAAGTCCAGTTGCACCAGAGCATTTGTGGGATTAGCTTTGCGGAAGTACTGTAGGATGCTGAAGAGCATTTGCAGCTCGTCTGAAAGCAATCTATATTTCAGCAATATACTGTATGTAGTACAGTAAAACATGTTTTAGGTGAGAACTAGACCAAGCAGTTTGCTAACAGTGTTTGTGAGGTTTCATGTAGCCCAGCTACTGTACCAATAGAAATAAACTGCAGGTTGCTTTATTGCTTATTGGTGTGAGCGCACTGATATACTGGTAGCAACAACAGAAACTGATATCATTTAAACTGATATTGGTTTGAATGATACAGGTAGGACAAATATCTCACTGCATTAAAAAATACATTTCTGTTTTGTCAGACTAGTATTGCAATTGCACTCGCTAATGCACTCCTGTGATTTCACTGACAAGTTTCACAGTAGCAAGCAAGTAATATTGTAGTCTGACTGACAAGACAGTATCTATTTTAATGCAACCTGATTTTTGTCTTTTAATTGGCTCTTATAATAAATTATTGTATTGTATTATTTTACTTGTCCATGTCCAGTCCATAAGGATAAGGATAAGGATAATTCCTTTTAACAGGTCGTTCATGAAAGTCCTTGCGGTCTTGTTTCCAATGAGAACCTGTGAGCAATTGGGGTTAAGAGTCTTGCTCAGGGACAAATTTCATATCATCGGCACATATGCTGGGATAGCCTGGAATCGAACCTGGGGCAACCAGGGCCTCTGGTTCCCTAGGCGGGCTCACTAACCACTCAGCTATGGCCGCCCCCATCACACCACTGGAACTAACTGTTACATTGAATTGCATTTGTTTCAGTGGAGATTTTTTGCGTAAATCATAGCCTAAATACTGTTTCAAAGGGCAATTTCAAAGGGTAATTTGGGTGAGTTATAAAAATATGAAAATATTTTTTAATTGGCACCTACTATAATATAACCACTATTGATAGATATCTGCGGGGACTCTGTATACTGTATGTATGTAAAGCCTTTTTTACTGGAGATGAGTAGGCTAAATCAGTACTGAGTACAAAGAGATATTAACCACCATTAATTGTTACAAAGAGGGAGACAGTTCCAAGCGCAAGGACCTTGTCCTTATTCTGCTAGAGAGACAAAACGTGTTTTGGGATGAAAGACATGCCCTTTTTTGGCATGTCTTTGATCTCCAAAGATGAAATGGAGAATCTCTCTAGAGTGCCATTAATCCTGCTCCTATTCAGGTAAAACACAGTGTCAACATGAACTTGTGTAATATCTTGTTTTGCTTCTGAACTGAATAATTCCATAGAAACATGAATGCAGGTGCGTGTGGGCGCCACACACACACACACACACACACACACACACACACACACACACACACACACACACACACACACACACGCACACGCACACGCACACACGCACAAACACACACACACACAGGACTCCTGCTGCTGCTCTCTCAGACAGTAAAAAACTGCATGTTTGTGTGTGCTGTTGTTGAGAGACTTCCCAGAGTTTTAATAAGCTGTACCATACCCTCCATCCTAACGTATAATCATTGTTTATAGAGATGAAACGGTGCCAAACAAGTGGTGCTGGAGGACGACTTATACACCATCATAGGGATCTTGAATTCGAATTTAATGTAAGTACTGTCATTTTGTGGAATTTGAAGAGTTCTTCAACAACACTTCTTATTTTCAATGTACCTAAACATAAAGTCAAATAATTTTCCCAAATAATTTCATCACGTTAAGATAATATTCGATTTCAACCTTATGGTTGTAAATATCGTGACATCACTTTGAAGTCATGTGGGCCAGGGTTTCAGTCTGTGGGCCAGTGTTTCAGTCTGTGGGCCAGGGTTTCATTTATAATCTATTATAACCACAGACATGTCTGGAAGAGTAATGAGAGGCTGGCTTTACCCACGAGGTTCCAAAGACAGTCATCCAAAGTATCCAGTGCATGAAGTGTAAACTATCTCCCTTCTTCTAGCCAAATCAATTCTCATTTTGTTCCTTTGGTCGATATTAGTCTCATAGCCATGTTTTTTTTACATTTCCCCTTTATTTAACCGTTTTATTTTTCACTGCCTCTCATCCATCCAGAAATCATTGTAATGAAATTGCACTCACACAAACTTGAGACAACTGGCTGAATGTGAGACAAGTTAAGTTTCATCCGCCTATCACCTATCACACAACAAGTACAAGCATAGTCATTAGCACCTCTGTTCGACTGTACTGAAAAGTCTTAGGTCACAGGTAGATAGCTTACTGGACAGCAGTTTTCTTTCTACCTCATGATAGATCCACAATGAAAAAAAGTCAAGTCCAAGGCCAGCCTACAGGCGGTGGTCAAGCCTTGTTCAACTGTCAAATGTCGTGGTTCTCTTGCTCACCACTGCAACTGATACATGCAAAGTAACATGGGCCCCATAGCAGCGTTCAATCTGTTACAGAAGGGACAGCCCATTCATAACACCAGAAAGCATTTGCAAGTAATAAAGCATGCTGTCAAAATGACTCTAATCTGCCGTCACACCACACCACATGTGCAAGGCACAATTTACTCACGGAAATAAATGGGACTGAATGGCTGTACTAACGTGAGCAAAGAACAATGGTAATAGAGGAATATTGTTATTTGATATATTATATTATGTCTTGACTTCAGTGATCGAGGTGGACAGATATTTTACACTGCAGTTTGTGCACCGCAGTATGAAATTGGTAAAGGAGCATTTGTCTAAAACATGGAGACAGAGGATTTTTGATGAGATGAGTTTATTGAATTAAATGTTGAATAGCAAGCACAGATTCTGTACTGGCCCATGGCCCATGGTGTTGTGTGCTGATTACGATCATGAATTAAGTTATGTTGTAGTTTTATCGACATAGTCATGTTTTCCCCCAAGTTATATGAATGATTAAGCTTGATTTAACACATGGGGTGCATGGAGCAGCAGGAGAGGCAGAATCTACCTGTACAAAATCACTTGTGTTCATGGTTTTACTTATGCATGGCGGTTGGGGTGTCTGTCTGATAGATGTCTCACCAAAAGGAACGGGTTCATGACACGCCTTTGTTGTTGCCTATGGCTGTAACTATTGACTATTCTATCGATTAATTTTTTTTATTAATCGAGAAATTTGTGCTCTGACTCTGCAGTGTCATGAAGACCGGTTGGACATTACGATGGTAGATTTAGATTATCACTTGTACAATGAGGCATACCTGTTAGTTCAAGCTCCTAGACTAGCACGCTAATCCACCTCTCCCCCAACAGCCGTGCGCACTTTTGTGCACAGTGGTGCACAGTGGTGCTTCAAAAACCTAAACAGTGTCCCTTTAAAGGAGAATACCGGACAAATTAAGTGTTGTCTTTGATGTCTCGTTACTCACCTACCGACGTAAAAAGTGGCGTTCTTTTTTTCCATAGATTCCCCTGTCGTCATTTTTTAAACCCCCTCCGTTGTCATAATGGGAGCGCGTGGGTTAGGGAGATTCGTCTATTATAACCGATCCAAAGTTGTTTTTTTCTCTACTGCTAGTCATTGTGGAGTCTCATGATAGTCAAACATGCGCTGAAAATTCCTGCGAGGCCACCGTTAATGGCGAACGATTTAACACTGGATGCTTGTTTCTTTCCAGAACCTGGCAACTTGTGTTGCCAGGTTCTGGAAACAAGCAACTTTGGATCGGTTATAATAGACGAATCTCCCTAACCCACGCGCTCCCATTATGACAACGGAGGGGGTTTAAAAAATGACGACAGGGGAATCTATGGAAAAAAAGAACGCCACTTTTCACGTCGGTAGGTGAGTAACGAGACATCAAAGACAACACTTAATTTGTCCGGTATTCTCCTTTAAGGCACATTTGCCTTCCAACAATGCTAGAATATGACTTCAAACCTAAGCTTCATGGAAGCTTCATGGACTATGTTTAGCCCCTGTCCATCCGTCTGTGTGTCCGTTCGTCTGTGTACAGCTAATCTCCAGCACCGTTGGAAAGATCGGCATGAAAATGTGCACACACTCTCCCTAGAGGCCAATTTTTGACATTAGCCTTAAAGCGCCACCAGGAGGCCGATTTGTGCAAAACAGTTTTTTTAATATTACTCCATACATATTTTGTCCAAACATCACGCAAAACGGTACACATTATCTCTATAGTAATGTGATCAAGACGGATCTGTCTGATTTTTCATATTCCATCCTGATTGGCTAAGATTGGCTTCCAAAGTTTGCAGGAGTGGCCCGTTTTGAACAAAATGCCTCAAATCATGAACGCAGCGTCCGATTGCCGTGAAACTTCACATTGACCTGTTATAACGCCACCAGGAGGCCGATTTTTGGAAAACACATTTTGTGCTATTACTCCTACATATTTTGTCCAAACATCACGCAAATCGGTACTTATACGATACGATACGATACGATACGATACGATACGATACGATACGATACGATACGATACGATACGATACGATACGATACGATACGATACGATACAATACGATACGATACGATACGATAATACTTTATTGTCAGTTCACACTGAAATTTGTCTTGCGACCCAGCAGCCATGTATGCAACAATAAACAGTACACACATTTGACATGACAAAAGAAAACAAAACAAAATACATACATAAAGACATACAAAGACAAGAGCAATGTCCACCTCTCAGCCTACCCCAAGCCTACAACTCCTGATTAAGCCTCAATGTCGTCTGATGGACAAAGGACCTCTTCAGTTTGACCTTATTGTATGTAGGAACACTGTATCTCCTTCCTGAAGGCAGCAACCTATATTCTCCATACAAAGCATGGCTTGTGTTTGAAGTGATATTCCTTGCCAACCTTATCATACTGTCATTATACGTAGATGTATAGAGCCTCTGAAGAATCTGTCTACTAGCACCAAAAGATCTCAGGCGGCGAAGGAAATAGACTCTTTGCTTTGTCTTCTTACCCACTGATTCAATCTGGTCTTTCCATGACAGAAGGTGGTCAATTACTACTCCTACTGTAGGTATGTATACGAACATACCTGGTTGATCTGTTCACTGTGAATTGTAATGGGGGATCTGTGTATCTCTAGTGGGGCACCAAAAACAATCTCCTCTGTCTTTTTTGTGTTTTTTGTGTTAATGATAAGAGCGTTGTTATCACTGACCTGTCCGATTTTACATATTTCATCCTGATTGGCCAAGATTGACTTCTACTACCTGCCCTGGCGGAGACCTGTGCTCAGAGGAGCACATTTTTCTAGTTCTAAGTTCTGAATTCAATACATCAACTATATGACTACTCATCTCAACAGTGCCTGAGGGGCAGGCAGTGAAATTAATTGAAGACCAAATAAACAGAAATTGGAATTCAAATGATTCAAAACAAAAACAAACACGACTTATCAATGCTCGAAGAAAAACACAACAGCCTCGAGAAGCAGTTTAGGATGATTAGTTAGAAACTCTGTGCCTCCTTCCAGAAAGTGCTACTGTAGTTGTTACTGCATTAAAAACAATGTTAAAAAACAAAACAAAAAAAATCATACATACATACGTCCTATTTGATTAAATAAAAAACAAACATATGACTAGGCTACATCTCAAGGCTTTTAGCACAAAAGAAAATGTCCAAGGCCCAATTTGCGGTGACATAGTAGAAATCCTGTGCCTCCTCTTGCCGGAAGATAATGTATAATTACCTCCTAATTCTCACTTAATTAAGTATTAAAAACCTTGAGTGGGCAATTCAAACAATTTTCAATTAATTCATAACATTTCTGTGCCTTTCCCACACAATGCCTTCTCTTTCCAGGAAGAGACAATTGTTCCCTCCTAATTCTCACAAAATGAAATATGAAGCAATACAACTGCACTGCTGAAGGCTTTTAGTGAGCACTTTGGTATAAGGCATGTGTCAGTGCATGTGTCCTCACACAATGGCATCAATTTTTATGGAAAGAAGATAATTGTCTCCTGCTTTATCATATAAATGGACGTACTGTGACTGAAGTACTGTCTCTCATACTCTCTCCTTCTCTCCCTCCCTGTTTCTTTGTGTACTCTCTGTCTCAGTCTCTATCTCTCATATGCACCCTGCGACTTTGTCATAATTACTTGAGGTAAAGGTGGAAGCGGTTGTTAGAATCATTAGACACGGCCGCTCGGTCCATCCAGCCAGCCACTGTACACTTGATATCTTCATAATATCATTATTGCGTATCATCTGTAAAGGTTAACCTTGAGCGTGGGAGGGGGAAAAGATTGCTTTGAACGAAAGGTCCGCTTCCACTAATGCAACAGTGGCATTTAATCATAAGTGACTACTTATCAAAATACCAGATTTAAGATGCTATTTAAGAGTATTGGGATAATATGCAAGTAAGTTACAGCTTAAAGGTGATTGTTTAGTAAGATTATATACAGTTTGCGGCCCATTTAAGCAGTGCAGAATTTCAAAGGAAATTCCTTTAATGTACTTTTCTGCCTGTCAGTAAACAGTAAAATAAATGAATAAATGAATAATACTTAGTTGTGCACAGATGCTGATCACCAAAAGTAGCAGATCTACTGTCGAAGATCACAAAATGTTGCGGCGCAATGCGTTGTGAGCTTGTAGATCAGCTATTTTCAGAGCGCGACACAATGTGCAACCAAGTTTAAATCAGGCATATGTCAAGGAGCAAATTACTGTAGTAGCTTGTGTGAGAAAGACTCTGTGTGTGTCTAATAAGCTAAATTCTCAAGAGAGTGAGAAATTTGGAAAGGACTTTTCTAACATGCGTCCCAAAAGGGGAAGAGTTTGTCATTTGCCAGGGAGGCCATCTGGCAGAATTTGCTTATTATTTCAATTCTCTGTCAAGGGAGATTGACTTAAATAACCAACCATATCATTGAATTCACCATGAAATAAGCCTTTGATACATATCCAACATGTCATATACTGTAGTGGTTCTCAACCTGTGGGTCGGGACCCCCAGGGGGGTCCCCATATGGTTTTGGGGGGATCCCCCAGATGACTTTTAAGACCTTTTTAACTCTCTCAGTGCCACGCCCCGAGATATCCCGAGTTTTTCCCGAGTACCCTCCCTGCCAGCACGAGAAATCCCGAGTTTTTACTTTTGACTGTGGTCGCGCTATTCTGTTTATTTTTCATGATCACTTTCGCTTCCTGACTCCTTCAGACTCATTGGGTTCCGGTTTCATGACGCAGATTCCGTTTCCGGTTCTCATTTTTTTCCCGCGGTCATTTTTGGCCAGAATAGGGAAAGTCACGGTTTTTCACACGGTATAAAAAACGAGTCCACGTCTACTCTCTTTGGTCTGGGTGACGATCAGTCATCGTAGTCGTGTATCACATCGTAATTTAGCCCGATCAACGATTGTCAAAAATGTCAACATCCGGTTATGACCGGATGTGAAGTGAGCCTGTTTGGGAGGGGGCGAGTGAGCCAGAGAGGTCATCAATGTGTCGATTTGTTGCTCTCTACTGGTAGAACTGTATTTTGGGTTTAAAAACCCAATCAGATAATTTATTTGAATGAAAAATTACAAAAGAAAAAAACGAGAAAAAAAACGCAAATTGCTGGCACTGGGGGAGTACTTTATGAAAATACTCTTGGCAGTGAAAGAGTTAATACAAAAAAAAGAAAAGAAAAAAGACCATTACTGTATCAAAAATAACCAACAAACTATACTACAACAAGTTAACAACTGGTCAAACATTGGCCAAATTGTCAAATAATATAAGAAAGAGACAAAATGTTTGAAAATAGCCGATCTACAAGCCCACAACGCCTCACGTTGCGAGGCGTTGTGAGCTTGTAGATCGGCTATTTTCACAATATTTACCTGCGGAACCGAGTCAAAATTGAATGGATCAACTCCTACATTCCCGGGTGGGGGGTATCCCAGTTCAAATGATGATTATTTAAGAGGGTCACGACCTGAAAAGGTTGAGAACTACTGATGTAGATGATAACCAAAACATGTTTATATTCAAATGGTCAAACAAAATTAGCTAAATGTATTGTCACATTGTGACTTCAATGATACCGGCGGTAAACATAACATACATCAAATGAATAAAAGCTTATTAGAACATACATTTATTCCACATTCTGGAGAGATTCACCAGGTCATGAATCTCAGACATGCAGACTATCTTTGAGAGAGGTAGAGAGAAAGGAAACAAGCTTTGTGTATGCTATGTGAGTGTGTGCAGAATACTACATTTCTTTCTCCTTTTTTTGCCACCCACCTTAAGTTTCTACAATTGCTTCTCTTCATCTCTCTCTCTCACCCTCTTCAGACCATGATGTTTGTACCTTTCTCTCTCCCTAATCTTGGTTTCTGTCTTTCTCTCCAGCGTGTCTCTCCCTCTCTTTCACTTCCACTCAATGGTCTCTTACCAGCATGGTTGATAATTACATCTCAAGGGATGCCTGTGAGCCTTTCTTTCTTTCGTTCTCTTTCTCTCTAGCGATCTCTTTAACCCATTCAGACCGGGAACGCATCTCTGTCATTTTAAGATTTCTTTGGCTATTCAAAAATAGCAGATATACAAGCTCATAGCGCGGCACTAGTGATCTGCTATTTTGGGGGATTTTCTTTTGCAAATCTGTATTGTATTGCATTGCTTTAAAGCGAACAAAATATTTTGAGATGGGGGTCCGCCGCCAAATTCATATAATTTTGGGGGTCCTTTTACATGAGAAAAGTTTGGGAACCACTGATATTATAGCAGCATAAGTTTTTTCAAAAAACTGTTCGGAATTAGAAGACATTTGTAGAATCTCCAGAAGCAAAAGATTTGAGTTAAAAATGTTCGCTTTAAAAAATATATATATTCAAAGATTTGCTAAAAAAAAATCACGATTCTTACATTTTTTTTGCTGATCTAGCTATTTTTTAATAGCCAAAGAAATCTAAAAATGACACAGATTCTTTCCCTGTCTAAATGGGTTAAGTCATCAAAAGTTTTTTGAAGCAGATCAAACACCAATGAACTTTTAAAAAAAAAAGTTCATCAATGCGGAGATGCCGGAGAGGTCAGAGGTACAGCAGTTAACTTTTTCTTTTACTATTATCAAGTGATTGGTTCTATGTTGGAGTGCATGGAGAAGGTTCTTGCATACATCTTCAACCCTCTTACTCAATTTCAATATCTCCATCTCCCTCTTCTCGTCTCAAGTCTCAAAATAATCGCCTCATTTTCTACTTTCCACCTCAGTCCAGTGGGGGATGTTTAACCTGAACCTTGTTCCATGACTGCTATCAACCTCCCTTGACCACATCACATCCAGACAAGTACATACTGTACAATCATCCTATGTCTTTACATTTCCTGCAGTATGTCGCTTCCATTCCAAATGTTTTTTGTCGTTTGGAATAGTTTGTCAATCTCAATCTCAAACTGGTGAAATATGGTGAACCCTCATACACTGAGATCTGGAATTGTTATCAGTGATACTTGGTTTTTCTTGACACCTGGCTAATTCTGTCTTTTCAATGTCATTGTAACCGTTTTCCCTTTTCCTTGCTGATTGGACACATTTATCATCATTCTAAGGTAAGAATTGATATAGTACAATCACAAAAATGGTCTTTCATGTGATAAGCAATAAACTCACCACCAGAAAGATTGTCACCCTTGATAACGGTATCAAGGGTTGGATTGGGGGTAAGTCTGTGCGACATACTAGTCAACTAGTGTCATGTCCATGGGGTAACTTGTACTGTACATCATGGCCGGGGGATGCACTTGTACATCATGCTACAGAAACATGAGACAGGCTCCTGACCTATGGGCCACATGGCTCGAAAATGGCTACTTACTTCATTAACTCTCAAAAAAATCATGTGTGAATATTTCACATCAAAATATTAATTTGGTGATGCCTCATTGATACTGGCTGATGCTTTTATTCGCGGTGAAAAATCAACCTAATTTTGAAAAAGAATTGCGTTGCTTTATCGCTGCATAATATTTGCAATTGTTTAAATTAGTGCGAAAAAAAGGCTCCATATGTGTTAAGACTTTTACTGTCACCTAATTACTTACTTGGTGTACTCAGTAGGGATACAAACCTGGATGTCATCTCTTGGGCTTTGGAAATATAATAACTTCTACTTGAACACAAGTGTCTCAGGGGATGAAACGGGTTAAATGGGAAATTGTCCTTGATGGTTCTAGGGTGGTTTGAGGATGCAAGGAGCAGAGTATTACGTTCTGTTTCCTTAGCACAGTTGTTCCCAAATGACAATGACAACCACACATTATTATAGGTGTCACATTGTATAGTTGTGTAAACTATACAAAATTTTATAAATATCTTTTTTTGGGTGCCAGAGGTTTATTAAAATATTATACGTTGAGTGCCTGGATTTTTAACCATTTTTGAACCTTTTTCAAGTAGTCACAAAATATTTTCAGTGATCACCGTCCTCACGGTGATCCCCTCATTACACACATAGAGGTCTCGTACAATCGGGGGATTTTTTTTTAAAACATTCGGTAATCCGTTCCATAGTTGCAGCCAGTTGAAAATAGTCAAAAATACATTGTAAAAAAAAATGTTAAAAAAAATGTACAAAAAAATTAATTAAAATGTTCACATTTTTTTAATTTAATTTTTCATATTTTTTTCAAAAACAGTATATATACGGTTTTGGCACTCAACAGGTGTATTTGAAAAGAAGTATATATACGGTTTTGGCACCCAATGTGTTTACTACAGCAGTACTTTGTGCCAACAGCCGAACACATTTACCAATACAAATTCTATACCCTTAAATGCATCTTAGCCACTTTCAACCGAGTGTCCCCATTTTGCGCATGTCATTATAGACACAAATAAAAAACAAATTGTGAAAATAGCTGATCTACAAGCTCACAACGTGACACTTTGTGAGCTTGTAGATTGGCTATTTTAGCTATTTCTGAAAATGTGTAAAAGTAAGAAATAGGGCTTTTGACTTTTTTTATTGTGCCTTAAGATTTGTAATTGCCCTTTGTAGTGCCTTGCTGCACAAAAAGTTTGAAAACCACTGTAAAGAAAACGTGGCTTATAGAGTCGTTAGAATCTCAAGTTGGGGTCCCATGACTTCAATGGTGAAAGAAATGTTGCAGTTCTTCCCCAGTCGCAGACCACAGCATCATCACATCATCGATATAGTGGTGCCAACCCTTGATGTGCCCAGTATCCCAGTAATCATTTTGAGAAGTGTCACTGAGTGTCTGGACTTCAGAATAACAAAATTCTTCATGTGAGACTGACTAATTAACAGGGACAGACTGGCTATGATGGGGCCCCCTCTCAGTCAAAAAAAAAACCCAACAAGACAAAGGCAGCTGTTATTATTTCTGACAGGGGCCATCAGCTAATTACGGTCGTCCCCAGCTGAAACAACTCAGCATGATGCACAAATTATTGGCTGGGAAGGAGCTCAAACGAGGCATTTTTTTTTGTTTTTCATGTTTATTATTATTAATATTTATTGTATTTATTTGTATGTATTGTTTTCAGGAGAGATTTTATATCTACTATGGAGGTTTATTTCCACTTTAATTACTGCTATTAGCTTTCTTTCTTACATTTTTTTCATCTGTTTATTGCTGTATTTTGATTACTTTGCTTCTGTGTTCAAATCTTTGTGCAAACAAAGAAGAAGCAAAAAGCTGTCTGCAGTTATTGTCCTGTGTGGATGAGGAGCGAATGTGAAAACATTGTTTTCACATTCGATACTTCAACAAAAGAAGCTGGCTAGAAAAATACTTTCTTTTTTTCATTTGGAGGTGAGCTGTTGTCTCTACCTACACGTTCTCCTACTCACTGCTACACAGATAACACTTAACTTTCTTTCTCCTTCCCTCCCTCGGACACACAGTTGAATAGTGCATCGCTGCATGCCTGGCTGACATCTCAAGAGTGGGAGGTGTTGGGAATACATCCCAAGCTCAACATTGACAAAACAGACCTTTCTCTTCTTTTCTGTGAAATCTCGCCCCATGCGGGGTCTTTCCATTTGCATTGACAACAACAACCCGTGACTCCTGCTCAAACCTATAAAGTCAGCGGTCCTTCGCGGCAAACATTGTATCGATCACACAGTCCTCCTGCACATTACAACATCCATGAGGATTAGACCCTTCCTCACCAAGTAAGCTCAGCCCAGCTCCTTATCAAAGCCCCGGTTATCTCCAGTCTTGGACGACTGCAATTCCCTCCTTGTTGGTCTGCTTGCTTGCACTCTCAAACCCAGAATGCCGCAGCATACCATGGTCTTCAATCCCACTATATTTTTTTACATCTCCCCTGCGCTCCCTTCACTGGCTTTCTGCCCCCGGATCAAAACACTGGTGATGACCTATGAAGCGGACAAGGGCATGGCACGGCCCAACTGCAGGATATGATCCAGGCCTACACCGTTTCCCACATAATCACAGGACGTCTGTCTGCCCCTCCTGTCATGTCCCGTATGACACCCTAGCCACTAGCAAGTGCTCCAAGTGAGCTAGAATGTTATCCCTCCTCCTTGCTCCCCAGCTGTGAAATGCACGCACGCACGCACGCACGCACGCACGCACGCACGCACGCACGCACGCACGCACGCACGCACGCACGCACGCACGCACGCACGCACACACACACACACACACACACACACACCACACACCACACACCACACCACACACACACACACACACACACACACACACACACACACACACACAGCAAGCCAGATGTATGTTGGTTACTTTAGATCGATATATGCTGTTCAGTGTTGACCAGTGACCTGAACATATCAACAGTGAGTTGAACATATTCAACTCACTGTTGATCAGTAAGAGACTTCTGGTTATCACTAAGTTCTGGTTATCACTTAATTTAATGACACTATGATGGTCTCATCATAATATTGATATTAGTGTGAGGATGAATCAATTACAAGATGAAGAATTTCAAAAGGTATGCCACCAGATGTCATCAAACAGGTCTTAAATGCTTTAGTTCCGTCACAGCTCGATTATTGTTTTGTAATTTGGTCCAGTGCTTCAATGAAGGATATGATGAAATTACAAGTCGTTCACAATAAAGCAGCACGTTGTGCTTTACATTGCTCTTACAGAACTAATGCAAAAGACATGCATGACTGCATGAGATGGTTGACTGTTAGACAGAGTTCCCTTTGTGTTTTGATATAAGTATATAAACAAACACTTGTTCATTTTAATGTGTGAACTATTAATGAGGTATGAGGTGTGAGCTTGCACATCACTGAAGCTGTTTGCTTGTCCACATTATGCTATTGTAATTATGTTATTTCAATGGATGCTATAGGTTGATGTTAATGTGCTAGCCTGGTTACTTCGTAGCACTAATTGTTTTCTTGCCCCTCCATTTGTATGACTGCTTACACCGTTTTTATTAATCATCTTGTCTGTGTTCTATCATTGGTAAATAAAATGAACAAAACTGCTCTAAAATGTTAAGAGAAAAATTATTCAAGAAAGTACAGTTATGTGTGTTTTCCAGGTTGAGTAGAACATGAGTTGGACTGTGATATGCACTGGCTGTTAAGGCTTAACAGCTGTTAAGATGAATCTTTAATTGTTACCCATATCTCCGTCTCCCTCCAGCAGACAGACTGACTTCTATAAATGTTTTAAGAGTCCAAAGTCGCTGTCATTTAGAAAGCTTTAGTTCTCCTGAATAATACATTTCACAAGCTTAAGTGAAACTTGATTTCACACAAAAAAAGAGTACCTTTGTGATACTGCTGTCTTGATAGCGCTACTGTTCTGGGAAGACTGGTGTTTTTTTTCTATTAAATGCAAACACTTAATACACTCACAGGTAAGGGAAGCTTTTTCGCCATTGTAGATCTTTGACATAATCAATTTACAACCGTTGCTGCTACAGTACATAAATACGAAAGCCTCTTTGAGTAGCTATCAGTTAGAGGCACATTGAGAATACAACACTTTTCAGACACAGATAACAGCAACATCTGCAAATGTATGTAAAAGCCATTGGCAAAACCACTGGTGCAATATTACATTGAGCTGCTTTATTTTGGTATATTTCATCAATTCCCCTCTATTCTGTTATACAACAGCAGCCTATAGCAGAAATACTTTTTAAGATTTGTGGGGAGATAAACCCCTAAGAGTTATCTCCTTATCCACGCATTGGAAAGGACAGCACAAAGTTGATTATTGGGGCTGATTGTTGCTCGATGTTGAATTTCGACGATGAGTCACAGCTAAATTAAGCATAGCATACTAAAGATGCTACATGTCGCAATCAATTAAAAGTCAGCCTTTAACATAGCTCTAAGCCAGTGATGATCTAATTTAACTGTGGAACCTGAGGTTTTCTTGGCTATTATGTCAGCACACAATGTTAAATAATAATGTTTCTCAATTATAGAGTTTGTGTTTTGGGTGTAGCAATTCATAGTTTCCACTCCAAGCTAAATACAGGCAAGGGTCGCCGGTCCTCTCGCCGCCCTTTCTTTCAGGGTGTGATCCTCAGCCTTTGTCTTTCCAGACTTACCCACAAGGCAGTGGGGCAGTGGTTGGTCAGATCGATGCCAAGTCGTACTCGTATCCACTGAACATGGGCCTTCGCATCAGACCTCTGGGAGCCACTGCAGCTCCGAGGTCCGAGGGTCGCCGGTCCTACAGTAAGGAGCTCAAGACCCTGATGCTAGACAGGGGGCAGTGGAGGGCAGCAATCCAGGAGTCCCAAGTTGGTGATGACTAGTCCGCACTCTCGCATCGCATCGTTTCTCAATTAACCCATTGAGACTTGAAGCCGATTCCAAAAATGTTTCTATATCAGTGGTTCTCAATCTTGTTCATGTCAAGGACCCCCAAAAATGTTATGTATTTGGCCGCGGACCCCCATCTCAAAATATGTTACAGGACCCCCCAGAAGCAAAGCTTTGAGTTAAAAATGTTTGCTTTAAAAAATATATATATTCTAAGATTTGCACACATTTTCAAGATTTTTCAAAAATAGCAGATCTATAAGCTCATAGCGCGGCACTCGGTGCCGCGCTATGAGCTTGTATATCTGCTATTTTGGAATTAGCCAAAGTATAAAATGCTTAAAGTGGTTACACAGATGTGTTCCCGGTTTGAATGGGTTAAAGGTCAGAAATTTGTGATATTTTTCACAACAAGGCATGAAACTATGCACTGTACTGTATGAAGGATTCTTTGAGACATACATTGGTGCTTTGAGACATACAGTATTACCACCGACCAACATCTGCACAGGCCAACCAGCCATGTTGTTTTTTTCCCCTTCCTTTCTAAAACATGTCAAAATCCTCAGACTTTGAGCTCCCTTCCCCGACCTCCTTAGATTATCGTGCTTTAAAATCTGCACACCCCTCCCATTTCAGCTGAATTGTCGTTACAACGAGCTGTATTCATGCAAAAAGTAGCAATCAAATATACAACTATCTAGCTCTTCACATGGCATAATAAACAAAGACAGTCATGGTAGTTAGTTTGTGTCATTTTGGCCGCAATCATCTGTTGGGTGCTTGTGAAGTGTTTTGATAGACAAGGGGAAAACAAGGATTCATGATTGCCCTTGTTTATCAGTAGCTGTATATGGCAATGCTGTCAGAACATTTCACAGCCAACTTTTGGATCCACGAAGCACGCTTAAAATAAAACATAATTTCGCATTCTTACAATCTTACCAGTCTGACGTTGTCTTTCTTGTTTATAGAATGCTCTATTATCCTGGCTCTGAAGGCTGGCATGAATTCACGGTCAACAGTGACAGCCTTAAGAAAAGGAAACAACAGAAATCATATTTTAAAAGGTGTTATTTTCAAATAGGTTACATTTTGATCGCATATAGGCTACAAGTATCACTCACAGTCTGAGATATTTGATCCTGTAAAGGTAAAACCTGTGAATTTCCTTTTTGGATAACTTCCAAGTCCCTCACAGTCATGCCAGACAACTTCTGTTTTTCATTCTGTCTGAACACGAAGTGATTTAGCAATTAACTAGTAGAATAGAGAATTTGAAGTAGTCTGGCTTTCCAGGACCAGAGTTGGGGACCAATCTACAGCTAGCAGTCATTACATCCTCGGGGTGGAGTGAATAATCACTTCTAGTATTAACAGCGGAATTTGTACATCATTCGAAATAATAAACTAAGAGGAAATTCACTTAACAGAAAGATTCCATGTGAAACTCTTTAGGGTCAAAATATAGCCCTTTTTATTTTCTGTATGGAACCATTTATTTAGATAAAGAAATGATCCCTGTGGTTTATTTATACAGCATCTGTTTTAACATGTTGTATTCATTGTCATACTTCAAACAGCTTGGCAGGGATAGGTGATAACTAGCATGTTCTGCTGTGTTCCTGCTCTCTCAATATGCCAAATTGTGAGTGTGGGAGAGGGAGAGAGAGCGAGAGAGAGACCATTCTCTCTGAGCCAAGAGTCTTGATAAAAAACTACAGTTATACAAGCAGATGGCCATGTTGCAAACGCTCCATTGCTTTCTCCTTTTAAAAGTAGGCTGTCCACCCACCTTCCATGATTTCCACACTTTTTTTTTTTTTTTATCAAGGAGAGGCAATCTGCTGTTGAAGTTGACAAACAAACAGAAACCATGCTACTTGCAGGTAGATGTTTGATTTCTCTCCCCGTCTGTTTTAAATGGACTGATAAGCCTGCTCATACACAAATGGTCATATTTTCAATTGCATATTTCTGTTTTGATTAGCCCTTCAACTGTTGTTGTTCTCAGTTCGATTACAAATGTGTTTCCTTGACCATTTCCATTTTACTGTCTTGCTGAGGGGGATTCTGATCCTATATGTAATTATTGGATATTACATGAAATGCATTTGAAATATATAGGAACATAAAATATATCTTCACAATCATATTTTCTTTCTTTAGTTTTTTTATTTATGGGGATTGGGGATAGCCTCGTACACCTTAATCCCATGTACAACGCAATGACTTTTGTCTTTCTTTCTGATTCTGATTCTGACTAAGGAGGGACAGGTTGAAGGACACAACCCAGAGGAGAGGGTGACGACCTGGTTCAACCACTTCCGAAGGCTGCTGGGCACAACAGCAGATGGAGCTGAGGAAGATTCTCCAGCATTCCTCCAGAACCTCAACATTGATGATAGTCCCTTCACAGCCAGTGAGTTTGCCAGGGCGAAAGCCACACTGAGAGAGGGCAAAAGTGCCCAGAGGTCTTAAATAACTGCGATTTCTACGCGGACGACATCAGCCTCCTCTCCGACCACATGGAACAAGCACAGGAGCTCCTGAACAGAGTTGAATCAGAGTGTGCCACGGTTGGCCTTCGGCTAAATGCCAATAAAACCGAGGTAATCAACTAGACATACTATTGGAACATCCACCTATAACAACAACAGGATTTACTGCTCTGAAGGAAGTCAAGGAAATACCAGGGCTCATGGGTCAACTCAAATGAGCAAGATCTGAAAGTGGGGAAGGCACTTGCATTTAGGGCCCTGAACCGCATAGCCAGTGTATGGAACTCCAACCTCCCCCGACAAATCAAACTCAGCTTCTTTTATCTAGAGTCTGTTCTCCTATATGGCAGCGCATGCTGGACCCTGAAACCAACCCTGCAGAAGTCTCTAGACGGGTGCTACATCAGAATGTTGCGTGTAGTTCTTAACATCAGCAAGACTGACCATGTTTCCAACAAGAATCTGTATGAGGGAATACCAAGGGTGAGCGAGAAAATAGCAGCCAGGAGAATGAGACTAGCAGGACACTGCCAAAGACATCAAGAACTGCCAGCCAGCAAATTGGTGATGTGAGAACCAACACACGGGCACCCGTCACGAAGACGTCCCACATTAACATACGTGGACATACTCAAGAAAGATGCAGGAGCACAAAGTACCGACGAGCTGGCCAGATGTATGGAGAACGGGATGATACTGGAGGCGACAATGGAGGGCTCGTCTAAGCACGGCCTAGAGAGAGTGGGTGAGAGAGAGAAAAGAGAAAGGCAAGCACACTGAATGAAGGGGCTTGCACCGCAACACACTGCAGTGCACACACAGCTGTCTTGTACTGTATGAGTGGGCGTTTAAAAAAAAAAGAGAGATGTTGACATTTCAAGATATGTCATCATGAGATGTTAGGCTAGAAACAGAATTAACTGCCAACTCTACCGGTTAACCCCTGCGTCCCCGTGATAATGAATAATTGAGAGAGAGAAAAAAAGAAAACCATTCGCTAATATCCTCGAACCCGTTCACGCTACGTTCACGATTTCGTTCATGCACTTGTGGAAATAATAAAAATAACTTTACATTATATATTGTAGTTATTTATTACTTCTACACATTATTATATTACAAAAAAGATGGTGCAATTAGATCGTGAATGTGGGAAAAGTGGGATCAGATGCACACATTGCATGCATATAGTAGCCTATGCGCTCCGCCGGGACCGGAAGCACTACTGAATGAAAACGTGAACGAATCATTGCCATGAACGTGAACAAAATCGCTTGTTCACTGAAATGAACGTTTTTTCCCACCACTAGTCTTGTGACAACAATACAAGACTCTTGTCTTGTCACTTAATGCTAAGACGCTTAGAAAACCGGTTAGTCAGTGCTTTGAATTTGTGATTCGGTGAAGCTTCGAGCATTCAAGTCCGAACGACCAAGAAAGAGCATCCCGCGGCCCGGGTGCATTCCAGAGCTCTTGGAGCAGATTGTGAATGTACAAAGTGATGTAATGGGGAGGCACCTGGGCTGGTACTGTGCCACCCGAGGCCACCCCCTAGAACCGCCTCTGAACTGCACTAAACCACCACCAACCAACTCCTCTAACATCCCAGCAAATGTTGTACATTGAGGCCCAGCTTAATTAACATAAGGGAAATATTGTGATATCCTGTGGATAGTGTAAGGAAAATTAGAATTAAAGTCTAGAAGTATAATAAATGTGTCTGTAGAAAACTGCATAAATGTAGGAGTTTAGAAGAGTAAAAAGGGGGAACTAATACATAAATCTAGAATAGAGGACCTTTGATTTATAGCTACGGCCTATGATGTTTTGACATTTTTATAGTGGCTCATGTTTATATCCTGCTATTTACACATATAACTGCTCTAACTATTCTGATCACTTAAGCCACACATTGATATATAGACTTTTATACTGTGCGTATATTTTAATCACTGGTATGCGATTTTTTGGCGGTTTTGGGCGGATATTTCCGAGTTTTTGGTGGTTATTTGCGGTTATTTCTTTTTATAACTCTTAATAAATGTGATTCTGTTCATTACATTTTTTTTTTTTTTTTTTTTTGTGGGGCTCCCCCAAGCGCGGGGCCCTGTGCGGCCGCACAGTTCGCACTACCCTTGGTGCGGCCCTGGTAACAGTAACAGTGTCTTGATGAACAAATTGCAACAGATGCGTTGATAAACCAGTAACTCTATTCCCACTGATATAGCTTCCAGCCAAACAAACACATGCATGCATGCACACATGTGCGTGCGCACACGCACACACACACACACACACACACACACACACACACACACAGGGGGGGGCAATAAAAAAGGGGGGCAATAAAAAAGATTGTATATTCAATCAAGGCCAATGTTGATGAACCTTGGGGCTGGCCAAAAAATAAAATAAAACAGTTTCTCTCAGGTTGTCCTAGACTAGGCCTATACACAGAAAAAAAGAGGGAGCGATCGTCATCACTGACTGTAAATCGAGCATGCAATGAAAGTACTTTTTAATTTTAACAGGTCTATTAATTCTCAGCCGGTGGATGGTTGTGATGGGGGGGGGGGTCACACCAGGAGCTAACATTAATAACAAGCAGGGACATTATAAGCAGACAGGCCCGGTGAGCGCATCTCAAATCTGTACCCGTTTGACAGCATCCCTGTGGCCTGTTAACATATGATGCCATTAGGTCCCATTATAGGTCAAACCCCACACAAACACACCCAGGCTGACGGGACGAGCGATGGTAAATCACTCTCAATCCAGCGGAGATGAAAAGTGCGCCGTGCCGTGCGTGCTGCCTGGGACAATACTTTGTCGTGGGACGGTGTCGAGCGCTGAAAATCGCAGATCTACAAGCTCGTAGATCGGCACTTGTAGGGGCTTGTAGATTGACGATTTTCGGCGCCGTCCCACGACGGAGCATGCAGGCTTTAAGAGAGAGGAAGGGGGGAAGATGCAGAGAGACAAGATAGACGGGGAGAGAGAGGGACTGTCTGGACTCTGGAGGAGAAAGACAGATGAGGGAAAGGCGAAATGAAAGACAGTCAGGGAGAGAGAGGAGAAAGAGGATGGGGACGGGAGTGCAGGACAGGTTAGCTGAGCTGCAGCAGTTGGTCGGTGGATTTTAGACCCCCTGATGAAAGCTATGATGAGCTGTCACCCAGCTAAACCAGGACACAGATCTGATAAAATGTGACTTTCTGAACTTTAATGCTTAAAAAGTCTAACTAGAAAAAGTGCTCCTCGGAGGAGGGGTCTCCGCCAGGTCAGGTCCCCTGGTGGCACTATAATAGGCCAATGTGAAAAGGATGTCATTTCCTTGATCATATGACTATAGACATACTGTGTAACGATTTGCGTGATTTTCGGACAAAATCTGAAGGAGTAATATAAAGAAAGATATTTTACCAAAATCGGCCTCCTGGTGGCGCTATAAAAGGCAGATGTGAAAAATGCAGGGCATAGGTTTTTCCTTGGCCTCTGGGGAGTGTGCGTGCAAAGATTCATGTAGATCAGTGCAGTTATAGGTAAAAACACGAATCAAGCTGTTATATTACCACCATGAAGCTGATTTGAAAAAAATCTGTGGCATTTCTTCCTCGGCCTAGTGGGAATTTGCGTGCAAAATCTCACGGAAACCGCATGCTGCGTTCATAATTTGAGGTATTTTGTTAAAAACTGACCACTCCTCTGACTCCTGCAAACTTTGGAAGCCAATCTTAGCCAATCAGGATGGAATATGAAAAATCTGACAGATCCGTCTTGATCACATGGCTATAGAGAGATACTGTGTACCGATTTGCGTGATAAACTAAAATCTGTAGGAGTAATATACATTTTTTTTTGTGCAAATATCGGCCTACTGGTGGCGCTATAACAGGATGATCTGAAAAATGTGGGGCAGAGGTTCTGCTCTGGCATCCAGGGAGTGTGTGTACACAGTTTAGCTGCCATCGGGCCAACGGTGCCGGAGATTAGCTGTTCACAGACAGACAGACAGACAGACAGACAGACAGACAGACAGACAGATACAAAGACGGACGGACAGGGTGCAAAACAAAGTCTCTGCCACGCCTTCGGCCTGGCGGAGACAATATCTGCACAGCGCCAGCATGTAGCAGCAGCCAAGGTGTTTTCAACAAACCAAATGGCACGGATGGATGGTGAGTGATCAAGTGGTTTGTCAGACATGCACTCAACATAAGTGCTCACTTTTATGCAGCTTTAGGGAAAGACTAGCCTGCGTATCATTGATCTATTATCTTGACTGTTTTAAAATGCTGATGAGTGAAGAAATTAGGTGTATTGAAAACAGCCGTTTTAAAGTGGATTTTCTCTCACTTATTGACAGGTAGCTGTAAATCAATTGAGTTCTTACTAACTCACTCACCACTCTCACGTCCCATTCCTCGCATTGAGCACACTAGAGATGATGCGCCGAGAGAGAGAGAGAGAGAGAGAGAGAGAGAGAGAGAGAGAGAGAGAGTGACCAAACTACACAAACTCGGGAACAAGTAGTTTGATCGAAATCAATTAACAGGCAACGAGAGAATGACAATGAATCAACGAGAGAAGTGCAGTGAAATAAATAACGCCTACATACCTGTGCAAATCGTGCATAAACAGAAGGACCTCTGGTCGTCTTTTGCCGCATTTATTTCACCTGCTCATCATCATGACGGAGTCTGAGTCGGATCGGATTAGAATGAGCCTAAAACACCTTGCATCCTCCTGTCCTCTCTATCCTTTCCTCTATCTATCTATCTGCCTGTCTAGCTATAGTCCGATCCTCCTCCTCCCACTCACTCTCTTTCTCTCTCTCTCTCTCTCTCTCTCTCTCTCCCTCTCTCCCTCTCTCTCTCTCTCCCCCCTCTCACTCTCTCTCTCTCTCTCTCTCTCTCTCTCTCTCTCTCTCTCCCCCCTCTCTCCCTCTCTCTCTCCCCCCCCCCCCTCTCTCTCTCTCTCTCTCTCTCTCTCTCTCTCTTCCCATCTCTGCCACCCTCTCTCTGTCTCTTTCTCCACGCCTGTGTGCCCACCACCTCTTCTGGGATCATCTCTCCCCCCAATACTCTTGAAGGGTTTTGTAACTCCCAAAACACACTATTTAAATGCTATGGTAGCCTAAATACCATTGGTTCTCAAAGTGGAGTCCGGGGACCCCCAGAGGTCCTTGGGGGGCTTCCTGGGGGTCCCCAGCATAATTTGTTACTGTGGCTATTTAAACATAGCAGATGTACAAGCTCAATCTTGAAAGTATTTGGAACATTTTTAACTTTTTTTTTTTTTGTACACAAATCGTCTCTTCTGGGGGATGGGGGTCCGCGGCCATATGTCAATTTGGGGGTCCTTGACATGAAAACGTTTGAGAACCACTGGCCTATTATAGGCAATAGGCCTAAAAGGTAATTACATTATCTGTTTATATGTCTCAATTGGACAACACAGGCTAATATTAATCTTCCAACAGCAGTATAGTAGGAACTAGGCAACTATAGTAGCCTAATTGAAGACCAAAAGCTCATCCTTAATGTTTGAAAATGGTCCGTTTTGACTATAGGCCACCTAACCCATTTCTTGAAGGGCCAAGAGTCAGCTCATCTTATTTTCAATTTCCTTTCAATGTCTTCATGTAAATAATAAACACATCCATTCGTGCAACCATGTTGTCATGTAATATATTATAATATTCATCAGACGATATCTATATCGTCTAATGAATCTGTGATTCATATATATATGAATGAATATATTAATAGCCATGTAACACCAACACTTGTAGTGAAGCTTTTCATGGTGTGCCAGAGTGCTCTCTCAGAGTGTTGTCATGTTTATCGGCGTCCTCATATGAGCAGCTAAACAACGGAACTCTTTAAATCATTCAGAGACATGCCGTGGCTCACAACATGGTGTACAGTAACTCGGTTGTGTTCAGTGGTAGAAAGTAACTACGTACATTTACTCAAGTACAATTTTTTGGTATTTTTTCTTTACTGGAGTAATTCAGATTTTCAGTACTTTTACTTCTACCCCACTACATCTCGGATCCAAATATTGTACTTTTACTCTACAACTACAATTATTTGAAAACTTTAGTTACTAGTTACTGTAGATTTTGATTAATATTACAAAACATACATTAACCACTTCAGCCCTATATACATTTTGGCAATTTGAAAATAGCAGATCTACAAGCTCAATGCGTTGATGCAACGCATTGTGAGTTTGTAGATCTGCTATTTTCATAAGATTTTTATACATTTGAGAACTTGAGATGGGACATTGTGCATAAGGAGTACTTTTACTTTTCGTACTTTAAGTACATTTTGATGCTAATACTTTTGTACTTTTACTCAAGCACATTTTGAATTCCGGACTTTTACTTGTAACAGAGTATTTCTATATTGCAGAATTGATACTTTTACTTAAGTAAAAAAATTGAGTACTTTTTCCACCACTGGTTGTGTTGCAATGACTTAACCTTGCTCGCAAACAAATGCTGGTGCACAGGTGTTACATTAAAACTGATGATCAAACTTCAACACTGCTGTATAATGCAAGACCGAGCTATGCTAGCTCACCTTCGGGGCCATGCTGCTCCTTACACCCAACTGTTAGTCCATGAGCCAGAGCCCCAAAATTGAGCAAAAATTATCGAAAGAGTGGGCAAAACCAAACCTATATTAAATTGTTCATAGGGTCAATACGAGTAAATAAATATATGATAACCTTTCCACAGGAGCAGCTTTTTCATGGTTATCACACATTTTGTTATTTTCCCCATACTACATGACAGGTGAAAAAATGACAAAATTTAAAAAAGAGTTATCATAATGAAACTTCCTGAGTTGATTACTTACATGAAGACAATGATTTATCGTATTACAAGTTTTCTGAAATTGTATATTTAAATATGCAAATTAGGCATAGGAAAACAAATTTGCATAACTTTCCAGAATCAACATTGGACAAAGCCAGAGTCAACATACTTATTTCATTTTGTTAAGATGTTGGATTCAAAGGTTTTTAACGAGGGAATATTCAATATCTGCTCAATTTTGGGGCTCTGGCTCATGGACTAAATGCCTAATTTGCATATTTAAATATACAATTTCAGAAAACTTGTAATACGATAAATCATTGTCTTCATGTAAGTAATCAACTCAGGAAGTTTCATTATGATAACTCTTTTTTAAATTTTGTCATTTTTTCACCTGTCATGTACGTATGGGGAAAATAACAAAATGTGTGATAACCATGAAAAAGCTGCTCCTGTGGAGAGGTTATCATATATTTATTTACTCGTATTGACCCTATGAACAATTTAATATAGGTTTGGTTTTGCCCACTCTTTCGATAATTTTTGCTCAATTTTGGGGCTCTGGCTCATGGACTATGTACCAAAGCGGTTTGAACCGAATGACACTGACATTCTTAGTGCCCTGAGCTCTCACTATAGTGTGACTAAAAATGACAAAAATAAATCAATTTTGGCCAGAGTGTGGCACTAAAGAAAACGTCATGGAGAATTGAGTACAAAAGGACCCCAATTGAAACACGCCATTGGCTTTCTTGTTTTCTTTTTTAATCCAATTTAAATTTGACCTTGTATTTGAACTGTACTTTCATGTGCTTTCTTCTGCAAACTTCTATATAAAGTATTCAATCAATCAATCAATCAAACTCAAATGGTTTGGGTTCATCCTCTCGGGAGCATGATGAACGCACTCAGCAAAAGGCACTCATGGAAATCTGCCCGTTACATTTTGAGATATCTTGTGTGCAAGTGGAAATATTGGCCTGAGGGTGGTATTAGAGGAGAGTTCATGGGGTCACCAAAATCACCTCCTGGGAGCATGAAGGTGCACAGCAAATTCCATGGCAATCGAGTCATTAGTTTTCAAGATATCTTGTTTGGGAACAGTGTTGGATGCACTGCTTAAAACATGTGGAAAATACGATTTTGGGATTTCATCATACCATCCTATCACTAGTTCAAGTAGTTATTTCATTGTCAAGTTCAACACATGTCACATAAGGCAGACAGGGCATGTTAGTTTAGCCTTTTGAATCCGGCCTACATGGGTAACATACATGACACCATTTAATCAATGCTACAATCAAAATAACCGATGTGACCTGACCAACCAAGACTGTTCCTGACGAAACTGTGTGTGTCAGCAGCTTGCAAATCATGTGAATGAACTCAAAGTCAGAAGTGTAAATGCAAAGAAAGAACGTATCAAATGTGACTCACTATGCCGTTACCTTGTCCTTAGTCCTTGTATTGGGTGCATACTGCGTATAGTCACACAAATCTAAAGTGACTCACCATGCCTTTACTTTTTCGTGTAGTGGTTGCTTCACAAATGGGCTTAAAAATGCCTGACACCAGACTCCAACAAACTATTCAAAACCCCTCGCAAGATCATATTCTTCTTACATTATTGTGCAAAGCGTTAAGATAGGCCTGGTTGCACTGAGGATCAAGTAAACTTGACTGAAACATTTGCACCTTTAAGCTACACAGGGAAGTGAATGTGTGAAGGATTTCACACATTAAAATTAGTCAAATGTTTTATAGAATACAAAATAAAAAGCATTAAACATTAAACTTTAACGTATCAATTTATTTCAATGTCTGACTATTCAATCAGATTCCTGTCTTAAAAAAGGAGATGCCTCGAGGTTTCTGAAGGCCTAAACAGTTCTGTGTTCAAACTATAGACCGTATTGAGACTGTAGATTGGTTTCTACAGACAGTAAATGAAGCCTATTTTGCAGCGATTTCGAATCCGCCATCTTTCTATATCCGGTTGATATCCGGTCCGAAATGCTAACGGACATTAATGCTATTGGCTGAAACCGCAGCGAGGGCGGGTCTTCACTCGGTAGAACCAGCAGAAACCCTAGAAACATACCCTACTTTATCATAAATTTTAAAATAAATGGGACCATAATTTACCAAAACGCATATCATGGTGATTGAAAGAAGACTTTAAACTAGCGACTGGAAGCGTATAGTATTTATGACAATGTTTATTCAAGTAATAAAATCAAGTCTAAAGTTCGGCCAAAAACCCATCCACTTGAATAGTGCCTAATTGCTTCTGCATCCAGTAGCGGTGAAACAGTGGTGAAACAGCGGTGAAACAGCGGTGAAACAGCGGTGAAACAGCGGTGAAACAGCGGTGAAACAGCGAGACTACAGGCCATTCGTATGAACTGTCACACTTACAGTATATATATCGCCTAATTTTACAAGCCAGATGCTAGCCCCTTGGTTTAAACCCGGTGAGAAGATGCAGCAGCATGGTTTCTCAATTATTGGTGGAGGGGGGGCAGTTTTTCATTTTGCTTTATTTAGATAGGATAGTAGAGACACAGGTAACTGTGGGCAGACTAGACAGAAGGAAGAAGATGCACCACAGGTCTCAAACCAGGGACACTGCAACCCATGTGGTTGACACACCATCCATCAAACCATCCACCATTAAACTACTCAACGACACAATTATAAATCAAAATCTATTAAAGACTGGGTGGAATAATTTCAAACCTAATTCCAATGTGACAGCTTTGATTTTATGCAAGATATATACGTACAGCCCTGATACGTAGGCTTGCTACACTGGAGTGGATACTTTGTTCTTTGGTTGCACAATTAAGGAATGATGTAAGACAAGCTTCAACTACACTTTAAGTTTTGCCCTAAGCGATGCAGTCAGAGAGTATGGTTACAGCACTGGATCAATTCAGCCTATAGATCTCAATTCTCCGAGACGGCTTGGACTCAGTGATTCAATCGACCCATCAACACCTCAGTATGCTCCATACCGTGTGCCTGATTAAAGTCATTATGTATTTTGCCTCAAGGATCTTGACTATTGATGCTAATTTGAAAGTGTTATTCCCAACAGGAGCAACTTCATTAAGGGGCAAAAGTACTGCACAAAGCAATACATTTCTTCCAGCTATCCTATACACTGCAGATAATCCAAAAGCATTAGGAGGCTGCGATGATGAGTAACAGGCAAGCTGACTATTGATTCAACAAGGGAGGCAATTATACATCAGGGGATTTGTGTGTACTTTAGATATTCATGTGTACTTTGGAGACAAGCTAAGCTATATTCATGAATAGATGAATAAATCAATCAAAAATTGATGAGGCGGTGCCACGTTGTATTCAAAAGGCATACATGGGTGACTGACTGGGCCCCTTGTCACTTTATGGGATTTCTTTCTTTTTCTGAAGCACATTCCCTGTATGCAAAATAAGCACAAAATGTGCAGGAAATGTGTCCTTATTTATTTGTACTTTTGAGTCGTTGCCATGACAATATTCTCAAATTTGACAGATGATGGATAGTGTGGCCCCGTCACATTTGCAATGGAAGACGAAGAAGAAAGAAGAAAAGAAATAGGGGTGAGAGAGAGCGAGTGACAGAGAGAAAATATGGAGTGAGAAAGCCTCTGTCGGGCGGAAACCTTGTATGTCCAAAAGCATTATTTTTCGGAAGACATAAAAAGTAACCTGTATTCCAATGGATCCAATGTAGTCACAAGCTCTTGTTACTTAACTATTTATAAAACCCACTGACAGACTTAACCACTTTCAACCTGGCATCCCTATATTTTGGGCGTGCTATTTTCTTGGCCCAGGTGAAATAGTTATGGGTAATAAGTTTTGCGTGTAGATTGTGAGCTTGTAGATGCAATACCTTTTGCATGACACTGTCTTATGAAATAAGACGATAAAAAAAAACAGAGACAGCAAGACAAAAGAGAGGGACACACAGTGATGGAGAGAGGACAAGACAAAGACGATTGAGAGAGAAAGAATGATACAGCAGAGAGGTAGACAAAGAGAAGTAAACAGGAAAGCAATAGGCAGAGGAGGCTGGCAAGTCTGATGGGGCTGTTGGTTACCCCTCTGTTCCACAAAGATTCAATTTGCTACCACAACATCCAATCTCGACAAGCTTTTAAATCGCTGAAGATTTTCATTTCCTCTACCTTTTCTCCACCAAACCATACGGAGCACACAGAAATCTTATCTATTTAATTGCCAAACAAAGCTGGAAATATGAACACGAATGAATAGTACTGGACCTTGAGGTTGGTTACTGAATGTGAGCAGATGATAGCTGGCGGTGAAAAACGTCAATACTTGAACTGATCTTCTTTACACTTTATAAGAATTCCAATCTGAGTCATGCTGGGGTCATGCTGCAAGTATTGAGCTCTCCCCCTCCCCCTCATGTTGGGCCCCCCAACAAAGAAAGAAAGAAAGAAAGAAAGAAACACACACACACACACACACACACACACACACACACACGCGCACGCACACACACACACTCCTTGCATCCATTAGCTTGTCGGAAACTTGCAAATTGAAATGAACTTAGCTCATACCGTGGCTATACCCTGTGCCTCTACAGCGCATCTAAAACACTTTCATGAGAATTTGTTTTTCATTTGCCTCAGTAATTTATTTTCACTGTGAAAGAGACACTCTTCCAAATGTGTTGAGTGATTTACTTTAATTGCGGGGGAAATTAAGCTACCCCTTATGTTATGGGTTGAGATTTCCTATGTACTTTATCTCATGTGATCCATTTACTCAGCAAGCAAGCACAAAGCAGGTGACTATGTTGTGCCAGAACAGCAAAAATGATCTGTACAGACAAATGTGGACACTGTTAATATTCTTTCATGAAAATGCACTTTTTGAACTATTACAGTCAGTTGGAGCTGTACTGTATAGCTGAGCTACTGTACATTACTGTACGTATTAAATTAGTTCATATGAATGCTTTCACATATTTGTCTGTGCGTTGTGCAGCCAATTTGACTCTGGATGTGGCGCTGCTAGCAGAGGGACTCTAAGTAGGGTGGTCATTCATTTGGTCTGTCCAACACTCCCAAACAATATATTTTTGAAAACTACTGCCATGTACACATTCATGCTCCACAGAGGATGAGCCTTACTGATTTTGGTAGTACCACACATTCACATACATACATACATACATACATACATACATACATACATACATACATACATACATACATACATACTGTACATCACATACAGTGTGAGGGACTCAAGGACCAGATCCAAGTCATCACCCACCAATTTTTGAGCCATCTGCAGTAATAAGTTCATATAAATAAAACTATAAGACAGTTGGGAGTTATTCAACACATACACATTCAGTGTAAAACAATACAAAGACCGCCAAATCTCTGAAGAAAACCTACAGTCTGAGACCACCCTTTTCTCTCAATTAAATCTGAGCGCATTTAGAACCCTAAACCAAGATTTTATGAAAGCCTAGACAGCCTGCAACAAGCCGCATAAAATCAGTCAGTCAGGGGTTTCCAAAGCTACCAATAAGATTTCCTTTCCCCTAGGCCAGTCCACACCAATGCAACTCCTTGCAGCTCCTTGCAAACATTATCCCGAATGGCAGTTGAAAGGAGTTGCATTGGTGTGGACTGGCCTTAAAACTGCTTTATTGCAAGGAGTTGTGACTAGTTGCATTGGTGCGGTCTGGCCTTTAGAGCTTGCGTTGAAAGCATCCTATATGGTTCTGAAACATGGGGAACGAAGAGGGAATTTGAGAAGCATCTGGATGGTACCTACACTAGGCATCCAATCTGAACATGTCTTGGAAAGATCATCCAACTAAAAGATATATATGTATATATATATGTATGTGTGTGTGTGTGTGTGTGTGTGTGTGTGTGTGTGTGTGTGTGTGTGTGTGTGTGTGTGTGTGTGTGTGTGTGTGTGTGTGTGTGTGTGTGTGTGTGTGTGTGTGTGTGTGTGTGTGTGTAAATTAGAGTGAAAGGCCTGATTTGTCTTTTATCTTGACTATGGTGGACAGATGATGATCATGATGATGATTGAAAACCCTGACAAACTGTATTACAATTTGAGTTAGCATTTGTTTTGTCCTGCAAAAAAATAAAAATAAAAAGTTCCCACAATGTATGAGAATATTTTGTGATGTATTGTTTAAGCCAAATACCCCACCTGGACCATTTCCTCCATCACATTGTTGTTTGTTCTGACAAAATGGGGCAAAGTTTTGCCGGGGGCAATGCACGAGGCTTCAAAGTCAACGTTACAGTGTGTTTTCCCCTCATAAGGTATAAGTAACAGCAATTAATTTCCATCTGCCTGGTCCATAATTACATGCTTGACAAGCGTGAAGGGCATCCATCAGTGTCAACCTCGTTAGAGAAAGGTAAGTACGGCGGAACACTGCACGATATGAGCTAAAAGGGAAACTTTATCACCCCGAACATTCGCCCCAGCTCCCGCTGCGTCTCCTGGGCTACTCCCCCAGAGCTGGAGCCTTGAATATTTCATATCCACTAATTTGAAGCGTGGTGAGAGATCCCACTATGACTAAATATTCAACGAAGCGCTTCCTCGGCTCCCAACCAAGTGGAACGGAAATAAAAAGGCATCATCACAGAGCAAGTACGTGACCGTTTTTTCTCCACACCTGCGAGGGGACAGGTTGGCACAGAAAATAGATAAATTATTCAATGTAGATTTATTTCTGTACACATTACCTCAGGCGTTTCATTAGATAACCGTTAGGCCACCGTGTCATATCATCTGCAGTATCAGCCAGGAGCCTGCCATTTTATATTCAGCATACAGCCTTTATCTATTATTATTATTTATATTTTTGGGGTCTATTTCTGTCTTTATTAATAGTGTACAATGAAGAGAGACAGGAAACAGGGAGAGATAGTCGGGGAGGGACATGCAGCAAAGGCCTGCTGGGCTCGGGAATCAAACCAGGCACTCACTGCCAAGCATCAAAGCCTATGCGGTAGCCTACACACCTTAACAACTGTGCTATCGGCGCCCCAGGGTTTTTTATTTAAGATGATCATGCTATGGAATTCCAGCTTGCTCCAGATAAGGACTGAGGCTGCCGCTTGCAGATACAGTAAATAATCATTGCTTTCAAGGGCAACACTGTTATCGCTTTCCAAAGCACTTAAAAGTGCAATAAGTAACCAAACACAGGAAGACATAATGGTTAAAGCAGTCAACCATTGGTTCAACTTCATCTTATTCAGGTGTTGCACTACTGTGAAAAGGAACTTTCCATTTATAATCCTACGGACTTGACTGCAGTGGTGTAAAGTAACTAAGTACATTTACTCAAGTACTGTACTTGAGTACAGTTTTGAGGTATTTTCAATTTTCAGTACTTTTACTTCTACTCCTCTACATCTCAGAGGCAAATATTGTACTTTCTCTCCACAACAATTATTTGAAAACTTTAGTTGCTAGTTACTTTGAAGATCAGCCCTATACTGTAGGCTATTTGAAAAAAGCTGATCTACAAGCTCACATGATGCGACGCGTTGTGAGTTTGTAGAGCTGCTATTTTCAAACATTTTAGTACATTTACTTTTGATACTTTAAGTATATTTTGATGCCAATACTTTTGTACTTTTACTCAAGTAACATTTTGAACACAGGCCTTTTACTTATAACAGAGTATTTATATATTGTGGTATTGCTACTTTTACTTAAGTAAACTATGTGAGTACTTCTTCCACCACTGCTTGACTGACACAATGATCCAGTATATCCTGGATGGAGGATCCACATCCACTGATACTCTGAGCTGACCGCACGACCCCCTGCAGAGTTTTGCAACTGATGGCAGTGTAGTACCCATGCCAGGCAGTGATACATTAGGTGAGATGAGGTGAGATAATGCAGAAAGAAAGAAAGAAAGAAAGAAAGAAAGAAGCACACACACACACACACACACACCCACTCCTTGCATCCATTAGCTTGTCGGAAACTTGCAAATTGAAATGAACTTAGCTCATACCGTGGCTATACCCTGCGCCTCTACAGCGCATCTAAAACACTTTCATGAGAATTTATTTTTCATTCACCTTGGTAATTTCTTTTCACTGTGAAAGAGACACTCTTCCAAATGTGTTGAGTGATTTACTTTAATTGCGGGGGAAATTAAGCTACCCCTTATGTTATGGGTTGAGATTTCCTATGTACTTTATCTCATGTGATCCATTTACTCAGCAAGCAAGCACAAAGCAGGTGACTATGTTGTGCCAGAACAGCAAAAATGATCTGTACAGACAAATGTGGACACTGTTAATATTCTTTCATGAACATGAACTTTTTGAACTATTACAGTCAGTTGGAGCTGTACTGTATAGCTGAGCTACATTACTGTACGTACTAAATTAGTTCATATGAATGCTTTCACATATTTCTCTGTGCGTTGTGCAGCCAATTTGACTCTGGATGTGGCGCTGCTAGCAGAGGGACTCTAAGTAGGGTGGTCATTCAGTTGGTCTGTCCAACACTCCCAAACAATATATTTTTGAAAACTACTGCCATGTACACATTCATGCTCCACATGAGGATGAGCCTTACTGATTTTGTTGACCCCATGGTGTTTCCTGGCAGTGATACATTAGGTGAGATGAGGTGAGATGATGCAGACATTAATGAAGAAATGATTGAAGCTAAAATAACTACATTCCTGGTTTTCCTAACGTGTTGCAGTAGATGTAAAAAAAAAAAAAATTGCTATCCTCAACCTTGTTATTAAAAATATAGACAGCTATCAATCATGCAACATGAATGCATGCAGTGACAGCTGTATTGTAACAGACCCAAACCGAAGGAGAAGAGTTTGGAGGATCTATCTCACATGAGGTGATTAGAAATAATAGTGTTACTGCTTTTTTCCTAAAGCTATTTTTGGTACAAAATGTGCACGCTTTCTGCACGTTTTCACCTCATTTGGTTTGTTTGTCTGTTAGCAAAAAGTAGCTACTTGAGGTTAATGGGCACATTTTCATAAAACTTGGTGGGGATGATCATTAGCCTGCCCCGAAGAGATGCAGGACCAACTCAGTGGCCTTGTGGTTATAGCAGGGGTCTTCAAAGTTTTTCAGCCCAAGGACCCCCTAGCTGAGAGAGAGATGAAGCAGGGACCCCCACCATTACATATTGTATAAAATTGTGTTGCAGATTTAAACTTTTTCATAGATTTCATATAGCTTCATAGACTTGTTTGACAGCACTGTCATCAGTGTTGTGTAAATTAATGTTTTTTTGTTAACGTGTATTTTCAAACATTTAAACACTCAAACCCTCAATACTTAGTAAACTTGACCTTTCATTCTGTTCTTTAACTTTTTTCCCCCTCTACACAAAACCTCTTTGCCAAAAATAGCCGACCTACAAGCTTGTAGATCGGCTATCTTTGTCTAAAGAGATGGTAGGGTTCAAGTGGTTAATGTAAAACAATTATCTTATCACACAAAGATTTGGCGGCCCCCCTGTAGTAACTCTGGGGTCCTGGTCTCCTGGACCAAAGATATAGAAACCTAGATTGGCCTCTGCAGTTCGTTGGAGCGACCTGTTTCGTATGGTGGCGGCCATATTTCCGGGGGGCACGGGCACTGGCCAATCACAGCGCGTTGACTATTGGCCAAAACACAGCACGTCTTTTCCAGGACTCGTCAGAATCTAGTTGTCCCACCCCCACCTGCCTCTGATTGGCCTACCCAACGCCCCCCTTCTGTGACGCACGGGGAAGTTTGCAGCTGGCCCCCCGGAAGCGGAAGCGCGCCCGCCATACAGACGCCTCAGAGCCAGAGGAGGCGTCTACCTTTATATGTCTATGTCCTGGACCCCCTGTTGAAGACCCCTGGGTTAGAGTGTCCATCCTGAGACTGGGAGGTTGTGGTCCAATCCCTAGTTGAGTCACATCAAAGACTGCCCAATGCCTGCTTGGCACTCAGCATCAATAGTTGGATTGGGAGTTACAGTCCCTATTACATACTAGCGTCAGGGCGTGTACATGCACACCAAGCTGCCTCACGCTTTGGTTCTTCTATTTGTTTTTCTTTTTAATATATTTTCCTCATAAGATTTTGTGTGAATATAAAACTGTTATGAAGGGGTAGGATATTATAAGCATTAGCTTCTTCCTGCTCCTATATTGTTCATTGAGATAGTTGGATTTGTTTTTAATATATTTTTACTTTATTTGTTTTATTGTGACTTAGACAGAAAGAACATGGCTCAGCTCCTGACCTACCTTTTGAGCCACATGGCTCGCAAAAAAACATGGTTCTTAAGGTCTGTCTATCTAGCAATGCACTCAGCACAGCAGAAAATGTAATCGGGCACCTGTTGCTTGCAAAAGAGTGAGAGACCACCATAACAGTGTACCGTCCTCACAACGCCATCACGTTTCTCTTGGTGCAGTCCCTGTCATGAAAGTTAGTGTGTAAAGTACAATTTCATGGCTGAAAGTTAATTCTTTCCCCATTGAGATCACAATTAAATGACAAGATCACAGAAGACATTATTTTCCTATGAACAACATACAGTATGGACTGTAGTAGGCTGCCTCTAGTAGACCAGGTGCTGTCTTTCAATCTTTGTGTATTTTAGTTTTTCATTGATGAAGCCAAAGTAATGTGCAACTAATCCTAGTCCTTCCTAATGCCACAAAACAATACACCTTTTTTTTTTTACGCCGTGGCTCTGTAGAAGGCTAGCTGTCTGGTCGGTCTGAGCTAGTCTCACAAACTATCTCAAATCTCACATATGTTATACTTTTTGTAATTTTATAATGTATGTCAATAGGACTCAGATCAGGCCCTTGCCCTAATTTGGATTCATTATGTCATAGATATGTCACTCATACATATGTCACAGGCGACTGAGGTCTGAGATCCACATTGGAGACACGCCGTTCCCATGTGGATCCTGAGACCCACAAATCTATTTTTTATTTGACAGAGAGCATGTTTCATCTGTTGTGCCAAATGCTGTGAGCCTTAATTTCTGGCCTTATTTTAAGCCTTTTATTTCATCAAATTCACTGTTATGAGCCTCGCAAACAGTCGGGGGCTCTAAGGAAAGGTGTTGTTTGTCTGTCTGTCAGTGCATCACTTTACTTCCAAACAAGACATCTCTAAAACTATTGGCTGGATTCCCATGGACTTTGCCGTGGCGTGCGTGCGCCTTTATGATTTTGGTCTAGCACCACCACTAGGCCAAATGTTCCCCATGCACACAGTAGCTCAAAATCTAATGGGTGGATTGCCATGAAACTTGCTAAGCACATTCATGCTCACTGGAGAATGAACCCTACTGATTTTGCATGTCCGCTCCTATTGCTCCACTATTAGGCCAAATTTGTATTAGTGTAGTAGTGAAAGTAGTAGTGAAAAAGACATCCTATCCTACATCATCGTCACAAAAAAGTCTGAAAACTATAAGAAAACAATGCCACATTGATGTCTGCACAATATCTGCATCTGATGTGCATCAAGCTCCTGAAGGCAAATGAAGGTCTTTAATATGTAATACTTCTCACTCCCTTAAGTGTTAACTGCCTCTCTCGATCTCTCCCTCTCTCTCACAATACACCCTAAAACACAGTAATTACACACCAAATGTATCAGCACTGAACTTAGCCATGTTATATACATGGTTATATACAAGTTCATGTTCAATCAGGAATTATCATACAGACTGATCATTTTATTCCCAGTGTGCACGAGTTCCAAGACCCAGACACTGCCACCTCCACTGTATGTGTTCAAAGCAGAATATGTCACGTTTTCACTCATAATGACTCATTCAGTCATTGAAAAACCTCACCTGAGATCCTGTCTATCCCTCTCCTCTCTTCCTGCTCCTATAACAACATACATTGATGCACAATGAGGCAAAAGGCCCTGAACATCAATATAGCAATACATGGCATTCAGTATAAACACATTATTTATTGACTGCTATTTGTACAGCATTGTCCTGATAGAACTATGCATATTTAGAACGTATAGTAGATATTTTTCCATTTAAAGTACTGTTGTCTTTGAGTCATTGTGTTGTGTAAAAAATTCTACTTTTTGCCATTGACACTTAACGGTTGCCTGATTGCCCGGGCACGGAAAACAAATATTTAGGGAAATGGAGTTTGCTTTCTGTTTACCAAGCAAATAGGATTTTGCAGGGTTTTCTTTCTTTCTTTTTTGAGGTGTGTTTAAGAGACTGAGAAACAACCTTATTGTTTCGTTATTCACACAATACAGAAATATTTGTCCATAAACACTTGAACACCCTGCACACACAGAGCTGCTGCACTCAGGTGTCCTCACTCGACTTTCTCGCACCTGAAAATAGCTGTCACAGTCACAGTGTTATACTGTAGCTTACGGGTGTTCACTTGCTAAATATGACAAGTACGCAGAGCCTCTGCAAATGGATTCAGTGCCAAATATGTGGCACTGGGTATAACATTTGTTCAGAACATTCACAATTTGAATGCTCCTTTAGGGAATTAATAAAGTATATCATCATAATACCTCAACTACGACTATACAATACTGTTTTCAGTCGTGATATAGACTACATCAGACTATAGTTATGATTATCCAACATGCTATTCCCTTAACTTACTTTGCGTTTATACCCCATGGTGGTATTGAATATCGAACATTTTCAAGGTATTATTTACATTTTCTTTTGTAGATTACACAAGGCAGAGCACATGAAATGTGTAACTAATCTATGTGAATAAATGCAAACAGCCAATGATAAGGATATTCTCGTGAGCAGTGGCTGAACTCTATCTGCTTGGTTGGTCATTCAGAACAGTACATTCCTTTTAGCTAAAAGAATCCCCACTGTCCCTTCACCATCCCTTTATTAAGCACACATACGTAAGCTGCAGAAGTCAAGTGACTTTGCGATCACTACTGGCCCATACACAGCTTATAAGAAACTAGTTGACAATTTTGTCACTTTTTGTCTACGCTATCACTTTAAGTTGGCCTGCCAATATGATGATCATTTCCGCAGTTAAAGCATAGGCCATCCCAAACATTTTTGCCAAAATTTGATTAGAACTACTTGTCTGATTATGCAAATTATATGTTATGGTGAGTGAAATGTAGGTGGAGTAAATACACCTGTATTCATTTGTAAAGTATCAACTAAATACAGTATGTGATATGCTACAAACATCTGTGTATCACTATTTTTCAATGGCAAATTGACCTCATTTATCTCGTGTCAGTTGGGTAAACGCTAGCTCTTTAGTTAACATCCAATTCATAATTCTACAATTACAGTTGTAGTAGAGAAACATTATCTTATGAACTTATGAGATCACTTGTTCATACAACACAGAAGTCTCTGTTTCCAGTGCAAGCCAAGGTGGATTCTATCTGCAATTGTTTTCTGGCTTTGGATGCTGTACAGTATCTGTTGGGTGCGTGAGAGGTATTTGGAAATGGAATGCAGAGCCAGGGGAAGATGGTACTGGCGAGGTTGAGTCCTGGCTTGTTTTGTTATTCCCTTTGTTCAACAGGGCCTGTGTATTGCACATTCTACTGTTACTGTACAGTATTTTGTAAACAGTAAGTAACAACTGATGTATTCAGTAATTCACTACCAGCGGCTGCTTCTTCTACTACTACTTCTAATTACTATACTTACTTGAATACTCAAGTCTCATTATTAATACATCTCATAGTGCTATAGAACAAGGGGGGAAATACGGCAAAGAAAAAGTCTAAATCAATGAAAAAATAAATCTCTATTTTGGACAATGGACACTAATGAAATACATTGTATAACAAGCATGTTCTTGGGTCTGCTTGTTATATGGATGGATGTTTTGAGTACCAGGGAGAGCAGAAGTGAGCTCCCTGAGGCTTATTTTTCAGACTCAGACAGTCTTGCTGAATAACTTGACAATGAGATGATGATGGACATGGATGCAGTCTAAAAAAAATGGTCTCTCCACTCCTACATACATACACTCTACCTCAGTGCTTCTCAACCAGTGGTCCGGGGACCACTGCCTTGAGGGGGTTCCAGGTGGTCCCCCAGCTAAATGGAGAGTTGGTAACCAAATGGACCCTTATAGATCTTTAACTCTTGAGAGTCTAAAATGAAACCAAATGTTTGATTTCAAAAATTTGGTTTCATTTTACGCTCTCAAGGGTTGAAGTATTGTTAAACATCTGCATTGCTTAATTAAAGAATTGTTATTTTGATCAACGTTTGTGTTGGGGGATGGTGAGTGTGACCCAAGTGCACAGCAAGGAGGAGGCAAAATGGAGGATTAAAGCCCACCCGGGCGAGTTTATTAACAATAAGCTCAACAACAACGGGGGGAAGAGGGGTGTAGGCTCCGATGGCTGCTCCAACTCAGCTCGGGATCCCGGGAAACATACGAGTGGAAAGGTTAAGATCTGGCGCTGAGCTGCATGCCGGCCAGGATCTTATAGCCTCTGGGGTGATTGCCAATGCAGGGCAGGTGAGGAGATTGGGGACTGGAGGCAGGTGTGCTGAGAGTGTGCTGTTGAGCCCTCTGGGTGGTGCTGATGAGTACAGAGAGGCCACAGCAACAGGATGTGGAGGCGAGGGGGAGCGAGACGTAACAGGACCCCCCCTCCAAGGATCGCCACCTGGCGACTGACGGGGGACGTTGGGGTGAGCCCGACGCTGACGATGACCCCTCGGCTGGGGAGGAACCCGGGCAGAAGAACCTTCAGCTTGGGCGGAGGACGGGGCAGGCCGAAGGCAACAGACCTGGCAGGCGGCGCTCCAGCCGAGAATGCGCCCAGGACTCCAGCAGACGTGGGGGGTGTGAAGCTCCAACCAGGGTCTGCCCAGGATGAACGGGGCGTCCAGGGAGTGAATGACGTAGGGGCGGATGTTCTCCACGTGATCTCCCGAGACAGTGAGGGAAAGGGGTTGGGTCCGATGTGTGATGGGACCCATGGTGTGACCGTTCAGAGCGAAGGCAGAGAGAGGTCTCATCAGAGCAGAGACCGGGAGTCCCACCTTCTGAGCATACTGGAGGTCAACAAAGCTCTCATCGGCCCCGGAGTCGATAAGAGCTGGAATGGTGAGTGTCTGCCCCTGCCAGGCGAGTGTGACAGGGAATCTGGCAACACTGTTGAGGGGCTGGGAAGTGACGAGGCGACTCACCCGAAAACCCAGAGTGGGCGAAACTACTCCCCCTGGTGCCCGAGAAGAGGACACTCTGGAGAGCAAAACTGGACAGGAGTGAACAATGTGCGCTGAGCTGGCTCAATACCTACAGAGTCTATGTAGTCTGCGGTGCTCACGCTCAGCTGGAGATAAGCGGCCCCTGGGAGTCACACGGATTCGGCCCAGTTGCATGGAGTCCTCTCCTGAGGAACCAGGGAAGGCAGATGGAACCTGCACAGGCCGAGTGAGACTGGACAGGGTGGAGAAAGATGGCTTGGCAGCAACATGATGCTGGGACCCCTTCTCACGCTTACGTTCGCGGCGGCGCTCATCAATGGAAACGGAGAGTGAGATGAGCTGGTTCAGAGTGGAGGGTCTCACCCTCTCAGCTAGGGCGTCCTTCGTAACCTCACCCAAGCCGTGGAGGAACGCGCTGTGAAGCGCAGGCTCGTTCCAATCACAACGGGCAGCGAGGATGCGGAACTCAGCGGCATAATCTGCTACAGAGAAAGAGCCCTGCTGGAGAGTGGAGAGAGCTGTGTCTGCGTCCTGCCCCTGGACGTCGTGGTCGAACACATTCTTGAACTCCATCACAAAATCCTTGTAGATCTGCATATAGGCTGCAGACCCCTCACGGCTAGCCAAAATCCACCGGCGCGCCCTTCCGGTGGTCAGGTTAGTTATGTAAGCTATACGGGCAGGGGAGGTGGAGTACATGCTGGGCTGGAGATCAAACACGTACTCACACTGCATGAGAAACTCCCGGCAGAGGGAGAAGGTACCGTCATAGGGGGCCGGGGCAGCAAGGTGGGGTTCCCGGCTGCGTGACATGACCTGCTCAGGGACCGCGTCTGGCGCTGGGACAGGCTGGGCAGGCGAAGAGTCAGGAGAACCCGGGAGTGGGGGGAGCTTAGCGCAGAGTGCGGTGACCTGGTTGGAGAGGTTACTAACGAGCGTCAGCTGGTCGGCCTGGGACTGCTGGTGAGTCGAAACACCCCGAAGCTCCTGTCGCATACTGGTGATGACATCAGATGCCTCTGACAACAGGCGAGAATGCTGGGCCAAAACCTGGCCCTGGACTTGAAGCGGAGTGGGGGTTGGGGTTTCTCCCTCCATGCTGGCTGGGTCCAGCTGGCCAGATCTTACTGTTAGGGATGGTGAGTGTGACCCAAGTGCACAGCAAGGAGGAGGCAAAATGGAGGATTAAAGCCCACCCGGGCAAGTTTATTAACAATAAGCTCAACAACAACGGGGGGAAGAGGGGTGTAGGCTCCGATGGCTGCTCCAACTCAGCTCGGGATCCCGGGAAACATACGAGTGGAAAGGTTAAGATCTGGCGCTGAGCTGCATGCCGGCCAGGATCTTATAGCCTCTGGGGTGATTGCCAATGCAGGGCAGGTGAGGAGATTGGGGACTGGAGGCAGGTGTGCTGAGAGTGTGCTGTTGAGCCCTCTGGGTGGTGCTGATGAGTACAGAGAGGCCACAGCAACAGGATGTGGAGGCGAGGGGGAGCGAGACGTAACAGTTTGCCTGTTATCTCTCCTATGGTACCAACATTAAAGGTAGGGTAAGTGATATTTTTTGGTTAAAACAAAAAGTATTTTGTTAAAAGGTTAAAATACTATATTCTGATAGTAATCATTGCTATAGAGTGTTTGTTCAGTAACAGATGTCTCCCTGTCTCTCCAGCTCTTTAATAAACAGAAAATACATTTTTCGGTAGGTGTCAAAATCTCAGCCAATCAGGAGAAAGTACCCATTTTTAAGCTTAATTTGTATAGTGTTCCAGTTAAAATTTTGTCTGCTCATTTCTTAGTGTCATCACTTCCAATTTCACTTGTTTAATCTATATCCTGATTGAGTTCTCTGTCCTGGTTGGATAAAATTGGAAATGAAACTACAAAAAAAAAAAAAAGAACTACAAAATACATTTTCTGTTTTATAAAGAGCTGGAGAGACATGGAGACTCTTTATATGGACAGGACACTCTATAGTAACGAGCTCTATCAGAACATAGACCCATTTTGCAATTATTTGAATAATTGCAAATCACTTACCCTACCTTTAATACAGCATGGAATTGTGGACAAAATCTTATCCAACGACAACAAAATATTGGGTCTTGGGTCTGAGAGGCTAAAATCTCATCAAATGGTGGTCTGTGGCTCATGCCTAATAAATAATGGACCTTGATATGAAAAGGGTTGAAAACCACTGCTCTATCTGAACTAGTTTGATGCATCATTAACCCTAGCATATGCGGTTCAAATGAATGCTTTAAAGAATGTGTCAATACTGTTTGACTCAGGTCTGATAAATGATTTGCTTCATATATATTTCTTAAATTGCATGGGATTACAGTTCAAGACTAACAGCCTTTATGTTTTTTTGTGTTAAAGTTATGTGATCGTTATGTCTTAAAGTGTGGTTTGATTTGAAAAGTCTAGCCAAGATATCCGCTGGAGAAAAGATTTACACTACTAATAAAAGCCAACCATGACTTCTTAACCACGCAGTGATATTTTGCAAAGCTCAATTATTCAGGAAAAGTTCAGTAAAGTTTTAGTGACTTTGGAGAAAATGCAAAACAATGGCAGCTGAAGCTGTGATTAGACAATGACACACATACAGTATGATATACATGTACATACAGCACAGTATGATATTGATGGCTACAAGTAATGTAGTAGGTAGGTATGTAGGTAGGTAAGAGACAGCAGGAAATAATATATTACCCTAGGCACTTACAGTACCCGAGTTAACAATTGACAACCAATTACCTTTTTGATAAAAACCTGTCTTGCATACACTTTATGGGAATAATTAGAACAGTTGGTTTCCTTCTTCAGCCTTGGCTCACGTTCCCCTGTTGCATAACTCACAGGTATTAGAACGTTTTTCTCTCTTTATCTCACAAAGTTGAAGTATCTCTGCAGGTGATACATAAATGGCACATAAAAAGAAAAGAAAAATGAAACATTTATTACACCACACACCTCCCCCTTGTGATGCAATGTGACCTTGCTTCCTAACACAGCAGCAGGTAATTCTAAATTGATGCCGCAATGAGCTGCTGTTTTGTTTGGCTACAGGCGAGATGAAGCATGATGCTGTCACGCTAACATTTTGTGGTGGTGTCATTGAATCGACATTTGAGGCCATCACTGTCCAACATTTGCAACAAAAACCCACCCACCCAACTTTCCATGCCAAGGGGACCCCTAATTAGTCATAGCATCTGGCTGCAAAATGGCAAAAAAAAACAGAAAATAGCAGATCTACAAGCTCATGATGCAACATGTCGTTTTCAGTAAGTTTGTAGATAGGCTATTTTCTAAACCCTTTTTTTATTGTTACAAAAAAAAAACATGCCCAATATAGGAATGCCAGGTTTAAAGTGTTAAACCGGCACAATTATCCTATGAATTGAATATGAATTGAAACAAAATGGTTTCATCTGGCAGCCCCAAACGGTGCGTTTGATTAGTCGGTTCTAGTGACTTGTGTCCTTGAGGACAGAACAGTGTAATAAAGCACCAGTTATTTTAATAAGAGTTATAGATGGTCATGGTCAGTGGTGGGATTCACATCTCCTGTAGCAGATTATGAGAAACAGAATGAGAGAGAGAAGGAAAGGGACAAAAATGTTTGGCCCAATCTCAAAGAGGGACGGTCCATTGGGTATGAATCACTAGAAGTGACTGTCAAATAAAAGCAGCAGCACCTGCTAATTTTACAGAGTGGAAGTCAATTGATCCTGGCAAACGCCAGAGGCGAAGGTTCCCTCACACAACTGGTGTTTACAACAGACCTGGCTCTCATAGTTTTTGCAAATTATCTTTGTTTTTAGAAGGAAATTGGGTTTCTAAACCGTTGTACTGGTTTAGTTCGGGCATTTGGCTGATGCTCTTAGTGCAACTAACACTTATGTATTTGGGACTCCCATTTCCCCTTTTCACAGCAGCCATATTAATAGGTGAACACAACTGAAGGTAATAATGTTACACATACACGTGTGTTTAATTTAGGTGTTGCTGTGTGCTGAGGAAGAAATGATAATATTATGGCTGCTTTGCTTATATCTAACCTTTAGATGTTACCATCACTTATAATACTTCTACAATACATTGTATTTGACAGCTTGTAAGAGCCTAAATGTCTCCACTAGGCATAATAGCTGTTGTTTTGGTACAGCCTATCTTGTTATGGTGCAGTTTGTCCTTGAAACAGCTACAGTACAACTATGATCTCTGGCCCTGTGCTCGAGGCAGAACTACCGTACCACTGACATGAGTGTTAATGAGATTCTGACCATGATATCATGTAACATAAAGCACAACCACCTCCACCTAGGATATTGTCTCGACTCCTATGTGCCTCATCGATTGCTGATTGATCCGGAATTCCGCGACTGCTCATGAAGCATGAGCAGTACTACATACATACTATACAGGAATTGTCTTTGCAGGCACAGTGCCATCTATAAACCACAACTAACCTTAATACGTTCCATTTTTTTTACCCATCAAAATGGCTGCTGTGAAAAGGGTCTATTTATTTGAAGATATTGTGTTACTGCTGTGTGATGAGGTGTGGGTAAGGACAGGCATGACAAGGATTCTCATTTCATTAGACTTATAACTTCTAATCAGGTGAGCACAGTACAGCTGTTCCAGGACACAGCAATTCATGAATGATCACTGGTTATAGGCAGTACTGTCAGTAGGAAACTCTAGTTCTGGCACAGAACAGGAGACTATAACTGTTCTGGGGAGCTCTGGGTAACTCTGTTGAGTAAAATCCTCAACATATTCTTCACGACCATAACCTCAGATTTGGTTGAAAAACTTCCCCCTCACTCTGGGTGCTATGGTGAAGAGCATGTTGACTCATTTTACAAAAAACAGGGTGTACGGAAAGATGATTTTAAACTCTCCCCTGTGAAAACAGAAGAGGTGTTTAAAAAATTGAGTGCTCTTCATCAACACAAAGCCACAGGCCTCGACAATATCCCCGCCAAATTTCTAAAAGACTCGGCCGCCTCCATTGCTCCAATCATTACCCACATAATATACCTCTCCATCATACAGGGACGGGTCCCTAACGATTTCAAAAAAGCAAGGGTGACCCCTCTGTACAAAAAAGGAAACAAATTAGACCCTGGCAACTACCGCCCTATTTCTATTCTTAGCTCCATCTCGAAAGTCATGGAAAAAATAGTCTATGAACAGGTCGATAAGTATCTTGCCGAAAAAAATCTAATTTACAAATTCCAATCTGGTTTCAGAACAAACCACTCCACTGACGCATGCCTTCTCTATTTGAACGACTCTATCAAACAAGATGTCGACAAGGGCAAATATTGCGGCATGGTCATGCTGGACCTCCAGAAGGCCTTTGACACCGTCAATCACCCAATTATGATCAATAAGCTCAAAGCAATAGGTTTTGATAATACGTCAGTGAACTGGATGAGATCCTACCTGGAAGGGAGGGAGCAAGTGGTGGAAGTAAACGGCACCCAGTCCCCCCCCCTCCCTGTGACTTGTGGTGTCCCACAAGGAAGTATACTAGGACCTTTACTGTTCCTGATATATGTGAATGACATGTCATCGGCCTGCGACTGCAAGCTGTTCCTGTTCGCAGATGACTCGGCCCTGCTAGTCTCGGACAGGGACAGGCTGCAGGTTGAGAAAACTCTCAGCTCCGAACTCAACAAGATCTGCATCTGGCTCTCTGACAACAAACTTTCATTACACCTGGGTAAAACTGAATCCATCCTCTTTGGGTCCAGTCCTAACCTTAGCAAGGCAGAGAGTTTCACGATCAAAGTGGGTGATAATGTCATCAAAAGAAAGGATGAAATTACCTACCTGGGCTCCATCTTGGAGGCAAACATCTCTGGTAACAAAAACGCCGAAAAAGTGATCAAAAATGTCAACCGAACAACACGCTATTTGTGGAGGATTGATCGCCTAGTCAGTAAGAATACTCTGAAGATTCTTGCAGGGGCCCTCATTCAAGGTCATTATGATTATGCATGCACTTCATGGTATCACAACACCTCCAAGGCCTTAAAAACAAGGCTCCAAACATCCCAAAACAAACTTGTAAGGCTACTTCTTGGCCTCAATCACAGAACCCATCTAACCCCTGCTCATTTTGCTAGGATTGGATGGCTTAGGGTTGAGGACAGAGTACAGCAACTTGCTATGGGCCTGGTCTTCAAGATACACCACAACATTGGGATCCCCCTGTATTTGTCAAAATACTTCAAAAATGTTAATGAAGTCCATGATCATAACACCAGAGGCAGCTCCACTGATCATGTTCAACCCAGATTTGGCTCAACTAAGGGTATGAACTCGTTCTCATGCTATTCATCAAAAATGTGGAATGCCCTACCAAAAGGAGTAAAGGAGTGTAAAACCCTACTCACTTTCAAAACTGCCCTAAAGATACACCTTCAGGAGGCTGCAATTCGAAAATGGCCCCTGTCTAAGTCTTAACCTACCCCTCCCTACCCCCCCCCCTCCTTCATTTTCCTCTTTTGTATATATATATATTTTTTCTCTCGTCATACCAGTAACCTGAAAGCTGATTGTATGACATTCTGTATAGTAGTGTGTATATCTGCCTGCCTCTTATATTTCATCATGATTTGTGTGCATGGGGTTCTCATCTTAAACAAGCGTAATGCTTAATGAGGGTTTCCAGTTTAGTAGACCTTGTATTGTGAATTTGTACTTCCATGTACTGTTATGTACTGTCATGTACTATTCTCATGTCTTTCTAAATAAACTACATCAATCAATCAATCAAACCTTTCTAACAACTAGCAAGGACATGCTGTAATCTGCCATATAAAGTGCCAACGCCCTGCAACCAATGAGAATGAGACCAGAAGATGCACATGATCCAATCAAATGTCCAATAACTTAATCCCATACTACACATGTCACACAATTATGCTGTTCTGAGATAAAGTCGGGGGGCTTGTGGACATTCTATGTAGTTTAACTTTAACTTCAGTGTAAAATGTAGGGGAGGCACAGGAGAGAAAGCTCTGGTCCTTGTCTAGCAGGGTTCATATATTGTAGGTCTAGAGACAGGTCTGAACCACTACTACAGAATGTTTGGACAATCCTAACAGTAATTCAATCTCAATTTAGAACATTTTGCGGTGATTTAGAACCTAATAGATAGTACTACATGATGTCAGAAATTAGAATCACAATGAGACTTTTCAAAGGAGAACATTTCACAATTTAACACAGGCCTGATGTACTGTACATTTCTGAAGAAAAAGTGTAATGATACAGAAGCAATTCATAATTGAAATCATTTTCCTTTGAAAATAAGAGGGCAATTGTACCCAAGAATAACAAACATTGACATGCATGATGTTACAAGATGTCAGAGATAAGAATAGTCACACAGGATGACACACTGATTCATGTTTTACTAATCAGAATAGTAAAAATCAGTAGTTGGAGTATACATGACTACTACAATTGTTTTTAATGATCTTTTATTGAAAATTATGAAGCAATTGTTGATTGCTGGTTTGTTGTTGATTCTGTCTTGTGTGTTTTTTTGTGTAAGTATGTGTCTTTGTAATGTGCACGTAATTTTGACAAAAATCTATACAAATATTGAAAGAGAAAAGCAGTAGTACACATGGGGAAATTGATTTCTTTCATTAACTAAAAGAACGATTAAACAATTCTGTATCATCATTACGGTTAATATGGCAGCCTGGAGGTTACTTGGTTTTACAAAAGGAACTTTAACTGCTGTACCTGCTTCTCCAAAGAATGCTGTGACAGGTTTCCCATTAGGTTATCCGTGTTCAAACAACACCCCTGGGTGCAATTTGACAAATTTTTAACACCTTTTTAATCTACATATGAAAGGAAATCATAATATATCAAAGTGGAGGCGACTTCTCTACTTGCGATCAACTAGAATGCCTTATGCCATTAAATTGGGATAATTCTGCTTCTCAAAACAATTAACAGGTGATTGTTGCGATAACAGAAGGTTTACGGTAGTCCTAACGCGGCCCTACATCTCCTATTTTGTAAGTTACTCATTACATATTCTTTCATCTACAGTATAATATATTCTATTTGCATAATGTTTGACATCCTGTTAAGTCTCCTGGCATAAGAAAGTGCTATACAGTTCAAGTTTTACTTTATCTGTTGTGGCACCAATCATTGCCAAGAACAAATGTTGATTAATTATCTAAATGATATTTCGAGGATTCAGTGCCCAATTGAGTAGAAAGTTGAATAGAATATTGATAGTGATGAGATAAAAAGGATATAAATCCCAATAATACTCGCTTTCTACTAGAAAGACTGTCTTCTATCCTGCCAGTATCCATAGTACTGCTTCTATCCTGCCAGATAGGTAGCCCTGGTCCAGACTCCAGAGCGTTAGTGAGTTCTCTCTAACGCCCTGCCAGGCGCTCGGCTCTGCTCATAGACAAGGAATTCCACTGCCCTGCGAGGGCTCCAACTGTAGTAAAAACAAACAAAACCACTTCGCTACTCACCAAAACAAAGGCTGTTTTGCGTTGGTTGAAAGTCTATTCTCGGAGGTGGGAAGCCTCGTACCATTGACCAGATCTGCAGAGGGCGCAGTCGAGTAAATAAAATAATTCGGACATATTCAATTTACTGGCCAAAAAGTGTATTTTACAGAGTAGGTGGGGTGCCGAGAGGCTTCCCACCTCCGAGAATAGACTTTCAACAACACAATACAGCCTTTGTTTCAGTGAGTAGCGAAGTGGTTTTGTTTATTTTTTCTTCAGTTGGAGCCCTCGCAGGGCAGTGGAATTCCTTGTCTATGAGCAGAGCCAAGCGCCTAGATAGAGAGAACTCACTAACGCTCTGGACCAGGGCTACCAGATAGGTATTGCATTCACCTGATGTCTTTGTCTAATCAGAAACTATTTAGATCATCTGGGACACCAGGCAAATTAAATTAATACCCTGGAAGTAGAGAAGGGTCTCCGACGAGTTTGAAGAACCACTGGTTCAGCATTGTGCAACTTCACATGAACCCATTCAATCCAGGAACGCATCTGTGTCATTTTAGATTTATTTGGTTATTCAAAAATAGCAGATATACAAGCACATAGCACAGCACCTATGAGCTTGTAGATCAGCTATTTTTGAAAAATCGTGAAAATTGGTGAAAATCTTTGAATATATATTTTTTAAAGCGAACATGTCATTTGTCAAATGTTCATTTGTCTCCTAAATCGTGAAAAACTACTGTTGCTATATCAGTAATGCACAAACTATATCAAAAGTATAAGATCATGTTATTTAAATCTGATTAATGTTGAGAACCTCACAGGCCTGATGGGAAATCAATTTGCTTTTGGCTCTCCCTGGTGGACAGGATGACATAATACACTGTTCTACTAATACATTATCCACGCACCATTGTCCTTAACCACTTGAAGCCTAGCATCCCTATTCTGGATCTGGGGGGGAACATTACCTGAAAATATCTGATCTGCAAGCTTACAACGCAACGCATTGTGAGCTTGTAGACTGGCTATTTTCGGCAAAAGTACAGTGCAGACCTTGTTCAACTATTAGTTGAGGGTTTAAAGTTGATAAAACACTCAGTCGTCTGAAAAATAATACAATATCTTTCACACTACAAAAGCTTAAACTATGCAGATTTTTATTTAACTTTGTTAAAATGTCTGAACAGGATTATCCAAATAAATAAATACATATTATTCACAACACAAAGCAATGGTTTGTTTGTTAACTTCATTAAACAGTATTTCACACAATAACTTGTTGTTGAGTTCCAGTCTCTCATTAAATGTCTCATAGTGCCTCTGCACTGAAGTGGGATCCACTCAAAATGACTTCTCCAGGCGGTTTTCAGTGCTTCATGAATCATGAAGTGTTTGCTTTGCTCTGGTCCCAGGTACCCAGAAAAATACTAGTTTTTATTTTCCCCAAGGTAGAGATGACTCGTCTCAACTCTTCTCTTCTACCAGCTACTTAGTAATTAGGTTCTCAACTCTGGTCCTCCTGGGAAGTGCATGGGGACCAAGACTACTGCTACAGTATATTCAATTCAACCAAATTCCCATTGTCCTAGGTTTGTATAGGTTGATGACACTATTAACATGACACTAACACAATATTTAGCAGAGTTCTGAGTCAAGTTCAACTGGGGCATCTGTGCTTAAAATATATACATTCTACATGCATGCTAAAGGCCAGTCCACACCAATGCAACTCCTTGCAACATGCAACTCCTTGCAACATGCAACTACTTGCCACCATTATCCCCAATGGCAGTTGCAAGGAGTTGCATTGGTGCGGTCTGGCCTAAGGGACACTTCCACACAAAAAAACACACAAATGGTTAATGTCATGGAGCTCTGAATAGATCAGTGTCTCTCAAATGTTCTCAGTAGAGCCCCGCTTCCCCCGCAAAAAGCCCCACCAGCCTGAGTTAAATGTTGCATTTGAAAGGGAATCCAACCGAGTTCCCTTCTTTCTGTGATCTTTCAGTCCACTGTACCATCCGTATCCAATACTGTAGAACTCAAGCCAGTGCTACGCCTTGATCTTACAACTTTTTTTATATCCTCTGTGTTCCACATGATGCCGGGCTCTCTGCTGGGTACATTAATTCCCTGGATGAAGAGTTCAACATAAAAAAGAACAGCCGATGACATGGAGTGCCGAGTAGATTGGTGTCTCTCTTACCAAGGAAAACAAAACGAGAACCGCAGGGTGGGTTTGGGCTCACAGCTGGCATCCTGGATTGGCATCATGACTTTTTGAATCTCTCCTATCTATTTGTCAACCCCCCATGAATCCAGTCAAAAGCAACACCATTACACGGCATGTTTCTGGTGTGTGCGTGTGTTTTAGGTATTCTACTTGGTGGCAGGCTCACCGTCGGACCTCATGCTGAAGGGTTCGAGGCGCTCGCTCTCGGGCAGCATGTTGTTGAGGCGCTCCATCAGAGGGATGGTCTGGTCGATACCCATCTGGATGCGTCGCAGGATCATGGACATTTCGTTGACTTTCTGTATCTGCTCTGCGTACTTGGCATAGCGCTTCTGCCGCTCCTGCATGATGCTGAAAAGGGTCTCTACTGAAAGGTCCATCTGGGCGAGGGGATGAGAGGGGGGGGGGGGGGGAACACCACAGATGGATACAAAAAGTGAAACAGAATAGGAAGCAGAGAGAAAGTAAAGAAGAGAGAGAGGGGTCAGAGATGAAAAGAGAAAGAGGGAAGGGACAGAGAGATGGGAGACATATAGGCATGAAATATAACTATATAGTGTACATTTTTCATTCATCAAATCATCATCATTTAGTTCTCAATAGTTATACAGTATCAGGAATAAAAACGTATTTTTGTATATTTATCATCATAATTATTCATAATTAATTATTTGTATTTTCTATTTACTGTATTACCATTTGTCTGCACATTGATGCATCACACTCACAGCCGAGTCGTAATAAAATCAGGACGAGTTGCGGCACGCTCCCGTGTGTGTGTGTGTGTCCACAAGTTCAGATGGATCATGTTTACAATAAACTGAATATTCTGTAGCACCCAAGAATGGTTCATATGGCACTGTTCTCACTGTAACACAGAATTTCGAACATGATGGGAAATCATTTCAATAGGCTTTGCAAAATCTTCTAGTATAGTGTGAGAGGGTGTCAGACTTTTAAAAATCTCTTGTCATGTTGTGTATGGGAGGCATTAAAAGGTAGGGTAAGTGATTTACTTTTGTTAAAATAAGTGTTAAATAGCTCTGTATTCTGATAGTACCGATTGCTATAGAGTGTTTGTTCAGTAAAAGGAGTTTCCATATCTCTCCAGCTCTTCATTAAACAGAAAATGCATTTTCAGTGCTCTCTCCTGATAGGCTTAAATGTTGTCACCTTCCTGAAAATGTACTATATTCTGTTGTACTGAAGAGCTGGAGAGACCCCTGTGACCGAACAAACGCTCTGTAGCAATGATTACTATCAGAATATAGTACTTTAACCTTTTAATAAAAATTACCTTTAAATGAATTAAGCATGGCTTCAATGAAAACAATATACAAGGAACATTTAAGAACATTCGCCACTATACGACAAAAGCACAATTCAAAATGACACAGTCTGCCTGGGGTGAAGCCAATGTTTGCATCGGTGGAGAGATTCTCACAGAGAGAGATCACACACATATATATATATATGTGTATTTACCTCTTTAATCCTCTTGACCAGGGCGTTCTGGTCAAAGGCCACAGCCTCAGCACACTGGTGGAGGTGGTCCTGGTAGCGGACACACAGCTGGAGCACCTGGCCCGAGTCCAGCCTCTCCAGACACACACTACTCGGGGACGTCTGACCACTAAGCACGCCTGGCAGAGAAACCCAGATCAAATGAGTTTCATTATTACACTGAAATACACACGCCTGCAGCTGTTCCTAGTTTTAGTTAACCCATTCAGACTGGGAACGCATCTGTGTCATTTTTAGATTAGGATAGGATAATTCCTTTAACAGGTCCGTTCATGAAAGTCCTTGCGGTCTTGTTTCCAATGAGGGCCTGTGAGCAATTAGGGGTTAAGAGTCTTGCTCAGGGACAAATTTCATTTCATCGACACATTTGCTGGCCTGGCCTGGAATCGTACCTGGGGCAACCAGGGCCTCTGGCTCCCTTGGCGGGCTCACTAACCACTCAGCTATGGCCGACCCCCATAGCTGAGTGGGGTGATTTCTTTGGCTATTCAAAAATAGCAGATATACAAGCTCATAGCGCGGCACCGAGTGCCGCGCTACGAGCTTGTAGATCTGCTATTTTTGAGTGGTGCTAGCCACTCCAAGGAGTGACTTTGTCCTGGTGTGTGTCTGTGTGTCTGTGTGTCCGTCCGTCCGTCCGTATGAGCCTGGCCTCTCTGTATGTTTGAGCACAGCCTCAACAGCTGCGGCTGATTGCAACACAAAGATGCAACCAGTTACACTAATTATACACACACACGCACACACACACTTACACACAACACACACTTTTGAGTAAAAATACTTAAAATGAGTAAAAATACTTAAAATGAGTAAAAATACTTAAATATTAGTAAAGACATTTTACAGTTCCTAAACTGAGTAAAAAATACTTAAAATGAGTAAAAATACTTACAATGAGTAAAAATACTTAAAAGATGTTAAAATGAGTAAAAACACGTAAAAATCAGTAAAAACATTTTCTAAAGTACTTAAAATGAGTAAAAATACTTTGAAGTCATCAAAGTCTGTAAAAAGTAACAAACGAAATGAACTCATGAAAAGCACCACTCTCTTCACATTGGGTGTGATTTTTTTGTAAAATTGTGAACATTTGTGCAAATCTTTTCATGTATATATTTTAAAGCGAACATTTGTAAATCAAATTGAACCACTGATTTAGAAAGTAAAAAAAAAATAACTGTTAGGATTTAGAAAACATTGTAAAGAATCACCAAGAAGCAAAGATTTGAGTTACAAATGTTTGCTAAAAAGATACACATTATTCAAAGATTGCAATAATTTTCACAATTGTTCAAAAATAGTAGATCTACAAGGAGTGCCGCGCCATGAGTTGTAGATCTACTATTTTTTAATAGCCAAAGTATAAAATAATGGTTAAAGTGGTTGAAATCTAAAATGACAGATGCTTTTCCCGGTCTTAATGGGTTAAGTGCGAACTGATACTACACATACACGGTTATATAAAATTCACAGACATGACCTACAGTAGCTAATACAGCTTAAGTCTTCAACTGTTGACCACCGAGTGGCTTCATTGGAGACATTTTTAATTACGTGCCTTGGTTAAGGGCGGGCACGATGCCAGTGATAAATGCCGAGGGACGAAGAGAATGTTTCTAATTCACTTTAATGATCATATCTGTGACCTTCTGGTGACAAGCGTCAACCCCCCTACAATAGGCTGCATGCTTTTTGTTTGCCGACCTCTACTTCAAGGTTACTGCTGTCCTACTGCCACTATGACAAGGTTACAATTTAGACATTAACAAGAAGATGCTCTTGTCCAAATTGACTTACAAAGTACAAGGTCTTTGTACTTGTAAGCATTATTTTAATAGTTGTTTTTATTTTGTTTCTGTAAAGCGACTTTGAGTACCTAGAAACGCGCTATATAAATCGTATGTATTGTTATTATTATGCGCATTTGTAACAACAGGTTAAGTGGTTGTGTAAACAATATAGATTCATAAAAAATAAAAATAAAATAATTACCTTTATTTAACCAGTAATGAACTACATTGAGACTGAAGTCTCTTTTATGAGTGTGAACTGGCCAAGAGAAGAGGCAAATAAATGTTACACAGCTCTGCCAGTAACAACAAATACAGGACAATAACAATCACAGACATATAACATCCGTAAAAACAATACACACTACCTAGGAAGCTCAGGGAAAAACAGTACAATACAATCTAAAAAGCAGACCAAGACCAATGCAAAACCTAAGAGCAACAACATTTTGCTACACATCAAAGCAGGAGCACCGTCTCCTGTAGCCCTGGTCCAGAGCGTTAGTGAGTTCTCTCCAACGCCCTGCCAGGCGCTCGGCTCTGCTCATAGACGGAAATGATTTTATTTACTCCACTGCGCTCTCTACAGATCTGGTCAGATCTGTTTAGGGCGCAGTGGAGTAAATACAATAATTTCCGTCTCGCGGACATATTTTATTTTCTGCCCAAAAGGTGTATTTTACAGAGAAGGTGGGGTGCTGAGAGGCTTCCCACCTCCGAGAATAGACTTTCAACAACACAAAACAGCCTTTGTTTGCAATTTTTTTTAATGTTTCCACTAGGTGCATGTTTTGCTTACAATCATGTTCCGTCTGCCTGTTTCAACCTTATACTGAGACAAGTTCAAATCACAAGACCAGCTTGTAAAGTGTGGGTGGGTAAAGTGAACAAGAAAGACTCTCAAAGCCCTTAAACTCTTTGCCCAGTGACTAACAGTATAATGTGACTGTACTGGGAAGTGAGAAAATCACAGTGTAAAATGCATGTTAAAAGATGTTTGGTGGACTTTCTCTGAAGAAGTAAAGATATAACAATCCAACAGACTTGTAGATATCATGGGAAACATGGGTAGCTACCTTTCAGAAGTGGCTGAAATGTGGGGATCTCCTGGAGCTTGATGACATCTGGGTCATTGTGGATGTTCCGCATGGACTGTGTCCCCTGCGCCACCACCACTATGTCATCCATCTTGGCCTTGTGTTTGGCCGGGGAGGGCACCACTGCAATTAAGACCACATTCATCCAGCTCATCATCAGACTTTAAGAAAATATATAATTTAAAGCAGGGCACAGTGAAGAGACGTAAACAGGTTGGGGAGTGAATGTCCACAGTCAGCGTTCAACCTAGGATTATCTGCATATTAACTGGTAAAAAAAAAACAATATTATAAAAACAGTATATATATAATATATATACATAAAATATCTACATTTATTTTACAAATGAGGGGCCAAATACAATATTTTTTCCCCTTACATTTAGGGCCCAATGTTTCTACAAATATATCCTACAGCAGGCAGGGTCTTCGATGAATTGAATACACAGGACACAATGGAAATAGTGCTTTCTTGGGTTTAATCCTTTTAGCATCCCTTTGTATTGAACTGTACTTTCTGTGCTTTTTTTTTGCAAACCGTTAATAAAGAAGGCCTATTCAATCAATCAATCAAAAAGGGAACCGAAACATCAATGATATGTTGTCAACTTTGTCAGCACAATAATAAGCTGATCACACGCCGCGTTTTCTGCTTTTATCACATTATTTATTGAGTTCTGACAAAACTACAATGAAGTAATCAAGTAACATCACAGGAGAGTTCACCTGATGAGCTGTAGTCGGAATGCTTGTGTTCAGACTCCCCGCTGTGTTCCGCTCCCATGGCTGTAGGCTAGCTGACTTCTCCTTCTCCTTCACACACTGACTGTCAGCAGGCTGATGGATTCTGTGCCATAAGAATACTTTGCTGCTAATGTTTTAACAACAGAACCAAATACAACATCAAAGGAGCTCCACTGTAGACTTAGATCTCTCTGTTTTATGGTCAAATACCCGATAAAGAGCAGTTAGTTGTGGACGGTGCTGCTGCTGGTCAGGATGCACATTAAAGCGACGAGGCGGAAAGCACTTCCGTACACAGTGATCACGTGGAAGGCCGGTGCAGCTTCACGCATGCTCAGATGCAGACTCAAATACACGGCGGTGGTGTAAAGTAACTGAGTACATTTACTCAAGTACTGTACTTAAGTACAGTTTTGAGGTATTTTTTGTACTTTACTGGAGTATTAACAATTTTCTGCACTTTTACTTCTACTCCACTACATCTCAGAGGAAAATATTGTAATTTTTTTACTCCACTACAATTATTTGAAAACTTTAGTTAGTTAGCCTACTTTGTAGATTTTTATTATTATTACAAAACATAACAGTAACCACTTCAGCCCTATATACATTTCGGCCATTTGAAAATAAGCCGATCTACAAGCTGTGTATACATTTGAAAACTTGTGAAATGGGACATTCTGCATAATGAGTGCTTTCTACTTTTGGTACTTTAAGTACTTTTGATACCAATACTTACTTTTGTACTTTTACTCAAGTACATTTTGAATTCCGGACTTTTAATTGTGAGTATTTCTACTTAAGTAAAACATTTTAGTGCTATATGAATAGTTATAAGGGGCTGCCAAATCACGTTGCAAGTGCCATTTGTGGGCACAAATACATTTCAAAGTATTTGACAGCGGTGGCTGTATAGGCTATTTTTGCACATTTGTGAAATTATTTCTTCTTCGTTTCTTTATTATAGCACATTTAATTTCCCTGGTATGAAATGTCAAATTTAATGGTTTCTGATAATTGAATTATTCACAGATCACCACGGCATCAGGCAAAAAAGACACAATGCTGCCATCTTATGGCCTTGCTTGGGTTAACACTTCTGAGTGAAGACTTAAGTTTACAAAGACTGTCTTGTTCTTTATACATCTATGATATGATATGAGGAGACTGTCCTGTTCTTTATACATCTATGATATGATATGAGGAGACTGTCCTGTTCTTTATACATCATCTGATATGATGAGGAGACTGTCCTGTTCTTTATACATCATCTGATATGATGAGGAGACTGTCCTGTTCTTTATATCTATGCTAATGAGGAGACTGTCCCCGCTAGCATCCCACTTCCCCTCTGGTCAAAGCTTTTGTTAAACAATGAGCGTCTCCAAAGCTAAATATAAAATATCTATCACTGGCCAATGTGGAAAGGGGATGGGGCAAAGGAAAACACTAGGCCTCATAGACAAGAAGCCACACATAGGCAATAGTGTAAAATAACTAAGTATTTTTACTACTACTAAGTACTGTAAGTTAAACAAATGTTGGATTACTTCACTTGAGTATTTCCATATTTATACTTCCATTATAAATCCTTTAACATAATGCTACCTTTAATAAGCTCAATGGAGATTGTTGCGTTTTCTTGGAGGACGCCATGGGATTGACTGAGATGGTCCGCTGGCAGTTACAGGCCTCGGCCGATACATTGCCCATGTGTGCAGTGTACTAGAGAAAAGGCCATGGGATGACCAAGAGCAATAGTTTTCCAGTTACGTTGTTTGAGAGTGAAGTGGTGGACGGACTGACCATTGGGCAAACCGGTAAAAATCACATCTTTGAATGATCACTTCAACAGATTTAATACAGTACCACTATCAAAGAGCAGATACAAAGTTGCAATACAAAACAAAACTGCAATATAAACTTCAAAACAACAACTGACAAAATCTTACTTTATCATCTAGGCTAGGGAACGAGATAATATTAAGGAAAAAATAAATGAACATGACAAAAAGAAATATTAGTGAAAATAGTTTTTCACACACTTACTTTTTTCCCCACCAGTCTTATTATTTCTGCTACCTGAAGGGCGCGCTCCCACCGCACTTTTAATTTACCTCTGGGGCGGAATCTGCCAATGCTTTGTCAATGCAAATGCGTGGATTCATGGTCTTGTGCATTTTTTCCAAGAATCCACGCATTTGCATTGACAAAGCATTGGCAGATTCTGCCCCAGAGGTAAAATAAAAGTGCGGTGGGAGCGTGCCCTACCGCACTTTTATTTTACCCCTGGGGCGGAATCTGCCAATGCTTTGTCAATGCAAATGCGTGGATTGTTGGCAAGACCATGAATCCACGCATTTGCATTGACAAAGCATTGGCAGATTCCGCCCCAGGGGTAAAATAAAAGTGCGGTGGGAGCGCGCCCTAAAACAGTTTTTTTTCACCCAAAAAATCACCCAACATTTTTGTCCTTTCTTGCGCTCTTAAAACAGGGGGTTTCACCCAAAGAATCACCAACGTTTTTGTTCTTTCTTGCGCTCTTAAACAGGGGTTTTCACCGAAGAAATCACCAACTTTTACTTTCTTTCTCGCTCTCTTAAAAAAAAAAACACTTAAAAAAAGTAACCAAAACATGTCCCTTTCAGTCAGTGTGTGCAATATACAAAAACAATTAAAGAACCATAGGAAGGAATAATAAGTATTAAAGACAGTGTATTAAACATTTATCAGTTATGAACTTTAGCTGTCACTCTGGACAGTGGAAGTGATACAATAGAACAATCTTACAAAAGTAACAATTAGGCCACCTTGAAAAAAGTGTATTCAAATGACTTAAGGTTCTGGAAAATTGTGAGCCAGATAAATGCGTAAACAAATTGCAAATTGCATGTAGATAACTATCAGCAAACACCAAAATTAGCCATTAAACAATTTCTTTGGCTGAAGTATACTCAAGGTATGAAAAATAATTCTGGAAAATTGTGGGCCAGATAAATGCCTGAAACGTGACATGTCATGTCGTTAACAAGCTGCAAACACCACAGTGCGTTCAATCAAGTTGACTTGAAGTTGAAAGTTGAGCTGAAGTTGCGCCGGATGCCTCGGATGGCATGGAGATTTCTGGCCCCAACTCATCCATTGCTTCCTGGGCTTGCTCTCTCCCGCAGTCATCATCATCCAAAGGGAATGGCGTCAGGTCCAGAGTCAGCATACGGCTCATGATGCAGTCAGCGATCTAGAAAGGAGGGATTAGATTAGTTTGCATTAAATAGCATTTGACTAAATTAGACTCGATTAGACTGAACTAGACTACATTTTATGGTGGTAGTTTGTGATGGTGGTAATTGAGTCAGTGTCAAAAACATACAGATTTGCCCCCCCCCCCTTGAAATCTCAAGATGTGGGGAAGAAAACACTTCACCACAAACTAGACTGAGTTTTAACCCATTAAGGGCGCGCTCCCACCGCACTTTTATTTTACCTCTGGGGCAGAATCTGCCAATGTTTTGTCAATGCTAGTCTAAATGCGTGGATTCACGCAAGAGCGGATCTTTCCGCCTGTCGCGCAGACCTTGCGTTTATCCGCTCTACACGACTTGTCCATTTGAAGCATAAAACTGCTGGAGGCAGGAGCTGATTTTCCCCCTCTGTCCAATCGGGTGAGTGGAAGGCGGACCGTCCCAAGACTCAGGAAGCACCATGGTGCTCAAGGCAGCAGGCGGTGCGGGCTACGGGGAGGGTCTTGAAAGTGAGTGACAGGTGGGTCCATAGGTGGGTCACTCCCGTTTTTTAGAATCCGCTGGCTGCAAAGAACTGTGGCCGCGCACAACCTGCGTTTAACGCTAGCCTAAGGCCTGAGGCTGATTCTACAGAATGTCATCTAAGGGCGCGCTCCCACCAAGAGTTGGCTGGCCGCTGTTAAACGCAGGTTGTGCGCGGCCACAGTTTTTTGCAGCCAGCGGATTCTAAAAAAACGTTGTGACGCACCTGTCACTCACTTTCAGGACCGTCCCCGTAGCCCGCACATAGAGTTAAGAGCCCGCACCGCTTGCTGCCTTGTGCTTCCTGAGTCTTGGGACGGTCCGCCTTCGACTCACCCGATTGGACAGAGGAGGAAAATCAGCTCCTGCCTCCAGCAGTTTTCTGCTTAGTCGCGGAGAGCAGATAAACGCAAGGTCTGCGCGACTAGTGGAAAAATCTGCTCTTGCGTGAATCAACGCATTTGCATTGACAATGCATTGGCAGATTCTGCAAACAGCGGCCAGCCAACTCTTGGTGGGAGCGCGCCCTTAATCAGTTTTTTGAAAAAAAAACGTCTGTTGCTATATCAGTGGTTCTCAAACTTTTTCATGTCAAGGACCCCCAAAATTATATGTATTTGGCCGTGGCCCCTCATCTGAAAATATTTTGTTCCAGGGACCCCCAGAAGCAAAAATTGAGTTACAAATGTTTGCTGTAAAAATATATATATTCAAAGATGTGCACAAATGTTCTTGATTTTTCAAAAATAGCAGATCTACAAGCTCGTAGCGCGGCACTCGGTGCTTGTATATCTGCTTGTATATCTGCTATTTTTGAATAGCAAAAGTGTAAAATAATGCTTTTTAGCTCAAATCCAAAAAGGACACAGATGCGTTCCAGGTCTTAATGGCTTAATTTATGAAGGTGGTGAGATCAGGCCTCAGTAATATCACAAACTCAGCATTAAAAGACTGATTGGATCATCTGCAAGTATTACTAGTATTGACATTGAGAGTAGTCGTGGTGGTGGTGGTGGTGGTGGTGGTAGTAATTGTTACTTACATCTGCGCAGACTCCCAGCAGGGCATCAGATCTACTGTAGAACTCCTCTTTGAGAGAGATGACGATGATTTGCATGTTCTTTTCGGACTCCTCCCTGATGAAATCTGTCACCTGGACACACACACACACACGCAAGTACACACACACACACATACACACACACACACACACACACACACACACACACACACACACACACACACACACACACACACACACACACACACAAGGGTCATGTGTACAGAGATGACGATGACTTGCATGTTCTGTCCTGAATCCTCCCTAAAATCTGTCACCTGGACACACGCACGCACACACACACACACACGCACGCACGCACGCACGCACGCACACACACGCACGCACGCACACACGCACAAACAGCACTGTATGCCATTGTAAATACATTTTCCTTAGATAAAGAGTCCTTTGCACAGCTAACAGCCGTCAGTAACCACATGTTAAACTTGCCTTGCGAATATTGGTGTTGTCCAGTGCTGCATCCACCTCGTCCAGCACAAAGAATGGAGCAGGACGAAAGCTGAGAGAAATAATTGATGTATCAGTGTAACAAAGAGCAGGAAATTCCTCAGACAATGCAATGAAGGAAGGTGACCGGCCTACGGTGTAACAACAGACCTGCCTGTGTATGGTACATACTGTATACAACTTTTAGTCAGAGGGCATGTCAAATTGAAGGACTGCAGTTTCTAAATAACATCGCTTATTCTGTCCTAAAGAGCTTCTAACTAAACATCTAGGAAAAGCGGTGACTCATTTCAGGATTCCCACATGATTTGCCACGAGAGTACCACAAGGCCACACATTTTGCGGCACTGTGAAAGGTAAACGAAAATAAGCAACTAATTGGCTAATTCTCGCTGTTCTTCAGAGATAAATGAGAGCTCATTGGCTAACTCTCGTGCATATTTGAGTCTGCCCCTAGGACTGATGAGAAAATCAATTGATTTGATTTAGTCTCAACAGTTTTAGCAGCTACTAAAACCGCTCTGAGTCAATGGGAAACACTCACACAAAAAAAGCCCTTAAACACACAAGTACATACACATACATTACATCAGTGGTTCTCAAAGTGGGCTCCGGCCGCGGACCCCCAGGGGTTCCAGGTGGTCCTCAGATACATTTGTTAATATAGCATAAAAATCAGTTTAACCACTTTTAACCCTATATACATCGCCTATTTGAAAATAGCCGATCTACAAGCTCACAACAGTCAAGATGCGACGTGTTGTGACCTTGACTCTTGATATTTTTTTTAATTTTATTTAGCATTTGGAATATTTACACAAATCTTGTATGGGGGTCCCTGGCACAAAACATTTTCAGATGGGGGTCTGCGGCCAAATACATATTCATTTGGGGGTCCATGACATGAAAAGATTTTGCTGGTACTCATGTATGGCGAAGACCAGAGCCAGCGAAGCGATGGTCTTCTCTCCTCCAGACAGGTTTTCCATGTCCATGGAACGCTTCCCTGGGGCCACACAGTTGTAGTTGATTCCCGCTAAATAGGGTTCGTCTTCGTTGTCTGCACTCAGATAGGCCTAGATGTGAGAAATGATTTACTGTTTATGTTGGTGCCTTATGTCAGAATAACAAATAACGGCAATGCCAGTACTGATGTGTTTATTGAATGATCATCAGCCATGGATTAAAGCAAAATAAAATCTCACGACTGAAATAGGTCCGAATATGCGATTTGTGAAACAGCGTGAAAGGAGCCCACACACACTAGCGCTGTGTTTGATAAACAATTAGCACAAAATGTAGAATGATGGTGTTTTGGTAGCCAATAGCCATACAGCCAACCAGTTGAAGAAATCGCAGATTGATGCTAAAGTCGGCCATACCAGCCCTGACAAAAAAGGATAGTCATTTTGTGTTTTAAAACAAAATGCCAGACGCCAGAGGGTTGCTTTCATGAAATATCTGAGATTATTAGGATTTTCTGGAAGAAAATCTTACTTTCCGACGACTTGACGAATATGCTATGTTTCGCAATGGTCACATAAAATCACTGATCATTCAAAGTCAAACGAACTTCAGTGCAGCTGTTCTGAATCTGACATAAGAAACCAACAGTAAAGCTTTTCATACAGAAGGCTCTGGTAAACTGCTTGCTAGCTGCATTAAGATACTTTAGATGGCGCCAAGTAATTCATTTTGAGAGTGAGCAGGTCCTACAAAGCTAAGTGGTCGTGCTCGTCACAAACACCCGTGCAAGAGTTGGGTAGACTTGAAATGTATTCTATGTGACGCGCATGGAAAGAGGGTTGGAATGGGCTGAACTTGAAGCATAGGGCGTGTTAAGTGTTGGTGTAACGTACATGGTGGAAAACACAAGTATATTATGCCATTGTGGTATATTTTTGGGACGTTTAGTCTCGGCAGTTACCCATTCAGGCCAATTCATTCTTGAAATATTATGGTTCTCAACTTGCTGTGTATGCGCTGGCACTATCATATGCATGTTTGAGGGTGTATGCATACTAGTGACCGTGTTTGTGTGTGTGTGTGTGTGTGTGTGTGTGTGTGTGTGTGTGTGTGTGTGTGTGTATTATCATGTGGTTTACTGTACCATGCTGAAGGCATGTGTTTACCTGTGCACTGGTGTTCTTGCAGAGTCTTTTGTATATCGGGTCGATGACGTTTTGCACGTGTTCAAAACACTTGTTGAACAATTCACAGCGCTGTGACTTGACACGATTATACTCCTTAGTGCATTTCCTGGCTTCCACGGTGCTTCCATCTAATGCTACGTATAAGAAACACAAAACACAGGGGGACAATTTTACGAAGCCATTTGCGCAGATGTGGTTTCATGCAGAGATGTGGTTTCATTTCCCTCATGCACAGAGCATGCAATTTACCAAACAAACACAGTGGTTTCAAAGTGCAGTTTCCCCATAATATACCTGAGACAGGTCCAAATGCAATCCCCTCTCTCATATGTAGGGTTCCAAAATGTCATGTCATGACATGTGGTCAAACAGCAATTATTTGCAGTCACACAGATGCTCCCAATTATATTTTTAGGTCGAATAGATCACATTTCTACCAAAATGGTCCCAATTTCGAGCCCTGAGTAATGTGGTATTAAAATTAACGTGATGAAAGGTTTATGATCCGGGTTGCGTCATAAGATCAGTCTGTTTCTATTAGCCTGTTTGACAGGGAAGCTTGTGGCTTACAAAAATAAACCAAAAATACACAAGGAAGGCATCCTCGCACATTTTAACCACATCGGGTGGTCTAGAGGAGTAATGTCAACTCCATAGACACATAAACACAAAAAAGTACCAAAGTCGTTGCACAGACTCTTTAAATCACATGCCAAAGCAAATCAAGCAAATCAAGCACATAAGTGATTATCATTAAAGAATGAATCAGAAATAAATAAAAACAGTCAGAAAGATAAGACTGAAGGAAAGAAAATAGATATAACCAACATACCCTCCTGCGCATCTTTGAACCAGGTTTTGACGTCTCTCAGCTTGCCTAAGGCTTTGAGATTGGGGGTACTGGTTTTCTGGAGAACCTGCTGTATGGAGGACTTTGCATCTCTCAAATTCTCCAACTGAACCTCCATCTCCTTCTCTTCCGCAATTATCTACAGTGCACGCACGCACGTGTGTGTGCGCACACACACACACACACACACACACACACACACACACACACACACACACACACACACACACACACACACACACACACACACACACACACACACACACACACAGAGAACAGAACAGATACAGACACTGTAAGTCTGGGGCAGCAGTGGTTTAGGAGGGTAGAGCATCCGTCTTGAAAAAGGAAGGTTTCCGGTTCCACCCCGGCTCATCCTGGCCGTGTGTCAAGGTGAACTTGAGCAAGACACTTAGGGCCCTATAATTGGCACTGCTATACCCGCACCCGCCGCCCACTAGCCGTGAAATACTGCCCACTACCCGTGAATTACGGATAAGGAAAAGTTTTTTTTATTTTGAATTGATGTAGATCTACGTCAATGGCGGTCAACGGTTGACCTATATCTACGTCCTTAGCAGGCAATGTGTTAATTCATTTAGACCGGGAAAGAATATGTAATTTTTTTATTTCTTTGGCTATTCAAAAATAGCAGATATACAAGCTCATAGTGCGGCACCGAGTGCCGCGCTGAGCTTGTAGATCTGCAATTTTTTTGTTAATCATGATGTTTTTTAATATATATATATATATTTTTTTTACTAAAATCTTTGCTTCTGGGGGTTCCTGGAACAACATATTTTGAGATGGGGGTCCGAGGCCAAATACATATAATTTTGGGGGTCCTTGACATGAAAAGTTTTTTTTCAAAAGACTGTTAGGATTTGAAAGACATTTGTAGAATCCCCAGAAGCAAAGATTTGAGTTACAAATGATGCTTTAAAAATAAATGTATTCAAAGATTTGCACACATTTTCACGATTTTTTTCAAAAATAGCAGATATACAAGCTCATAGCGTGGCACTCGGTGCCACGCTATGAGCTTGTATATCTGCCATTTTTGAATAGCCAAAGAAATCTAAAAATGACACACAGATGCGTTCTCTTAAAGGGTTAAAGGCCATGGCATCTGGCACGGTGATTGGTTTTATTATTGTAATGCCCAAACCACACCTCTGCATAATGTAACGGGTAGTGCAGGTGTTTTGTGAGTAAGGCAGGTGTCCCAAAATAGCAACTTTTGCACGGGAACGCCCCTTGCGCACTCCTAAATCCTCAAATAGTGGGCTTATTGGCGATTGTAGGGCCCTTTTAACCCCTAACTGTAACTGATAAGCAGGTTGGTGCCATGCATGATTTTCCTCTGCCGTCAATGTATGGCTGAATGTAAAGTACATTGTAAAGCACTTTGGAGAAAGGTGCTGTATATAAATGCAGTCCATTTACCATTTACATACACAAACAGGTAGACACAGGCAGAGACATATAGACACAGAAGTGCAAAAAGAGGTATACATACAGTACATGTACAGTACACACAGAAACACCAAAGGCTAACTTTTGCGTTCATCAATTAAGGTTGAATGAGTCCAAGAGATTTCAAGGACATTAACCCATTAAGACCGGGAACGCATCCGTGTGTCATTTTAAGATTTATTTGGCTATTCAAAAATAGCAGATCTACAAGCTCATAGCGCGGCACCGAGTGCCGCGCTATGAGCTTCTAGATCTGCAAAAAAAAAAAAAATCGTGAAAATGTATTTGTGCAAATCTTTGAATATATATATTTTTTACTTATGTTGCTATAATATCAGTGGTTCTCAAATGTATGTATTTGGCCGCGGACCACCCCATCTCAAAATATTTTGTTTCAGGGACCCCCAGAAGCAAAGATTTTAGTTAAAAATGTACATATAAATTCAAAGATTTGCACACATTTCCACGATTTTTCAAAAATAGTAGATCTACGAGCTTGTAGATCTGCCATTCTTGAATAGCCAAAGACATCTAAAAATGACACAGTCAGATGCGTTCCCGGTCTTAAAGGGTTAAGAACATTAAAAAGTGCTGTTGAAATACTTACAGTGAGCTCGGCTGGCAGGCCAGCGAAATCGATGTCGAGTGTTGCCTCGCGTAAGTAGATCTCGGCGCTGCCTAGAGCACTCCCCGATTCCTCGTCGAGCTGCTCAGAACAGATCAAAACGACATCGAGGAAAATCGTGAGCAGGAAGCAGCAAGTATTTCAAGATCCTATCCACACGTTGTTCCATGGTGTGGTTTAAAAATCACCTCTGTTTAATAAATGTCAAGCATTGTTCTCCCCCCCAAAAAAATGCCCACCCACCTGACACACTGCGCCACAGAGAACTTGAGCTTTATATACAGATATAAGATATTTTAATTGTTGCTATGGGCTCTATTATTTATATATCTAATCATTTCATACTATCAGAATCCGCTAGGCGTCCGGTGTTTTTCCGTTGGCCTCCTCACGACCCACCAGTAGTGCAATTGTCTCCAAACTTTCATGCTTTCAACTATCATGACTTTGATTTAAAAGTCAGATCGTTGCCCACATTTTGGGCAGTAGGCGCCTGGCTCTACTGTGTACATGCGCCATCTACAGGCAGCTACAGAGAACACATGCCCCCATTCACATCAACAGAGCTGTACTGGAGACTGAGCAGCTTCAGATTCCACACATGACCTCCTTTCAGGGGTAAGATGTAGATATGGAAGTTGTGGGCAGAGGGTATGGGGTGGGGCCCTAAGGGCTCTATTCACAGGCCAAAAATTCCCCGTTAAATCGGGATAATGGACCTGCGCCGCCCCAATAGGTTATTCTAGCACCTGCTCTACCCGTCACCATTATGCCGACGCCGTTATTTGCGCGTGGAGGTGTGTCCGTGGGCGTGTTGTTGCTATATCCCCCACATTGCAATTCTACAGACACACATGGGTACGGCTTGGGGACGGGGGATAGTGGATTCTAGAAGCACCCGCTGGTTTATAAAATCACCCGTCAAGTGCACACAGACACTACAATGGCTTTGTGCGTTGGACCATGAGCCGTGTTGCCAGCCTTGGAGAGAAATAAGCAACCGCAGTCGCAGGTCTATGAAAACAAAAAGAAGCAACTCTAAGGCCACATGAGCACTTCAAACTACTAACTAGAGCTTTCATATCCCCTAAATATTTCAGCCCGGCTCGACTAATAATTGACAAATTAGACCCAGCCCAGCCCATCAGTCATTTTTCTAAAGAAGCCTTATTTCTCATTAAATCTTGGTAATATATGAATGATCTGTGTGTGAAATGCGCTCTTTCTTTATACAAACCCATGCTCGCTCACTCTACCGCAAATGCCTCTCTCTCTTTGTACAACCCCATGCTCACTCTACCGCAAATGTGCTCTCTCTCTTCATATAAACCGATGCTCACTCTACCGCAAATGCGCTCTCTCTCTTCATACAAACCCATGGTCACTCTACCACAAACGCCACCACCACTCCCAGCGGGGTCATTTTGATTCTATGACGGCTGCCGTCTAGTTATCATCAGTGCCAGTGTTGTGAGGAAAAACAACTAACAAGCAACCAGGTCTAGGAAAACCAGCCCAAAAGAAGCGAGTCAAGCGACTATGGGCCACATGAGCACTCTAACATATACATCAGCTATTTGAAAATAGCAGATCTACAAGCTCACAACGCCTCCCATGCAAACGCTACGTTCATGACCCCCCAAAATAACCATATTTGAACTGGGGACCCCCCCATTTTGTTTGACTCGGTTCCACAGATAAATATTGTGAAAATAGCAGATCTACAAGCTCGCCAGGCGTTGGGTGCTCCATTGTGGTCTCGACCCACAGGTTGAGAACCACTGCATTAAAAGCTCCAAGCAAGTTACATGTCTAGTAGGCTATGTTGTTGACCACGTAATGTAATGTTTTTGGTTTAGTGATAGGCTACTCCGTGGCGCGCGCGCGCCTCATTGTGCTGTCCAAAATAACAGATCTGTAGCTGTCGACACGACATGATGCAGCGCCGTTGATAGCTTGTATGTCTGTTATTTTGGGTAGGTATAGGCGACGCACATACGCATCGCAGCAATGTGTCTGGATTTGAGAGGCTTTGATTGATGTAAACTTAAAGTTTAGCTCTGTTCGGGATTACTGAACAAAGGTGGATGATGAAAGATAACGGGGACAATATGGATGTAAGTTAACTTTAATTAACTGCGTCACTTCAGAGGAAACTATGGAGCAACTTCAGAGATGTTTACACACCCCTGGAATCCATTAGAACGGTGGAAATAGAACGATAACAGCCAACGTGAGTACATACTGTAGGCTATAGACCTTTCCTAAAACTGTCCAATTTATTATACCCATGTGCTACTGTTTGTCTGTGTACCACGTAGGAGCGTTGTCGCAACATGATGTAATTAATTATTTGGGAGCAGCCAGTGTGTACCAATAGTATACATATTTTAAATGGCTTTCATATACTATTCCGGATCTGACTAATATGACAAGCTTATTGTGAACACAATAGGCTACAAATTAATATAAAAATGTATTTGGATAAAATAAAAAAAAAGAAGGAAAACAAGCCCAATGTGGCTTATAATAATCAGACCAGGCAACAGTGCAGACAGGTAGATAGGCTAGAGCATATATTGGATCGGGATGACGGCTAGCGCAGTCTTCTCTTAAAGGCAATGGCTTCTGGCACGGTGATTGGTTTTATCATTGTAACGCCCAAACCACACCTATGCATAATGTAACGGGTAGCTCAGGTGTTTGGCGGGTCACGGGGGTGCCATAGAATACCGAATTTTGCGGGGAAACGCCTCTTGCCTAGTCCTTCATCCCTAATTAGTGGTTTGTTCAAATCTGGCTCTGAATAGAGCCCTAACTGCTTGCTCTGTAAGATTGGGGTTAGGGGGCCATGGGGTGTGGGCTGGTGGTTTGGGGGTATGGGGAGTTGTGGGTGTGGGGGGGTATATGGAGGTGGGGGAGTTGGGGGATACAGGGTATGGGGGGCACTGGTGGAAAAAGTACTCAAAAGTTTTACTTAAGTAAAAGTATCAATACTGCAATGTAGAATTACTCTGTTACAAGTAAAAGTCTGGTGTTCAAAATTTACTTGAGTAAAAGTACAAAAGTGTTGGTATCAAAATGAACATAAAGTACCAAAAGTAAGTACTCAAATGTTTGAAAATAGCAGATCTACAAGCAATTATGTTGGGGGGGCCTGGGCAAGTGAGGAGGGGCCTTCACGTAGGATGGGGCCAAATGCTTTTTTCTAGTATCGAATAATTATACATCGGTACCTGTACATCAGCGATGTCATCGATGCTCCCAGAGATCAGAGTGAGGTCCACACCCTGGATCTTACAGTCCAGCAGCAGGTTATGTCTGGCCAGAAACTTCTGTTCGAGAGACGTCTCTGTAGATATTTGCACCTTCTGCAGCTTTACCAGCTCACTGACAGATGCACATTTAGACACACAGGGAGGGGAAGAGACAGGTAGGGTACAGGACACATTTCCAGTTTAGATAGCATTCCAAATGAATATGTTAAATCCAATCGATAACTGCCGAGTGGGACAGTCACTTTGAAAAACAGAATGAGCGCAACTGCTAGTTGTGAGAAGGTAGAATTGTTCTTCATGAATAGCCAATAATATTTAATGATGAGAAAAGGGCTGCTGCTGTTCATAAAAATGTCGAGCTCAGTTTGTCACAATTTCTCAGGCTTTAGGCCGGGCTCGGGCCGAACTTTTGTCGGGCTGGGCCAGGTCGGGCTCACATTTTTAAGCCCGATGAAAGCTCTAGTCGTGATATTAGTAGTAATAGCAGCAAAAATATAAGTAAACTAGTACCAATAGTAGTAGCAATAGCAGCATAAACATAAGTGGCAGTCATAGTTATAGCAAACATGCAGCATAAACATAAGTGGTAGTGGTGGTATTTATAGGAGTAGCAATAGCAGCTATAACAGAAGTAGTAGCGGTGAATGATTATCACCTGTTAATTCCTTTGAAGTTCTTGGTGCTTTCGTCTAGCTGAGTCTTGGCATCAGACACCTCTTTTGCCTTGGCCTGTGAGCGGTTCTGGAGCTCCTGCAGTTTGTTCTGACTTTCCTCAACTGCCTCCAACAGCTTCTCCTCCTCCTGGGAGTTAAATATAAAAACAATGTTAAGCGTAAGTTAATCATTGGTTACGTTTAATTGCTGTTTTCAGCACAACACAAAGGATCAAATTGGACTTTGTGTGAAATAGTTTAAGGCCCTGCTGGTATCCCGTAGTTAAACATACCGTACGTATAATGTTAAACGCAAGTTTTACTATGTTTAAATTTAATATTTTCAGCACAACACAAAGAGTCAAATCGAACTTTGTGTGAAATAACTAAAAGTTATGCTAGTAGCCCCTATAGACTGTGGTGCTCCTTACACTCAACCGGTCCAAAGTGGTTTGAACGGACCTACCAACAAACATTTTAATTAAATGTTGCATTTAAGAGGGAACTTTCAGGATGAGCTTGTACATTGAAGGACTGATATAAAAACAAGAAACCTATTTCTCTTAAAAAAAAAGGAGGTGGAGAAGGTGGGGGACCATGGGCCCTATTTTGGGCCGAAGTTGCTATACCCACTATTTGGGGATTTAGCATGGCACAAGGGGCGTTTCCGTGCCAAAGTTGCTATCTTCCGACACCAGCCTTATACCTAAAACACCTGCGCTACCCGTTACATTATGCATAGGTGTGGTTTGGCCGTTACATTAATAAATCCAATCACCGTGCCAGATGCCATTGCCTTTAAGACCAGGCTACCAGATGCCATTGCCTTTAAGACCAGGCTACACAAGCCGTTATCCCCAGTGCTATCGTACCCTCTCTCCCTCTCTGCCCATGGAAGAGCGAAGAGGCAGGGTAGCGGGCAGTGCCATGGGATAGTGCAGGATGGAGAGTAGGGCCCCATGTATTTTATCTTAAATAATGTGTTTTACCTCCTTCTGCTGATCTATTGCTCTGTCCTCTTTGGCAATTGTCTTCTCAAGGGTCCTTTGCCTCCTCTCGTGTTGCTCCACCTGCTGTTGCATGTACTCCAACTGGGCGTTCAGACATCCAATCTGGCCATCAAAGTCCAACCTAGAGTACAAATAAGACAAGACAAAACAAGATAAGACAAGGCAAGATATAACTTTGCTAGTTTGACCAATTCAAATACTCTTTAATCTAAAAATGATCTAATATCTATTATTACTGTAGGATTTACTATGCCCGATTTATACTTGCATATCTTCTTTTTTTTTTTTTGTAATTAAAGTATTTATTCACTTTTCAACAAATAAACATGACATAACATAACAGACAAAGACCAACAACACAACAGTACAAATAAATTTATGTATTTTATACTAGATGCATATCTAAAAGCTCACAACACTGTTGTGAGCAGTTTGGCTATATTCAGTCCGCAACACCGGCACATCACTATGTGTGAGAATGACATGGACTCTATGGCATCAAAATTACTGAAATCCTTTATGCCAGGTGAAATGAAATTCGGAGATATTACGTTCATTAGAATAGGACGAAAGTGAGGTGACAGTGACCTTGACCTTTGACCACCAAAATAGAATCAGTTCATCCTTGGGTCCAAGTGGATGTTTGAGCAATTCCCTCAAGGCATTCTGAGATATTATGTTCACGAGATATGGACAACCCAAAACATAATAACTCCGGCCATGGCTATCACCGGTGGAGGCATAACATTTGAAAATACGTTACTGTAGCTACACCGAATGAATGAATGAGAACCATGAAGACTTTGCTAATAAATATTAAGTTACAATAGATATTAAGTGAGAGGTGACGGTACCGTTTCTGGTCCAGTTCTGCTTGCTCTTTGAGGTGCTCCTGTTCATACTGCCTGATGTTTTCTATGCCAATCTCAGCACAGAAGTCAGCAAACACAGTGTCCTCCATCTGAACACACATACAAAGACACATATTGAACACAACCACTCACACCCATATAGTACAAAAACACATATAATTTAGAAGAATATGTTTTTTTTTTAAAATCTATATTGGGTAAAATTTTAAGGTAATATGTTTTTGTTCTAACAAATGGCTGTAATCCAAAATCATATCCAGAAACGCTTCATTTGCCAACTAAGTACAATAAATACACATCAATTTGACTTGGTAAAGGTCCATACACACTGGGAGTGTTTTTTCATGCAATTGATTCACCTGAAAATATATGGTTTAGTTATTTGTTTTTTAAGTATATTGCGTGCCGATAAATGAACGAGTATGTTTCACATTTTATTTATAACCGTTTATTCATCATGCTCCCGGGTATACAATAACACACAAGGAAGACAGACGCCAGTCGGCAGAGAGCATCAAGATTACTCAATTAGCAAGACAGCACAGAAGATAATAGTCAAAACAATGCTGTACCTGGTTGATTGTGTCTCTAGTGCTCTTTCGCACAGCTTCCTTCTTCTCCACATACTCCTGCTGCATCAGGATGTCTGCCTCCTGGTTGGCCAGCAAACTATCCAGACGGGACCTCTCCTGCAGACAGTACCGTACCCAAAAGATTGACTGGGTGTGGGGGTAAGTATTGTGTATTATGTTGATGTGGGTGTAGTGTTATAACAACTGTACACATATTAAGTCAGCAAATATTGTGTATTCACTGAAACAGTCCCCCAAAATACTTAACACAAATACTGTGCCACGAGACATTGTCAAATCAATCCACCCATCCACTGTGTGCATCACACCAATGTGCCTGCCCCAAAATAGGGCCCTAAGTGTGTAGCTGTGGGTTTTACCGCTTGGCATTCTGGGATTTTGGTTTTGCGGAGGTTGTCCAGTTCAGTGTTGGAGTATTTGAGTCTGGTCTGACACCCTTGAGCCTGAACCTGGACCTGTTTCAAGGCAGGCTCCTTCCTCCTCAGCTTCATCAGTCCCTGTAAGATTAAATTGGCAAAATTATAAGTCTATACGGATAACTGAAGGTTTGTCATGACATTGGTTGATACTGATACACAATGATTTTGTTTCAACATAGTCTGGAAACCAGACGAATCTGCCAGAGCTAAAAGAAAAACGCAGTGATATTAGTCTGACCATGCCAGGTTACAGTAGTTTCAACACACTTTTTCCACTGCCCCCCTGTACCGACTAGTCAATTGATCACTCAGACAACCCACTGACAGTTTGACTTAGAGTATAAGTCAACCTGTCAGTGGGTTGTCTGAAATAAAAATCTTATCATCGTCGTTTATGATTTGTAGTATTTTGTTCTGCCCCCAAAGTAGCTGTGTGTAAGGGTCGTATAGTTTTTATTCCAATGAGGTTAACAATCCAAGACAAAAAATGCTTCTAAATATCAGTATAGACAATTATGTGTGTTTTTTTTTACAATTCATTTGTTTGCTTACTTAAATGTTTAATCAAATCAAAGTTTTTCAAATGAATTTGACATTACTTTTAGTCTGTTTCATGAGCTCCGGCACCTAATAATTTACAAATTAAGCACTGAGTACAGGCACATTAGAAAAATCACATTAAAATAACACGAACTATTTTCCTATTATTCATGACCTGAAATTTTATCCGTGGCTGGTATTAGTCAGTGAGCACTACAGTATTTTCTTCTTGTTTCCTTTTTTACGGTTTCTTGTAATATTCTGACAGTATCAAATGTACATTTCTTAACATGGACAATTCATTCTCTATTCTATTCTATTTTTAGCATTTCTCCAAATAATCAGAATAATCCTAGAATAAATACCTCACCCATCCATTGGTCTAGGGATTTGGGAATTCAAAATAGTTTGCTGTGCTACTGGGCCCAAGAGATTTGTTTAAATCCCTTGACTCACACGTAGCTCTGCTGTCAGCTGGTCCTTGCGTTCCTTCAGTTGTTTCATGTCCTTCTCATCCCATCGCATGGCTCTGCTCCGCAGGTCACTGGAGCCTCCAGAGATCACCCCTGACTTGGAGAACATGGTGCCATCCAGAGCTACCGTCTGCAGGTAAACGCAGAGTGACTGTGGTCAGATAGAGCTGCATAATATACAGTATAACAAAAAATATATAAGATACTCACTATTAAGATATCAAATATACTGTGTTATTTTCAAAGTTCACTGTAAGGGAAAAATTATTAGCCATGCCTTCTCTATCTTTCCATCGCTTCCCCTTTTACAGTACCTTGATCAGGCCCAGCTGTGTGTGTGTGTGTGTGTGTGTGTGTGTGTGTGTGTGTGTGTGTGTGTGTGTGTGTGTGTGTGTGTGTGTGTGTGTGTTTCCCCCCCATTTTCTCCCTGACGTTGCCAATTCCCCACATGTGGTCCCTGCAGTCCCTGGCCTGGGGAGGGTGTTGTAGACAAACAATATGCCTCCTCCAGTACAATACCCATGGACTCACCAGCCGCTTCTATTCACCTGACAGCGAGGTGTTTCCCCGGAAAACCTGTACAAAAGTATGTCTTACCCAGATCATCTGAACTGGCGCCCTGAGACAAACCACGAGATCCCTTGCTTAATACCCATCCGTGAACATTGCCAATTATGCTTGTTGGAACTCCGGCCCAAGCCAGAGCTACTGGGAATTGAATTCCATTCTCTGCATTGGTGGACGTGTGTTTTTGATAAAAAAAAGTCTTATTAAAAAAAGACCCAAAAAAAGGCACACTGACAACTTAAATTAGTCTGTCCAGCTTGATCTAAACTTAACATTTAGATTTACATCATACCTTTTTTAAATAATTCTTTAGCACCTGATGGGAACAAAACTTCTTGACATCGGTTCATCTATTCTGCCTTGTGACTTTATCCACTACGCATCTGACAGGTTGAGAATGATGGAACTGCTATGACTGGTAATGCAGTATATACCATGGAAACTGATATAAACAACAGAATATGTTGCTCTTGTATGAGAGATTAGGTTGTCATAGACTAAAACTAAACTAAGCAAGGGTTCTTTAATGTTGTCTGTGCGGCGAGTCTCCCCAGAAAGTAGCATTTGGCTGGTACAAATATGTACCAAACAAATGCTGGTACATATTGACTCAATTTGACAAGTAACCACACATAACTCAGAGGACATTTTGCATTTACATGCATTGGCTGGGTAAAGAGCAAGAATCCAGTACATTTTTGAATCCACAGAATTTGTGGCCAGTGGCGAAAAGTGGAGTGGAGGTAAAATTTCCGGCCCTACACAATAATGTCTATGCCAGTGGTTCTCAAACTTTTTTGATTTCAAGGACCCCCATAACTGCTAACTCCATTTGGTTCCATTTGTACACTCAAGAGTTAGAGACCTGTAAGGGTCCATTTGGAACCCCTTCAAGGGACCCTGAGAGTCCCTGGACCCCACTTTGAGAACCACTGGTCTATGCAATGCCGATGAGAGCGTGTCCATCCATGCTGGTGTTACCTTATTGCGCTCTGGGCCGCTGAACGCCACACTCTGGGCGTCTCTGATGGTCTCGCAGACCAATGCGTTGCCACAGACAAACTGCACCACCCTCTTCAGCTGGGAGGCCATAGGACCAGAGACACATTGCACCACATCAAACACCAGCTTGGCTCCCTCGATCTCCCTCAGACGCTCGTTAAGAGGAGTGACCTGGGCAGTCACATTCCATTTCAGACACGGGAGAGACAACAGAAAAGAAACAAAACAGTGTTGGTTAGTTAAACAGTCAGATAGTTAATGAGTCTGCATTTGAGGTACAGTAGCAGTGTTACCATGGCTACTTTAGCTGAACTATAATTCATCCTGGAACTTGATCAAATCTTCCAAACAAAAATGTCCTTTTTACACACATGCAATAACCATTCTACCCGTTATACCCATTGTCTGAGTACCCTGTTGTACCCGTCTGACAGTCTGTGTCCCTTTTATGCACATATATGGAGACCAGACAGCAATTTCAGCTGTACTGCACTTCTGAGCTCAGACCAGAGGAAACTACAAAGATGATAACATTGTGTTTATAGGTTTGTGTTTATATACAGGGACATTTATTTACTGTAGTTTGGGGGATTCCTGTTTGCTGGAGATCTTAGTTTTCCAACATGAAATGCTTCTGAAAATGAATGAATCTTGTGCAAATGGCAATGCTAAAAGTGGGATAATCCATTTCAACAACCTTTTTTCTTCTTTTTTTTTTACGGCATTCTCTATAGCAAATTTGTTAAACAATTTCTGAGCAATTCAAGATCCCTGTTTTATTCTTTTACATACATCCAGGAAGTCGATGGGTAGGAAGGTCTGAGCCTCGGCTCTCTCCGACTTGATGAACTGGATACAGTCTCGGGCTGTTTTCTCTGTGGTCACCACGATGGCGTTCATGTAGCGGCCGAAGACCTTGGTGACAGCCAACTGGTACCTCCTATGAATGGGATTGCACAGCTCCACCAGACGGCCAAACTGAAAAATGTTAAGAGTAGATCAGATCTTCAAAGTTTAAGTGTTACTTAACAATGCCTTAAAAGCTCAGTTTTTGAGTTATCAAATATTCATGTGAAGTGCGTCTCTCACCACAGCGTCAGGATAAAGCCTGCGGAGGCTCTCTAGCACCTCTTTGTGCTGCTGCTGCCGTCGACTCTCATGGGTTTCATCCCCAGCTTCCCTCAGCTCCACCACAATGTTTCCCAGCTCCTGATTCACCTCATCGCTCCTCTGACGGCCACGCTGCAGCTCCTCGCTTAAGCTCACCTCCTGTTGACAGTACTCCTCCAGAGATGTCCTGAGACACACACACGCACGCACACACACACATGAACACAATTACATGTACAGTACACACAAACATACAGTATATGCATGCACACACAGATAGGCACACAAATGTGCACATGCAAATGTTCTTTGCAGTAATTATAGGTAATAGGTATTTTGATAGTAGCAACAGTTCACATTGTGAGCACTAGGCAGTATATTCTCCCATATGTTTTAATGAACAATACGAATCAATATCAACATATCAACAAGAATAGTCTTTGTTTCATTGTATCTCTCAACAACGTAAATTAATCGCAATCAAGGTAAAAGTTTTAAATAATCGTCACATAGATTTGAAGTCATATGGCCCAGCCCTACTTTATATGCATTTACAGTATTTACTGAGACTAGATTAGGTATATTGTTCTGTTGTGTCAACAACACAATTTAGTGATAACGTGAACATACTGTATGGAAATATACTGAATATCAGTGCCATTGTGCAATATCAGTAAAAAGGTTGGCTTGACAAGGACAGTCATACTTGCAGGTCTTGGTGTATTCCTCCAGTTTCTCTGCACGCTTGGTTAAGTCCTCAAGCTGGCCCTGGTTGGCCTTGATAGTCACCTGTGTGTAAAGAAGGTTAACAGGATCTAGCTGTAGGGCTTGCCAACTAAGGCAATGTCCCTGATTATCATCTTGATCATGGGGATAATTTCTGTTTATTGCAATTTCTGTACTATTTTCTAATTACATTAATAACACTAAAACAGTTTATTATTAAATTAACTTCATAAACTACTGATGCTTTACTTGTTCTTTATTTGTTTGTGTGCTCTATTAAATTGTGCCATTTATCTATTATTAATAATATTGTTGGTACGGCGACTGAAATTGAATACCTGCAATTCCTTCTTCTTGCGCTTGTCAAAGGAGATCTTTTCTTGGTTGGACTTAACATCCCGCTGCAGTTTGTCAGCCTTCTGACTGAGTACGGCCCCCTGCCTCCTGGACATCTCCTTCAGCTGTTTATATTGCTCCAGCTACAACAGAAGGACACACAATAGTCTTTTTAGAACAGACTTTTCTTTACTTCGATGACAGAGTAAGGTAACCATGTGGTTTGCCACAATATAGATGGATGTCATGTTATACATTGACACATCATGTAAAGTCAGGCATAATAAGAAATCTAGGGGCAGTGCCCTGGTAAGGGTCCAAAGGGCAAAACATCTGAAAGCGTCTTAGTTTTCAGCAATTCAAGGAGGTAGAACAGAAATACCATACTACTTCGACTCACCAAACCAAAGACTTTATACATGCACTGTAAAGTAAATTCACACACTGTAGCAACCTAGTTTCAACCATGAGCATTATTACAACAAAAAATTACAAAATGTAAAATCTAAAAGTAGTTGCTACAGCAAGCATTATGATGACAATACAGTATGTACTCTACATAGCGTTACGTCGTGATCCGATGACGGATATTATGGGCTTATGTTGCCCATAATGTTAAAAGGTCTGCCCAGTTTTAGCACGGTGGGATTCAGAGTGTGGCCCCAAAGAATGAGTCACACTCAAGCCAGGCACTGGCTCGCTTGTGGAGGTAGTTTGTGATGTAGACGCACGAAGGGCACTTAAGGAGGGTGTCCCTAGGGGCGTATGCGCTCGGTGGGCAACTTTCATTGAAATGAGTGGGTGTGCCCTCTCCAGAAATGATATAGCTCTACGGTCACACTGTGGAACACAGGAAACAGCAAGGCACTACACCACAGTAGTTTGACGTGCGAGCGAGGGAATACTTTCTGGGGAGACTCGCTGCACAGACAGCATTAAAGAACCCTTGCTTAGTTTAGTTTTAGTCAACCTGATATTTCAACCTGATATTTCATACAAGAGCAATCCGAAGACCACAGCATTGCAAACAATAAGTCCATAAGTCCTATCTATAAACGGAAATGTCAAGTGAAGAGGTTTGGAGTGTGGCCTGGAGAGTTAGAATTAGGAACAACTAGACCATACCCGGTGAAGGGCGCAGACGAAAGCAGTTGCAAACTTGGGGATATTGCACGTCCTGTAGCGCGGTCCCGCCGCGGGTCCCCCCGCAGCACCCCCCGCGGTCACCCTCCCCACGGGCAACCCCCCACACACACCCCCGTCGCGGAACCCCCCGGGTCCCGTCGCAAACACACACACACACACGGCCGCGGAGGCGAGTGTTCTGTGTGTGCAACAGTGTAACGCTGTGGGGCTGTAGATGCTACACATGCGCACACACACACACACACACACACACGGGCAACAGTGTGTCGCGGCTGGATTGGATGCGACGCATGCGCAGCAGACGAAGACACCACAGACGAAGACACCAAGACGGACAGACAGAGGTTACTCAAATTATAGGAAGATACAAGGGGTTAGCTGCTTAGCTAAAGGTAGCCATATCAGGTGCACCGGGCTGTAGAATGAACAAAGTTTACTGTCAAATCAAAATGCCCTGAAACCTAGACAATGAGAGCCACATCACTAAGTAATGATTTTAAGACCATGGGGTTCTGAATAGTTTTCATTCTACTGAACTAAATCAAGGCTGTCGTGTATGTATTGTACATATCGTCTGGATTTCCTGCAATAGATACAGTGATGGGAGATACTGTATAGTGATAGGTAGAGTGGGAGCTAGTCATACAGTACAAACAATGCTGTGATAGAATATTGGTTATGGCAAGACACTAAATGGATGCTGTTTTCAAAGGAAATACAAAAAGCTATTTAATATAGAACCAGACTAACACAGATTGGTGGTTCCACCCCAAACTTCACCTGCTCTTCCCCCAGCTCAACGTCTCTGTCCTGGGCTCTTTCTCTCTGGAACTGCTCCTCGTTGCTCCTCCAGGCCCTTTCCACCTCTGCCACCTCTTCCCTTCCTTGGTGCAGCTCCTCCAGTTTCTTGCTCCTCTGCCCTTGGGCCTCCTGCAGGGACGAGCGCGCCTCCTTCGCCTTCTTGAGGTGATGGGAGGAGTTGACCTTGGTCTTGGTGTACTGTGACTGACATACTGATAGTGTCTGCTCCTCAGAGCTAAGAAATAAAGTGATCAATTGATTTGGTGACATCGACATTTCTCAGTTCTACAACTATGTACAACATCCACACATATTAACAGCTATAAAAAAGAATTACCGTACAAGTTTACCAACAATGCTTTTTTTTCATACTCTCACTGTACTCATCATTAATATAGATTTCACAAAATTCACAAAAAACCAACCCCCATTTTAAATGTCTGACATCTTTTTTAAGCAAGATCATCTACCATAATGTGTAACAGCACTTTTATGGCAATTTGTTGGCAAAGTACCTCTTTGTTTTTTTTTACCATTCTCTTTAAGACCGATGTGCATACCACTGAAGATCTTGTAAAAATAAACATATTAGTAGTGGATACATGATTTTTTGTTTTGATTTATTTACATGTTTTTGATTTGCAAATGCACATATTGACTTGTGCAAATGCACACTGAATGTATAGTGAATGTGTAAATAGATCTGCAGACTTGTAGATTGATGATTCTTTTTGTTTGTTTATTGATTTGCATGTACAGTAGCAGATTTGCATATTTGAACATAAACTTGCTTCACAGCCCTTGTTGACAGCCAGACTCAAAACTCACAAATGAATTACACAAGTGTAATGGAACCCATTTATTTCTGTTTTGTTAAATGCAAAGTCGATGTACACATTTGCAAATCTAACTATTAACTATTATTTTCAAAGCAATGTGAAAGTTTGTAAATCAATCTACAAGTTTGCAAATTAATTAATTAATTTTTAATAAATATTCAATTCAATGTGAGTTTGCAAATCTCTTTACACTTTCACAAATCAATGTGCACGTTTGCTGATCTGTTCACACATTAACCCATTAAGACCTGCAGGCCGATTCTACACAATGTCTTCTAAATCCTTTTTTTTTTTTTACTTATGTTACTATGTCAGTGGTCCTCAAACTTTTTCATGTCAAGGACCCCCAAAATGATATGTAATTGGCCGCGGACCCCTATCTCAAAATATTTAGTTCCAGGGACCCCCCAGAAGCAAAGATTTGAGTTATAAATGTTCGCTTTTAAAAATATATATTCAAAGATTTGCACACATTTTCACGATTTTTCAAAAATATCAGATCTGTTAAAAAAATGAATTATCCTTATCCTTATCCTTATCTACAAGCACTTGGTGCCGCGCTATGAGCTTGTAGATCTGCTATTTTTGAACAGCCAAAGTGTAAAATAACGCTTTTTAGCTCAAATCAAAACATGACACAGATGCGTTCCAGGTCTTAATGGGTTGACGACGCATAAAGTAATAATCTCCCACCTCAAATCTAATCTCAAATCCACTCACCGTATGTCCTTGTCGATCTGCTGCAGCTCCCTGTTGTGTCGCCCATGTTCCCTCTTGCTGGTCTTGATCCGCACGTCCCAGTCATCCAGGGTGACTGTCATATCATTCACAGATTGCTGCCTCCCTGTCATCGTCGTGTTCAGAGTTTCGACCTCCCTCTTGTTGCAGTGCAGCTGGAAGAGCAGGAGGTGCAGGTTGCTCTGGTCCAAATCATCCAACAGTGTCTGGTACACCTTGGCCTGGAAGGTAAAGCAAGAGGCCTTGTTGCACTCTGTTCATACACAGACTAATACTGTATGTCTCTTATGCTCATCTCAGTCAAATCTACCAGCTTTGTCACTAGATCTGGGCAATAATAAACGCATTATAATAATATTCATGCACCATATTGCGATATTTCAGACAAATGACGAAAGGAACAAACAGCCATATCAGTAATAACCTAAAAATAGAAGAGAACTAGTACTACAGTACTACTAGTTGTATTAATAAAGACTTAATGACAGGTCTTGCATCAGAGTGCCTCAGGGGTATGTTTTGTCTACAGTACTACTTACTTTTTACAAGGCACTAAATAGTTTAGCTTCTGAATCCATACAGTATCTCATATGAGTCTCATATCTGCCCACTGCCTATACACCAATATTTGTATATCTTTTAATATGACGTGCACTGAGGTTAACCACTTAAACCCCTCTATTCTGAAAGTAAAACGGACCTGAGTTACAACTGTACTTGTACCGCTTTTTTCCGTCTACACAAAATGCCTTTGCCAAAAATAGTCAATCTAAAAGATCAAAAACACGATGCGTTGTGAGCTTGTAGATCTGCAATTTTTGGTGAATCTTCCCCGAAGAATAGGCATGCTGGGGTTCAAGTGGTTAATTTGTATGAAATCTGCATGCTATACAAATAAAACTGACTTGACTTGACTGATTTACCACTTGTTTCTCCTCCGACAGTGTTTTCTTCATGAGAATGGCTTGCCTCTTGTTATTCAAATCCACTCCAGTTTTGTCTTTAGCTTCCAGCATGGCCTTTTTCAACCTATCATACTCATCAACCAGCTCGCTGGACAGGCTGATCCTCTCAAAAATCTTGGTCCTCTCTTTGGGGTTCAGCATGGCGATGGACTCCACCGCTCCCTAGTGGAGACAAACACATGTAGATGAGGTCATTTAGGGAATAACATATTTGTAATGAATGGGCTGTCAATTTTAATTTGTAGTTAAAACTATTTTTCAAAACTGGTGAATTATTAAACGTGTTTAGTGTAGCTAACAACATCAATGCGCACATACACACACACACACACGCACGCACACACGCACGCACACACTCAAGTTTGAAGTCATTGAGATTCGGGTGGACAAGTGAATGAATAAACACTATCTTTGAAAGATTGTCACCTTTATAAAATAATCGGTTCCGTAATGTAGAAAAAGACATAAAACACATTGTTTTCCGATCTCTTGTTTGTCGATGTGCAGACTATATAATTAGAAGTAACTAAAGAGCACAGAGAAATATTCTGGCTGGGCAGTATGGGCTGTCATTGCAACAACTATTAGTGACAGCCTAAGTGACAGTCTCACGGAGAAAGAGAACATCATTTCAAAACGTTATCACCAGTGTTAACACTGGTCCAACATAGTAACACAAGAAGGGTGTATGTCAGGGGCAAACAAAATGTCCATTCATGTTTTGTCTGGACAAAAAGATGAGTGAGTGAGATGACTAGTTTAGTTTAAGCGATGTCATGCTTACCTGGAATACCAGGCAGTTCCTGGTCTTTGAGAATATGCCAATCTTCTGTAGCTCCTCCAAGTATATGGCCAGTGTCACAGGTGAATCGTTAATGTGATACACAGTGGCGTCACCTGGAAAATACATTGTACGGCAGTCAGACAGGTGTACCAGCATTGTTTAAAAGAATATAATAATACTAATAATATATATTTTTTTAAGTTGATATTGTATGACAGTTGAATATACGTAGGTAGCCTACTGGTTTCATGTAAGTGTCTACTACAGTAACTGTGTAATAGGGAACAGGCGACATTTACAATAGGGCTAAACAATAGTATCGTGATTTTAGTAATACAGTTGCAATGCATTTCACAATATATGATTGGTTTGATTTAATTCAAAGCCACCTGGTGTGAAATTAAATTAAACACATGGTCCCAATTGAAGAAAAGCATGGAGCCAATCAAAATGTCTCTACTGCTCCAATACCATTAACCATTTAAACCGCATATATTTTGTCAAACTGGGTCCCACAGGGTGGATGGTTCGTTAAGCAGTATCATGGTATCAGTATCAATAAAACTTAATGAGCCTTCTTTTTTCCCTCAACAGCAGCAAATCTCTTGGATAGGAAACAAGCTCACAACACATTGTATTGCAATGTGTTGTGAGCTTGTAAACAGATCTGCTATTTTAATCCTCCCCAGAATAGGTACGCTAGGGTTCATGTGATTAAAGCCCCCATCCGGCTCTCAGTAGTTTTCAGTGTTTTAGAGCGGTTTAATGTTTTCCAGTACCAACATTTATACATTGATTCCAGAGCCACCATGAACCATTTCTGAAAATAAAGTAAATAATTCTAAGCTCCTCTTGAAATACTTGGCTGAAAGTGACATAATGGTCATCCATAGACAGTGACTGGCTACTTGGTTACTGTTTTGTATTACATTTTATGTCCTATGTACTGTAGGTGAAGGTGGAGGAGAGCAATCTTCCACCTCAAAACCACTTGTGTCTGTGCTTTTTGTTTTTCACTTGACCTTGAACATCCACATCGTGGGAACTGAACAAGTACACCTGGTTGCCATAGCAGCATAATGTACAATTTCCAACCGCAACCATACATACTGTAGTATAACTTTTTGTAAATATATATTTTACCCTAGATTTTGCAGCCACATCCCCCAAACTTAAGCACACACAAAATGGTTTGTGTGTGTACTGTATATCGTGATTGATAACATTGCAATATTAGTGTAAAATCTTAAAAGAAATATGTCAATTAACAAGTCTAAAGTTGCAGTATCAACATAATACCAATTATAACACCGTTATTCCCAAGCTTGCATTTTGATTGGTTGAGAGGCTTTCTAATGAGGGCTTAGGCTAATATGTCCCAAAACAGCATTCAGACCATCTATAAACGTATCACTCTGCCTTATTAAACGTATTAGACCTGTACTCTAGCAAAGGCTGTCAGGAACAATGGGGGGAGAGGGGGGGGATTATAATGAATTTCTCAGATCTATTGGTTTTGAAATTTGTATAAATGTCAATGTTAATGACAATGAACCTAAAACAGACGACCAGCCTACACTTAAAATGCCCCAAAGAGGCTGAATCAGCAGTTAATCCCACTTACACGATGACCTGGATACACTAGAAAGGAAAAGGATTGAAGGAATATTGTTTCTTTGTGGAAGACTTCCACAAAGGAAGGAGGAATAATAATGGTTGTTCTATACCATGAGATATTGACACTGGTGTGCTGATCTACAGCACTGTGCCTTTGACTCCATAGTAGTCCATACCTAATGTCCACAGCACACCAGTGCACTGCTAATATACCATGAAAAGCACTCCATCTTAATTGCTTAACCCATTAAAACCGGGAAAGCATCTGTCATTTTAAGATATCTTTGGCTATTCAAAAATAGCAGATCTACAAGCTCATAGCGCGGCTTGTAGATCTGCTATTTTTCTAAAATCTTGAACATTTGTGCGAATATTTGAATATATATATATTTTTAAAGGGAACATTTGTAACTCAAATCTTTGCTTTATGGGGGGGGGGGGGGTCCCTGGAACAACATATTTTGAGATGGGGGTCCGCAGCCAAATACATATCATTTTGGGTGGTCCTTGACATGAAAAGTTTGAGAACCACTGATATTGTAGCAACGTACGTTTTTCAGAAAACTGTTAGGATTTAGAATACATGTAGAATCCCCAGACGCAAAGATTTGAGTGACAAATTTCACTTTAAAAGATATATATATATATTCAAAGATAAGCCAAAATTTTCAAAATGTTTCAAAAATAGCAGATCTACAAGCTCGTATATCTGCTATTTTTTGAATAGAAAAATGACACACAGATGCGTTCCCGGTCTCAATGGGTTCAACACAGTTCAGAATCTAAAAACAGATGTGGTAAACGTTAGTAGATTGACCAAAATTAGAAAACATTAAGCTCACCTAGGATACTCCGGCAGAAGTGGAGCTCCACATCACCAGAGGAGAGAACCATGGTGACTCGGGCTGTGTTGGACACGGGCCTTCCTATGTTGGCCCCGTGGATCAGGTCCTTGGTGTGTTTCACCCGGAGAGAGGCGATCCGCTCGCCCATGACGAAGCCCAGGGCGTCCATCACATTGGACTTGCCTAAAAACAATTTTCTCAAATGATTAAAATAATTCAGAGCCCCGAAGGGAACACGGAGTAAAGAAAGAAATTACATTAAGGTCACGATTTACTGCATATGAGCCCATGAAATGCTACTTTGTGAATGATATACATTTTGTTCCTTCATTTTAGTGTATAGTGTTTATAATTCCCTCATTTTGGCTAATCAATCCCCTGATATCTCTGCCCAACCCTTTACACACCCTCACTCCACCATCATACCTCCCTGTGTGTTTCTGGTGGTTCGTAGAGGGGCCACAATTAGGGCCTGTATTATCTAGACGTAACGCACTGTGGATAGATATTATTGTGTGCTCTCTCTCTGTGGGCGGTGGTCTGGTGCTCTGCCAGAGGATGGAGCATGGTGAGGGTGCAGGAGAGAGAGGCTGGCAGAGAGAGCAGGTACTGTGTGTGTGTGTGTGTGTGTGTGTGTGTGTGTGTGTGTGTGTGTGTGTGTGTGTGTGTGTGTGTGTGTGTGTGTGTGTGTGTCCTGAGGTCGATTCTACAAAATGTCTTCTAAATCCTAACAGTTTTTTGGAAAAAAAAATGTTGCTACATCAGTGGTTCTCAAACTTTTTCATGTCAAGGAGGACCCCCAAAAGTATATGTATTGGTATTAACTCAATGTCCGTTCCAGGACTCAGAAACCAAATTGGAGCTCCGTGATATTAGGGCTGAGAACCACTGAGACTGCAAAAGCATATCATGACATTTACAGTTCCAAATATTCTCCTAGCTAAAATATTGAGAAATGTTTCGTGTAATGCTGTTCAGTTAGTTAGTTAGTTAGTTGAACCCAGTGGTGGAAAGTAACTAAGTACATTTACTCAAGTACTATACTTAAGTACAATTTTTAGGTACTTTTACTTTACTGGAATATTTCCAATTTTCAATACTACTCCACTACATCTCAGAGGCAAATACTGTACTTTTACTCCACTACAATTATTTGAAAACTTGCTTGTTACTAGTTACTTTTGGATTATTATTATAAAACATACATTAACTTCTGAGCCCTAGCTCACAGCCTTCGAGTTGTGAACTTGTAGATCTTCTATTTTCAAAAGATTTTAATACATTTTATACAATATGATACCTTATGGAAATGGGACATTCTGAATAATGAGAACTTTCTACTTTTGGTACTTTAAGTAATTTGTTCTCAAAGTGGGGTCCTTGAGGGAGTTCCAGGGGGTCCCCAGCTAAATGATAGATAGTTAGGAACCAAACAAAATCGACCCTTGTGGGTCTGTAACTCTGAGAGTGACCCTTGGGGGTCTGTAACTCTGAGAGTGTACAAATGGAACCAAATCCATTTGGTTCCATTTGTACTCAGAGTTAAATTTGTCTCAGAGTTAAATTAACATTGAATTTACAATATAAATTGGGGTCCCAGAGATAGAAATGCCATTAAATGGGGGTCCGTAGCCTAATGCATGTCAAACTGGGAGTACTTGAAATTAAAATGGTTGAGAATCACTGCTAGAGCCATAAAAATCTTCTCTTAAATGGGGGTCCCTGACATGTCTTCTCAAATGTGGGTCCACCGGCTAATAAGCGTCAATTTGGCGGTCCTTGACATGAAAAGGTTTGAGATCGAGAACCACTGCTTTAAAGGGGAAATCCACCCATTTTCAATATTTAACTATGTCATTAATATAGCATAAAGGAGTTGTGTGGAAATAAGAAAAAAATTTAAAAAAATTTAACATTGCAAAAAAATGTAACATTGCAAAAAAATTAACATTGCAAATTACACTGTGATGACTCATCATGGTGTAATTTGCAATTTTAATTTTTTCTTATTTCCACACAACTCCTTTATGCTATATTAATGACATAGTTAAATATTGAAAATGGGTGGATTTCCCCTTTAAGTACATTTTGATACCAATAATTTTGTACTTTTACTCGGGCAAATTTCGAGTTCAAGACTTTTACTTGTAACAGGGTATTTCGACATTGCATTATTGATACTTTTACATGAGTAAAACAAACATTTGAGTACTTTTAGTTGAACCACCGTGTTGAGTAGCACATGTCACGTTACATGAGAAACATGGCGGCTCAGTCAATTAAGCCAACTTGTCTTCAACAGTATAAACTAATATTAGTTAACAACAGAAGATACAAACACACACATACCTGAGCCATTAGTGCCCATGATGCAGTTGAACCTCATAAAAGGCCCAATGATGTGCTCTCCTCGCCATGACTTGAAGTTTTCTAATTGAAGTTTTATCAGCTTGCTCATCTTGAAGAAGGAAGAAGGTCTGTCTCTGCAGGGGATGAAGGGCTGAAAGACCGCTTTACCTGTGTTGCCAGATCCTGAGAGAGAGAAACAAGCAGGGCCACTGTTTCCCAAACAGTGGGTCGGGACCCACGTTTGGGTCGCGGACCAATTTTCATGGGATTTTCATGAGTGAAAATCCCCTTTTTTAAATTCCTACATTAAAAAATACATAATGATAAAAAACACATAATATCAAAAGATGTTTTTTAAATCACAACTTTTCATCAATTAAAAACAATTCCAATTTTTTTTCATAAATAAAATGAAAATAATCTAATAATTTCCAATAATTGAAAAAAAAGTTTAAGAAGCAGGCTAGTTATCTTCGCGCCATGTTGTGAGCTTGCAGATCTGCTATTTTCACTAGTTTGTTTGGGTCCCTGGCAAAGGTCTAATTTCTCTTTTGGGTCTTGAGCTAAAAAGTTTGGGAACTATACTTTAAACCTATATGCATTGGTTATTTGAAAATAGCTGATCTACAAGCTCACAACGCGTATATTTACAAGCAACTTTACAGAAAAATAAGCCCAAAGTCGCTTATAATAAACGGACATGGCAACCCTGCCACTTAACTTTGTCGAATGTCGACACGTGGCCGCATGAGGGCGTCACGTGTCAAACAGCACCGATCTATAAGCTAACAACGCGTCATACCTATGCTCCATACAACGCTTTGTTAGTTTGTAGATCAGTTCTTTTTTTTCGCGAGTGACACCGTCTTACTACGGATTATAAATCAGGCTTGGCGATAAAAAAAAAAGAAAAAAGAAAAAAAACTCCTTCCATGCTTTCTTGACATGAAATAATTGTATTAAAACAATTATGATAATATGTAGGCATATCCTATTTTAATTTTGTAAGATTTATTTAAACTATATCAGCAACCTTTTGTGGGGGCTCTGACTAGCTGGAACCATCAGTTTGGAGCTGATTTTATGGTTGCTTGAATTGAGCTTTTCTGGGGTTTCCCTGATACTCCACCACCAGTACAGGGGCTCCCTCTGTCTCTACAACTTCTTAATTCAGGGGTCTTCAACAGGGGGTCCTCAGAGTTACTACAGGGGGGCCGCCAAATCTTTGTGTGATTGGATATTTTTTTTACATTAACCACTTGAACCCTGTTATCCCTATTCTGAACAGAACGTGAGCCAAAAATAGCAGATCTACAAGCTCACAACGCGAGCTTGATGATCGGCTATTTTTGGCAAAGAAGTTTGGTGTTGGTCTATGAATGTTATACAGTATGTAGTGGGGGTCCCTGCTTCTTCTCTCTCAGCTAAGGGGTCCTTGGCCTGAAAACGTTGAAGACCCCTGTTTTGGTGTGACAGAGATACAGATATATAGAATACCACATCCTATTGGATGGGGGACAATTAACCACTTAAACCCCATATGGGTAACCGGAGTCCCTCAGGGCTCAATACTGGTGTCTTGTTCTGTTTTCTGTTATTGTGGGGAAAGCTTTTGCTGAAAATAGCTGATCGACAAGCTCCCAGATGCGAGCTTATCGATCTGCTATTTTCAGCGAAAACTTCCCCACAATAGGGATGCTGGGGTTTAAGCGGTTATTAATCAATATTTATAATTAATTATCCCTTTCAATTTATCAATCTGTTCTTTCTGTGTTATTTTAGGCACAGCTGGTGAGGTGTTGTGTTAGTAGGCTAGATCCCTGTTCAAATTCAAGGACATGATGCTGATTGATCATACAGTACATGATCAAGAAGAAAATAGGATGAAGAGGATAATTGAACTAATACTGCACATGCTATTAAGCACAGCACTAGAGTTGTACAATGATTTCAATGTAACCCAAGGACACACAAACACAACACTAGCCCAGATACCCTTTTTTTAATTTATTTTTTATCTTTATTGCTTCAATTGAAATCAAACCTCATACATAGGCTATAGACTACTACAGTAGGTTTTAGATGCTTCAATAGGGATGGTCACGGACATGTTCCATGAGGTGTTTCAGGGCCAGCCAAGTCTCAGTGGCGGTGGGAATAATCTGATTGGCTGGCAGGATGAAACCATAGCGTCCGGTGTCTCTCAGCTCAAAGGCATAAGAGTACTTGATGCCCAGGTCGTAAGACCAGTCAATACTGCCACCACTGGCTTGATCTGAAATAGTGGAGGAGAGAATGATTAGAGATTTATTTGCAATAATTTCCTATGAAGCACATCTATCTATCTATCTATCTATCTATCTATCTATCTATCTACCTATCTATCTATCTACCTACCTACCTGCCTGCCTGCCTGCCTGCCTGCCCGCCTGCCTGCCTACCTACCTGCCTGCCTGCCTGCCTGCCTGCCTGCCTGCCTGCCTGCCTGCCTGCCTGCCTGCCTGCCTGCCTGCCTGCCTGCCTACCTACCTACCTACCTACCTACCTACCTACCTACCTACCTACCTACCTACCTACTGTACCTACCTACCTACCTACCTACCTACCTACCTACCTACCTACTGTACCTAACTACCTACCTACGTACCTAACTACCTACCTACCTACCTACCTACCTACCTACCTACCTACCTACCTACCTACCTACCTACCTACCTACCTATCTATCTACCTACCTACCTACCTACCTACCTACCTACCTACCTACCTACCTACCTACCTACCTACGTACCTACTGTACCTACCTACCTACCTACCTACCTACCTACCTACCTACCTACCTACCTACCTACTGTACCTACTGTACCTACCTACCTACCTACCTACCTACCTACCTACCTACCTACCTACCTACTGGACCTACCGACCTACCGACCGACCTACCTACCTACCTACCTACATACTTAACCACCTGACTATCTATTTAAATATATCTATATATATCTATATATTGGGGCGGCCATAGCTGAGTGGTTAGTGAGCCCGCCTAGGGAGCCAGAGGCCCTGGTTGCCCCAGGTACGATTCCAGGCCAGGCCAGCAAATGTGTCAATGAAATTTGTCCCTGAGCAAGACTCTTAACCCCTAATTGCTCACAGGCCCTCATTGGAAACAAGACCGCAAGGACTTTCATGAACAGACCTGTTAAAAGGAATTATATCCTTATCGTTATCTATCTATGCTTTCCCTACAATCTGTCTTGCCGTTTGTTTAAAAACTGCAATTCCAAAGCAGTTGCCTCTGTCTTCAGGTTTCAGTGATTTGAGTAACTCAGTGTGGTATGAAGTTCCATCACAAAGTGGTGGACAAAGTACTTACAGATGATGTTGCAGATGCTTCCAACCTTGTATCGGGTGCCATAGAGGGAGGTGAGTTTCTGAACTGCTGCCCTGCCAACGGAGTCCTATATAGGAGAACAATAGGGTTAGGGAGGACATGCAGAGGACACAAGAATGGGAGTAGAGTTATATTTTCGTGTGTTGGAAGCCAAAAGGCCATGGCTTGTTTAAAAATGTTCATGAACATTGAGCAGGCATGCAGTAAATGCAACCTCAGCAGTAGCTGCTTAGTGACAAACAGCAGCAAAGAACAATAGCAAGGTGAAAGCTACAATGATGTCAAACTTGAAATAAGGCTGACAACAATACATTACAGTGGAGAAGATGTACAGTTTGTTGTTCCTACCAGCTCAGGTTGGTCAGCCGCAGCTCTGCAGGAGTAACCATAGGGGTACATGAGCAGCTGGGAGTAGGCATGGACAGAGATGAAGGCCTTGAAGTTTCCATGGTTCTTGACCAGGTTGACCATGTTCTTCACCTCGATCTCAGAGTGGGCAGAGGGGCCGTGGAAAGCGTCAGAACAGGGGTTCCTACTGGCACCGGGACCTGGTGTGGTGAACCAGAATCGGGATCACAATCTGAACTGGATTTTCTGACTACCATGAATCTGGGAGTCAGGGGAAGGCTCCTTTGATCTTATCAGTATATATTTAGCATATACTGTATATATATATAGCTTATAGATCTGACTGGACATCCCCCTCTTAGTTCTAACAAATCTCAATCTACTGTATATATCACAGATGTTGTATGTTTGTCGAAATCTTTGTCCAAAGTATGTATGTATGTATGCAGTGGTGGAAAAAGTACTCAAATTATTTACTTAAGTAAAAGTACCAATACAGCAATATAAAAGTACTCTGTTACAACTAAAAGTCCAGAATTCTAAATTTACTTGAGTAAAAGTACAAAAGTATTGGCATCAAAATGTACTTAAAGTAACAAAAGTAAAAGTACTAAATATTTGAAAATAGCAGATCTACAAGCTCACAACGCGTCGCGATTAGACGCGTTGTGAGCTTGTAGGTCGGCTATTTTCAAATAGCCTATGTATAAAATAGGGTTAAAGTGGTTAATGTATGTTTCATTATATCATAATTTACATCTGAAAAGTAACTAGTAACTAAAGTTTTCAAATAATTGCAGTGGAGTAAAAGTGCAATATTTGCCTCTGAGATGTAGTGGAGTAGAAAAGTATTGGAAATTGGAAATACTCAAGTAAAGTACAAATACCTCAAAATTGTACTTAAGTACAGTACTTAGTTACTTTCCACCACTGTATGTATGTATGTATGTATGTATGTATGTATGTATGTATGTATGTATGTATGTATGTATGTATGTATAATATGATCAAATTTGATATGCATTTGTGTGGAAAAAATAAAATGAACATACACTTTATTTATCAGTTCATTTATGTTAATGTTTCTGTTGTACCAACCGCCAAAGCCTGCATCCCAGTTTCTGTTGGGATCCACTCCCACACAATAAGATCCAGGGTTCTTGGAGCGGGTTTTACGCCACATGCGGTCCTACACATCACACAGTTTGTATTAGTCAAGTTCTACATCTTCCCTGGCATAATGCCAACGTCAATTCCACGTTAACCTTTTGAACCCTATAGCGACACTATTCGGGGCAAATACATTTAGGTCATCATGTTTAGTAATACCAAACATATTAAACATAATAAACACCTATATTTATATGTATAGATAGATACTAGAGGTTGAGGACACCTACGTTGCACTGCCGATTCGACCTATATATGGGGCATACGGACCTCTGACGTCACGCTCATGTCACCATAACTCAGTCATAACCATAGAAGGAGTTCCCAATGTGGCTAAGCCCAAATATGGAGTGTGTTGTCTAACCTCAATGTGTCGTCATGGCATCAGGTGCAAACAAATCAGTCAGCTCCATATATGGGCACAAAAGGGGGCATGCCCACATATGGGCATATACTGATGACATCAGGGATCTCCATATATGGGCATAAAAGGGACAAGGACTGACAGATACAGAGATCTCCATAATTATATTATTGGCATTTCAGTCGGTTCGGTGGTGCAACGTAGGTGTGAGGGCCGTGTAGCGGCCTGAACTCTAGTATTATGTAAATTGTCTTATTATTATCTTATGTATGTCTTGAGTGTCATGTAACCTACGTTGCTGTGCGAGTAAGCATAGCCATCAGGATTAGCGAAGATGAGAAGGTAGACGTCCATGTTGTTCAATAGAGAGGTCATGGAGGTGTCACTGCCGTAGTCAGTGGCAATCTGCATAAAAACACATGGGTGGTTATTCTATGGCTTTTTTTGTTTGTTTGTTAGTCATCATCATTGTGGATTCCTTTTCAGACTTACAATACATTCTCAAGCCCAAATTACACTACACTTAGACATGTAGAAAAGGAAAAGATTACAAAATGTGTACCTACTGTACCAGTAGATTGGTATTTAATGACTGTAAGTGTAGCTGCGTATATTAGAGGGAACATTTACACCATCTGGGCCTTTACTGGGACCAAAATGTTTTAGTCGATTATTTTCCATACACTATAAAGTGTGTCAATTTGAGTGAATAAAACACTGTATGTGTACGTATGATGTACAGTATGATATGAGTTGTATATTTAAGTAGTTTCTATGTTTATTGAATTGTCCTCCCATTCACCTTGTTGGCGGTCCAGACCCCAGTGGCCTGAGACACCCACTCCCTGGAGTGGATTCCAGTGTCGATCCAAATGGCAGGACGCTTTGTGCCACCAGTGCTGAACTGTATAAACAGAGAGATATTTGTTAAAACATGTTCTCTGTGACGAAGGAGTCCCATGTATGCAGCCACGTTCAAATTGCATGCAATCTACATTATGTTCATTCTAATGTTGATTTACATCAATGGCATTCTTTTGCTTTAAAGGTTCTATGACATTCATTTTCACTTTTTTTATTTTTTTATGTTTTTTGGGGGGTTTTATGACCTCAATTACACCCAAAAAATCTGAACTTTGAACATTCAGTGGATTTTCTGTGGTCTGGGGTTTTCTGAATAATTAGGCTGAACAGTAATCTGAGCTTGGCCTTTCGGCAGTGAGGTCACAGCCAATTAATCCCGCCCACTCTCCTCCTCGCCCCTCCCCTCCCCTATCCTTTCCTTTGGGGGGGGGGGCGGAGCAGAGGCGATGATTGACAGGCAAAATCCCTCACCAGCGACACCCGCAGGCAAATATTTCTTTTTTCATTGCAGTTGAAAAGGCTTTAGAAATGTGAGAGAAAAACACCTGCCATGGATCAATGGAGTGGAATCTTTTGTTAAAACTTTCTATACACGTTTGAAGGACCATGACAAAGACTTTTAATGTGTGGTAAAACTGAACGTCATGAAACCTTTAACCCAATTAAGACCGGGAACGCATCTGTGTAATTTTTTGATTTCTTTGGATATTAAAAAAATAGCAGATCTACAAGCTCATAGTGTGGCACCGAGTGAGCTTGTAGATCTGTTATTTTAGAAAAATCTTGAAAATTCATGCAAATCTATGAATATATATTCTACAAATGTCTACAACTGTTTTTTGAAAAAAAACATATGTTGCTATATCAGTGGTTCTCAGACTTTTTATATAAAATGATATGTATTTCGCTCAAAATATGTTGTTCCCCTTGAGAATTTTGGGGGAAAATATATTTTTATGTATTTTATATCATTATATATTTTTGATTGATTGATTGAATACTTTATTAGTCAGCACGAGGTACAGTCAGACATTCAGGCTAAAAGGATGACACAAAAATAATTCTGGGGACTTGTTGACATTGTGGTCCTATACAGTATGTATTCAATTCATCAGCATACTGTAGCATAACAATAACACAATAATACATGGGATCAACAAATACAAAACTTCTCTAGGCTTGTAGATCTGTAGTGGTCTCCTACCTTGAGCACATACATAGGCCTGTTCTCATAGCTTCTCCCGATCTCCTGCTTGGTCACCAGGTTGGGGTGTGCAGCCACCAGCGTGTCCATCCACCTGTAGATCTGTAAGTGACAGAGAGGGGAAGTATTACAACATAGACCAGGGGTCTTCAACAGGGGGTCCGAGACCCCTCAGAATTACTACAGGGGGGCCGCCAAATTTTTGTGTGATAGGATCATTTTGAACCCTAGCATCCCTATTCTGACGAGAATTTTAGCCAAAAATAGCCGATCAGCATTGTGGGCTTGTACATCTGCTACTTTGAAAAGATTTGTATGCATTGTGAAAACTTGTGAAATGGGACATTCTGCACAATGAGTACTTTCACTTTTGCTACTTTAAGTGCATTTTGATGCCAATACTTTTGTACTTGTACATTTTGAAAAACAAACTTTTACTTGTAACTATGTTTACATTGTGGTATTGATACTTTTAATTAAGTAAAAAACGTGAGTACTTCTTCCGTCACTGATTACAACAAGCTTAGTGTTTACAGTGCGTAAAGTACAGCGCTTTAAGCACAATTGTCCTCTGTGGGTAATTGGTTAGGCTAGCTTGGTTGCAGGACATTTGGGCACTTGTTCTATGATTGCCAATTTGTCACTACACTGCGCATGACTTGCATTGCCTCTCCTCTTTCTTTATCCCCTTCATACAATAGAGATGCTAATTAATAGAATAACTTGACCATTATACAGAACAATAGCCCAAATACATTATGTACACTATACTAGTCTACTGTAGAAGATGCTGTGTTATTGTGCTCCAGAAGAAAAAAGACATTGAACATTATTATTTAATCAATGAATTCTGTACACCACACAGAGTTGTGATTTCCGTGTGTGCATGTCCATATAGAGTAAATATTTTATTATGGCTGTCAAAGTCCAAATTGTGTGTGTGTTGTGTGTGTGTGTGCGCACACACACGTGCGTGTACGTGCACGTGTGTACTGTGTACGACTGTGCATGTGTGTTTACATACAGTCTCCAGAGGGTGGTAGGCTCCAAAGTTCAAGCTGCGGGAGCTGCGTTCCATCACTTCGTTATTCTCCATCTCTGCCTTCTCCTCATCAAGCACCTCCTACACATCACAAACCAGCTCATATTGACTCCATACTCCATATTCTGTTGTCTTAGGACTTGGTGTGGAGTAAATTCATAGGCTTAATAGTGGAATTAGGAATGTTCCACAACTGTTTTCTGAACATTAATCACTAAGTAACAGGGATGTAACATAGCTTCATTTACCCAGCAAAAAAACACATTTATATCACAGTTATATCACCCTCGTCTCGTATGATAGCTAATGTACTATATAGAAAGAGAACATGATGTCACACCATTGAAAGTAATAGCTGAAAACCTTGTTCTTGATAGTTACATGTATACCTCGATCATACTTCTATTGCAGGTGTTAAAGTTGAAAACTGTGTAGTGAAATGTTTACTTGTGTACCAGATTACGTGGTAGTAGAAGTACAAATACAAGTATATACAGTAAACAAGTTAAAAACATAAAATGTAATTATATATGATTAGATGAAAATATATGAAAGACCTGAAGGTTGCTGATGATGACAGAGAAGGGAATGCTGTGGGCATTGAGGTAACCCTTGACAGCACTCAAACTGGGGTAGGGCACACGAATGTCAACAGGCAGCTCAGTGGAGACGGGATCGAGCCAAAAGTCCAGCTGTAAGAACAACAGGAAGGTCACAGCTCTGGCTGAATAAAATATCTTACACAGTTATAAAGCACTGATAACTATGCTGTTGTCCTTGTGTACTGTTTCATCATATGCTGTGATGATACTAGACAGAAGGATGTGATTCAGGAGTCACTCTGAATCGCAACAGCGGCTTGGGTACATGGTGTAAGTACTGGCAGCTGACAGTAGGTGGGGCACTCCAGCTCCATAGATGCCCTTGTTGCTCGACTGATACAAATAATAAGCCACTTCAATATGCTTAGTTACTTACTTATTGGGGTATTGATTGTGTATACGCAGACATAGACTAAACATACAATAATAAATAAAATAATATTTTATTATCTGATTTCTACAGTTAGACTTTTTTCTGTACCTCTGATTCACTCTTGGGCTTTCTGAACAACACCTGGGAGGGTCATATCTTTGTGCATGTGTGTACACTGTGTTTATGTGTAGCATTGTGCTTTCATGACTTGGTGTGTGTATTGATTGCGTGTCTGTGACATGCTTAAGGGAGACATGCTGTCAGATTATAGACAGCCAGTCTCTCTCTCCGCAGTGTCTTCTAGCTGTCACAAAGCGATCTGATGAAAAGAATGAAAAGTTGATTTAATAGGCCAACGGTTCAGGAGCAAGTTGTTAGGGTCAAGGGTGAATAAACTTTTGCATTCTGTTGACTTCAGCTGATTCCTACAGCCTGTTTCTCTGGCCATGTTTCAACGATGGGAAGTCAGTCAGTGATCCATTCTTACTATTAGCTGACCCCTCCACAGGCCGTCAAATAAAGTTCAAGACAGCCTTTATTTCAGGCGGTGTGTGTGTGTGTGTGTGTGTGTGTGTGTGTGTGTGTGTGTGTGTGTGTGTGCGTGCGCGCGTGCGCGTGGCAGCGTACTGTACAGTACCTCCCAGTTCTGTTCATCCTCCAAAGCTTGCAGCAGTTTGATGTGTTCCTCTGTCTCCACATTGACCCTGAGGACCTGGTCCCTGGAACACAAACACAATTGACTGAAATAAACGAAACTAAACTAAACACACTCAGGTCTACAGCATCACCTCTGCCTCCAAAGGGACAACCATGAAATATCATTTGTTTTGGCATGTCTGCATTATTTTTGATATAGAGACAGCAAGCAGAGAGACAGGAACGGTGGGATAGAGAGGGGGGATGATATGCAGCAAAGAGGATCATATATGAACCTGGATCGCTGGACTATAGCCTTAAATACCTACAGTTTGCACTCTAGAAGGCATTTTATCTACATCTTGAATGGTTCACCACTTGAACCCTAGGGCAGGGTTAGTGCAAGTAAGTCTGGCCTCAGGCCAAATGTTTTCTAAGCCATTAGATGGTGGGACAGAACTCAATAAATGGCTAATTTAGGACCTGGAACTTGCAACAAACAATCTTATATACATATGTATATTGTTAAAAGTTAATAAATAAAGATGTATGTGGTATAACAATTGATAGAAATGCATGTGGAATCAAATGCTTTTTGTGCAGGCCTCATCCTTGAATGTGGCACTTAGAGGATATTTAGTTCATCAAAAAGTTTCAAAAGAACATTTTATCTGGAGACAGAGAGTTATACTCGTTTTCAAAAAAGAGCTCTTTCATGGCTCAAGGTCTCTTGGAACGGAGAGAAACAATGTATCATTTAAGGCATGTGAAACACAGCTTTGGTTTATATATTAGGGATCTACAAGCTCACAACGCATTGGCTAAATTAATAGTAATCACATTTAATTTAAAAATTATAAGTCAATACGTGTTTATAGACTGTTTCAAATGACCATCAATTAACGCATTACATTTTTATTCAGTTCATGAAACATGGATGAAAAGCAATATTTAAGGTATCTGAACTGATCTAAACATACCTTTGATTAAATACCACATGGATCCATGTCTAATGGATAATTTATGCAGAAGAAGATATACAGTACTGTCTGTATTGTACTAACATTTGTTTAATTCTTTTATCTGAGTTCAACACAAATGGAATTTCTATTTAGTTTTTTAGGGTTAAACCTGTGGATGTGATTTAATTTGGCAGTTTATTCATTCTTCACCAGTGTTTAGAAATGATTTTCTTTCTGCAGCACACCACACAGTAACTGCTTATCCATTTGTACACTCTTAAGAGTTAAAGTAACCAAACATAAAGATTTTACTGCAGTGCAGTGCCAATATCTTATAATATAGTGCTCATGTATTATTGCTCAATCACACAGGATAACCACATCAGTGGTGTAAAGTCACTAAGTACATTTACTCAAGTACTGTACTTAAGTACAATTGTGAGATATTTTTTACTTTACTGGAGTATTTCCAATTTTCAGTACTTTTACTTCTACTCCACTACATCTCAGAGACAAACATTATATTCTTACTCCTCTACAATTATTTTAAAACTTTAGTTACTAGTTACTTTGTAGATTTTACAAAACATACATTACCCACTTCAGCCCTACAGTATATACAAAACATTTCGGCCATTTGAAAATAGCCAATCTACAAGTTCACAATGCGTGGCGATGCAACGCATTGTGAACTTGTAGATCTGCTACTTTCAAAAGATTTTTTATACATTTTATATATTTGAAAACTTGTGAAACGGGACATTCTCCATAATGAGTTCCCTTCTACTTTTGGTACTTTAAGTACATTTTGATACCAATACTTTTGTGCTTTTACTTGAGAACATTTTTAATACAGGACTTGCAACAGGGCATTTCTACATTGCAGTATTGCTACTTTTACTTAAGTAACAGACGTGAGTACTTTTTCCACCACTGTCAAATACCTGAAACATAACTTACCCAAAGAAGACCCTCTCACACTGGGCAGCCACCAGAAACACACACAGCACCACCAGGCCTTTCATGTTGCAGCCTCGTACGTTCAGCCTGCTTGGGGGTCTACCAGCGAGCCAGGCAGCACCTCTTATAGTTTCTTAAACACCACTGACAACATGTGGTCCCTTTCCCAGAACAGCACCTTCCTTTTCCTGATAATGACATTGACAACTTTCCTATCCAATGGAACGCTGTGAAATTGGGGAATGAATGTACCGTTTCAGCTCTATTTGTCTTTCCTATTGCCAGCTGCTGATAGCGGCGTTCTCCCCAGAGCTTTCGGCAGATAGATACCTGTCCCTCTGTTCACTTTAGTGAAGGAGGAGGGGCAGGAGAAGACAGACTGCAGTGGTGGAGGAAGTACTGACATTATTTAAGTAAAAGTAAAAGCAGCAATACCACAATGTAGAAATACTCTGTTACAAGTAAAAGTCTGGTATTAAAATATTACTTGAGTAAAAGTCGAAAAGTATTGGCATCAAAATATACTTTAAGTACCAAAAGTAAAAGTAATCATTACGCAAAATGTCCCATTTCACAAGTTCAATATGTATAAAAAATCTAGCTATTTATTTTCAAATAGCTAAAGTACAGTATTATATAGGGTTGAAGTGGTTAATGTATGTTTTGTAATAATATTCAAAATCTACAAAGTAGGCCTGGGCCGCAGCGTGGCGGTCCAGGCACCCTAGGCTGCAACGCCAGCCTGACAGCGCGACACGGGTTCAAATCCCGTTCCCTACGAGTACGACCTTTTTTTCAAAGTTTTTAATATTTGCCTCTGAGATGTTGAAGTAAAAGTTGAAGTAAAAGTATTGAAAATTGGAAATACTCAAGTAAAGTAAAGCATACCTACACATTCTACTTAAGTACAGTACTTGAGTAAATGTACTTAGTTACTTTACACCACTGCCAGACTGTGACTGCATCAGGGGAAAGTGACTTTCATTTACAGAAACGCCTCTAGGTCTATGCAACAGCACAAGAAGCATAGACTCTTGAATGATGAACATTACAATGTATTTCATAGCGATGGCGATGGTACAGTACATTTCTCTAAATCACAAAACCCTCAATTCAGGTTTTGTTTTTCAATATACAATGAATGCTTGATTTATGATTTACAGTCTGGTCTGTCAAAAACAATACATAATGTAAATAACATTCTTAAAATTTTAGGTCAAGCAAACAGAATATTTTTATTTAAATAATTTTTTTTTATAATATATTATGTTATTTAGATAACTTATTTAGACATAATAATAATTCATAATTATACTTAGTTACTTGTGCGCATATTCAGTAAACCACATGCATACAGTTGAATAGTTAGCATCCATCCAAAAAAATAACATATATATATATATAAATATATATATATATATATATATATATATATATATATATATATATATATATATATATATATATATATATATATATACAGTATATACTTGTATGTATATAGATATATTAGGGATTTCAAAGTAAGACCACTTGACGAGCAAGATGGCTCTTGACTCCAAGTGGAGAGCCACATGGTGGCGCTCCAGTGCAGCATGAACACCTACAGTATAACAGGGTTGATTGTAGCTTAGTCTTTAAAGGGCAGTCAATCTGCTGATGTTGCTGTTGCTGCTATAGTAATTATGCCTGATTGCATTTGCATTTTCTTATCTGTATTTTTCTTTGCTATCGTTATGTTGATGTTCCACAGTATTTTTAAGGTCCTCCTCACACACTTGCATTTCCCTGCTTGTACCTGCATGTGGTGACAAATAAACCTTCTTGATATTCTGGTCTTTTGTCTTTCAGTGAGACCGGGGCCACCCTGCACAGATTGAGAGTGGACAAGACCCTGAAAAGGAGCATTATAAACTGTCAGCTGTTTAGATACAGCTGATGGTTTGGAGCTGAAACGTAATTATTTTAGTTGTAGGCCTACCTCTGGAAACAACTTTTTCTTGTACTAAACCTGGGTGGCTTTTAACACTATAGAGTTGTATCACCTCCTAGCCACTATCCCAGACCCTGATATGCAATGGTTTTGAGTAATAAGCACAATTATAAAACAATAAACAGTGTATTTCAAAAGTAATATGTACTGAAAGACAAGAGTGGTTCATGGCATGCGCTCAGTGGATCAGTGGAGTACTGCATGTCTGCCAGGGCAGATGTCAGTCTACTCTATGACATCTGTCACCTATGATGATACAGTATCTATGACATATGCCCATGTGCTGAATATATGCCCATTATTTGGGCATGATTTCAGACTGATCCGACCACCATAAAATGAACGTTCAATATTTAAAAAAATTAAACGTGAAAAGAATGCGTGGAGATACTTTATTAGCCGACTGGCAGAGTGCAGAACTTTGGCCATGACCAGTCCAGCGGTTCAGCCTCGGACAGACAAACAGACAGTGATCGGTTTCACTCTTACAACTGTTCCACCATACACTATAGACAGTGAAAGATCATCAGCTTATCCAATATGTAATAAGTAACAAGAACGAGAGTCAAATCAGCAAGTTTTCAGATGTGTAAAATAAATGAATTTTAGGTTAAATATGAACACTAGAGGATGGAAATTATCATCTAGTAAATCTAGTAAATAAGTTGACATTCACTGATGGCAGTCGCCGTAATTTCTTTGTTGGCTATGTTGGTATGATCTGCAGCATATACCAAGCTGTACATTTGGAACAGTTGTGTTTTATAATTATGTATTTGTTTCCCTGGCACAAAAGGGAGAAACAATACCAACAAAAACTAAATAAACAAATCTCTGTAAATTGTTATTTTAAACCTCTGTATCGGCCCATCATTTCCATATCGGTGCATCCCTACCAAAAAAGATAAAGTTCTATAATACAGAGACATTCAAGTCTATTCTACATGAATAGACTTGCATTTCAACATGCGTGTTGTTATCACAGGAAACATGCAACAGAATGTCATGTTAATGCATGAGGAACTAACTTCAAACACAATACTTCTGCCTGGTTTCTGTAGGTATAGCCTCACTGGACACTCTGTGACACACTGAGACACACGGACAGAGAGACAGAGACACACGGACAGAGACAGAGAGACGACTCAAAAAATAATTTAGACAGACAGACAGACAGACAGACAGACAGACAGACAGACAGACATACAGACAGACAGACAGACAGACAGACAGACAGACAGATACCAAACGAGATAAAGTTCAGATCATAATGTCTGTGATCAGATGGATTCAGTTGTTAATTCTGCTGCTTGGAGTCGACAACATCCACCTATTCACCTTTGTTGACCTGTACAGAATATCTGGAGAAACTGTCAGTCTGCCATTTAACAACATGTTACCTGATGGTCCTGACTGTCAATATACTACATGGATTTATACCGGAAAAGATACAAGAAATGCGGCTGTTGTGGCTGAGAAAATGGTTTGATTAATACCAGTGAACTAACCCCTTCTAAAGCAAACAGAACGAGACTGGAGTCTAACTGCTCTCTGACTGTTAGAGACGTCAGAGTTGAAGATGTTGGTTATTATACTATAAAACAATACTGAACAGATGGAGGCCAACATGGAGAAGATCAATATATTGCTCTGTTTGTATTGGATGTGAGCGACATCATCACCGGAGGAGACAGTGGAATAGGATATTTAAGATGCTCTCTGTTTCTATACAAGAAAAGATGTGAAGATCACACTCTGAGCTGGCTGAATGAGAACGGTACCCAGATAGACTCCAGGTTTGGATGTGTAAAAACTCTGATAATCAACAAACTCGACCAGAACAAGAAGTTCACATGTCAGGTGACTGTCAACGGACAAGTTAAGACATCCATTGACTTCCTACGAGACGTGAAGACAAAACCGACCAACCCTCCCTCTGACCCTCCCACTGGAACACCAGCTGATTCTACACCCTCCTCCTCCTCCTCCTCCTCCTCCTCCTCCTCCTCCTGCTCTGACCATCTCTATGTAGTAGTGATGGTGGTTCGTGTCGTCGGCACGGCGGCCATCTTCCTCATGCTCCTCGTCACCATTGATAGAGGACTGAAGCAGCCGACCTTTTCCCCCTCTACACCAACGGATCCCAACCTTGTTTCCCTCTACACCAACGGATCCCAACCTTTTTTCCCTCTACGCCAGCGGATCCCAATCTTTTTTCCCTCTACACCAACGGATCCCAACCTTTTTTCCCTCTACGCCAGCGGATCCCAACCTTTTTTCCCTCTACACCAGTGGACCCCAACCCTTTTTTTCCCTCTACACCAGCGGATCCCAAATCCTTTTTCCCTTCTACACCAGCCGATTCCTACCCTTTTTTTCCTCTACACCAGTGGATCCCACCCCTTTTTCCCTCAACACCAGCAGATCCCATCCTCCCCTCTACACCGTAGATCCCAACCCTTTTTCCTTTACACCAGCTGATCCCATCCTTCCCTCTACACCAGCTGATCCCATCCTTCCCTCTACACCAGCTGATCCCATCCTTCCCTCTACACCAGCTGATCCCATCCTTCCCTCTACACCAGCAGATCCCAGCCTTTTTTAGATCAAGGCCCACTTGAAAGCATGCTTATTTTAATGATCAAATCAATCAATTATAATACAGCTTGGATCAATATGAACTAACATAGTATACGTTAAGTTCATATTTAATATGAACTAACATCGTATACGTTAAGTTCATATGTAATCGTAATGGCATCATCATCTTTGTTCACGGTTCAGGATCTTAATGTTTTGCCAAGGATTTTGGGGGCCCACCTGCAATACCCTCGAGACCCGCCAGAGGGCCCCAGCCTACAGCTTGGGACTCATTGAACTGAAGCCATTGATCCAACACTGATATCTACTCCATAGTATGATGGTGTCAAGTGGCAACAAATAACTGATCTACAAGCTAACAAGGTGTTGCATCGCAACACCTTGTTAGCTTGTAGATCAGTTATTTTTGGGCAAGCATGTTTGGGCAAATGAGCATGAATTAAGGCTACAATTTAAACGTAGTCCCTTATAAGCTGTTATATTTTATATATTTACGCTGTTCATGTAATCAAACATATCTTAATCTCCTGCATATTATTCATTTAATCAAACGTATTTTAATCTCTTTTTTTAGTGATGTTGTCTTCATGAATTTGATATGACATATTACTATAATGTTAATTAATCATCCAGTTTATTATCTTGCTATTTGTAAAAAGAAAAAAAAAAGTAAACGTTGCTATACAATGAGATGTCTTAATAATGTTAATCTAATATTAATATCTATTATTATTGTTGTTAATTGTATTATTATATAATGAGTTTTACTCTATTTGAGATCAGAGAATAACTAGAGAAAACAACAATAATAATCATCATCATTTAATCTGTCATTGTATTTAAAATAATTGCAAAACCTTTTTAAACTTTTATTCTCAGTAAATTTGCTAAAATGTTGACTTTGATTCATTTGAATAAAAAGTGAATTGGAAAACACCAACCAGTTGTCATATATAGTGTATTTCTAGATATTTCATTGTTTTTCTAGCTTACATAGCTTACAAAATGTCATATACTGCATGTCAGTGGTCTGTAGTCCTGTAGATCGTTGGTCCGGGGACCCCCAGGGGTCCTTGGGGGGGTTAGCAAAAATGTGTTAATATTGCATCATAATAGTTTTAGCCACTTTATCCTTTTATGCTTTGGCTATTCAAAAATAGCAGATCTACAAGCTCATAGTGCGGCACCGAGATGAGCTTGTAGATCTGCTATTTTTGAAAAATCGTGAAAATGTGTGCAAATCTTTGAATATATATATATTTTTAATTTGTAACTCAAATCTTTGCTTCTGGGGGGTCCCTGGAACAACATATTTTGACATGGGGGTCGGCGGCCAAATACATATCATTTTGGGGGTCCTTGACATGAAAAAGTTTGAGAACCACTGATATAGAGTGTTTATTACATACATCAGTGGTTCTCTTGCTTTTGTTTCTCAGGTCATCTCTGTAAATAACTTTATCATCCACATTGTTACTTTATAGAACCTCACATTCATGTCATATTACGATCTTTTCCCCTAACTTTAAGTTACCAGGAAAACTTGAGAGAATGTCTGGTTCCATTATAGCACAGATTGAACATAACTTTATACTTGACATTTAACTTGAACTTGAACCCCAGCATCTCTATCCTGAGGGGAACCTTCCACAAAAGTAGTAGATCTACAAGCTCACAGCGTGTTGCGTCGCACTCTGACGCAACACGTTGTGAGCTTGTAGATCTGCTACTTTTGGCAAAGAGATTTGGTGTAGATTGAACACGACAAGTACATCTCAGGTTTGTTTTATTAAAGGTTTAATGACATTCACTTTTACACCACATTCAAAGTCTTTGTCCTGGTCCTTCAAAAGTGTACAAAAAGTTTTAAGTGAAAATTCCATTCCAGTGATCAATGGCAGGTGTTTTTCTCTAACATTTCTAAAGCCTTTTCAACTGCAATGAAAAAAGAAATCTTTGCCTGCGGGTGTCGCTGGTGAGGGATTTTGCCTGTCAATCATCGCCTCTGCTCCGCCCCCCCCAAAGGAAAGGATAGGGGAGGGGAGGGGCGAGGAGGAGAGTGGGCGGGATTAATCGACAGTGACCTCACTGTCGAAGGGCCAAGCTCAGATTACTTTTCAGCCTAATAATTCAGAAAACCCCAGACCACAGAAAATCCACTGAATGTTCTAAGTTCAGGTTTTTTGGGTGTAATTGAGGTCATAAAACCCCAAATAAAACATTGAAAATAAAAAAAGTGAAAATGAATGTCATGATACCTTTAAGTCTAGAGGGTTTATAAGTGGTTAAACTGAAGTGATAAATTCCAAATAATTTATCAAAGTATTCTGTGGCACCCCTGGACTTGTGTCACGGCACCCTACGGTGCCACAGCACCCACTGTGAGAAGTCCTGACATAGAGGAACAGAAACTAAACATTATTGTTACGGGGCCAGGCTGCCAGCATGGCTCCGTTTTGATATTGGCATTATTCTGTCACTTCTGCCACTTTTCGCAGTTCTGGCTGAACCGTGCTGTCGCTTTTTACGAAACTCAGCCATATGGTAGATGGTCATGAAAAACTATCAAGAAATACATCTCACAATCTTTTGTCAAAAGGTGGCGCTATAGCACTCAATTGAAAATGCCAACTTTGAACAAGTACAACTCATGCCCTGTTTGACCTACAGCCATGAAACTTCGATACACATATGCGTCTCCTCATGATGAACAACTTTCACACTCTGACTTTTGACCTCTGACCTTTAGATCTCCCATCATTTTGAATTATATGAAAAACAGTTAAAACCTCTCTCCTCCTGGGATTTTGAGTAATCTGCACGAAACTTTTTACACATGAACTTTGGACCTATGCCGACAAAACAATGCAGCGGATTTTCCATAAGTGAAAAAATGAAGCTTTAATGAGCCAATGAATATTGCAGTTTTATGACAATTATTCATCTGCCCCTAACACATACATGCAGACTCACATTTCTTTGAAACTTTGCGGTAATGTTGAGGGTCATTCCAAATATGACTGAAACCAATCTTACTCCAATTGGTCAAAGGGGGGCACTATAGTGATTTTTTGAAAATGCAAACTTTAAACAGGCAAAAGTCATGCCTCGTTTGGCCGACAGCCATTAAACCTGCTTACACATGTGCCTTGACTCATGAGGAACACATCTATCACGTTGACCAGTAAGCTCCGCCCTTAGATTGTCCACAATTTTGAGCAGTTTGAAAAACCCTTAAACCCAGGATTTTTCAGCTATTTGCGTGAAACTGTATCATCAGTGTCTTCTCTTTTTTCACAGGTCTTGTCTGTTGGTCCAATGGCTTCTCCCTTAAGCGAGTGCCTGACGACCGCAAGGTTGCCGGTTCAAGCCTCACTTGATGCAGACTCATTTAAGTGGAATTGCAAAACACATGACTGTATCAATGAATACATGTGCAAACGGTAAAGATAACATGAAATGCTTATTTGAGAGTATGTTTTTTCAATGTATGACATACTTCATTGTGAAAATAGCCGATCTACAATCTCACAACTTTTCAGATAGCAACGTTTTGTGAGCTTGTAGATCGGCTGCTTTCACTGGTTTCGGTTTCGAGGAGACATACAATTTCTCTATTGGTAAATGGTTTGTGAACGAGTGATCTTAGTGTTAGTGTTAGTGTGAATTATTTTTTCACTGGTTCTGGTCTGTTGGTCCAATGGCGTCTTGCTTCAGCATCAGCCTCTGGATCGCAGGGTCGCCAGTTCAAGCCTCACCTCTTGCTGGCTACTTTTCAATTGTATCGCACAAAACATGACTGTATCAATTAATGCATGTGCAACTGTTAAAGGTAACATGAAATGCTTCTTGGAGAGAGTATGTATGACAAACTTCATTGTGAAAATAGCCGATCTACAATCTCACAACTTTTTAGATAGCAACGTTTTGTGAGCTTGTAGATCGGCTACTTTCACTAGTTTTCGTTACGAGGAGACACACAAATGCCTTTATTGGTAAATGGTTTGTGAACTAGTGATCTAGAGTAGTTCGGGACACAGAGGCGTGGTTCATAATGGACGGAAATACTTATAAATATCAACAGACACTACCAGTGAGGCCATATATCTAGCTCAATGAGAAGAGAGGCAACCTCGGAGTCTGTAGATCGCTGGTTCGATCCCTGACCGCGACAATGTATTGAGGTGATCATGATTTGGCATTATTAGGATAACAAATAGTGTTTCTTGAGGATAGGCTTAGGCGTTGTTTTACTGAGGTTAAGGTTAGTGAGGGTTTAAAATGCTCATGTTAATTGCATGGTCTTCTTTCTCTCAAGTTCAGTCTTCTATGTTTCTATGGCTTATTGTGCATATTACTTATCATTGCTTCTTTCTTTCTTCTCTCTGAAATCACTGGCCCCGTATTATCGCTGCTTGCAGCTATATTTATTATTGTTATACTATGATACACAAGGTGTGTGTGTGTGTGTGTGTGTGTGTGTGTGTGTGTGTGTGTGTGTGTGTGTGTGTGAGTGTGTGTGTGTGTGTGTGTGTGTGTGTGTGTGTGTGTGTGTGTGTGTGTGTGTGTGTGTGTGTGTGTGTGTGTGTGTGTGTGTTGGTGTGTTGGTGTGTGTGTGTGTGTGTGTGTGTGTGTGTGTGTGTGTGTGTGTGTGTGTGTGTGTGTGTGTGTGTGTGTGTGTGTGTGTGTGTCATCACATAGGAAGTGGGCCCTGGGTGGTGAAGGGATGATGATGATGATGATGATGTGTCACATGCTCAAATAATGATTAAAAATAAGATGAAGTCGTATGAAAAATGTAAACAACTAGGATAAACTTTAGGAATATGATAGACTAGAGACTCTAGAATATATAATATATAATGTTATCAACACAGGTATACCAAATGCAATATAAAGAGAAATAATACAAAATGACAAGATACGTTTTAAGGATATTAAAATGGGCCTGGACCGCTGTCCTTGCGGTTTGGGCACCTAGGCTCCAATGCGTAGGTCTGACGACCTTTGCTGCTTGTCTCTCCCCGTCTCTCTCCCTGTTTTCTGTCGGTCTCCACTAAATTCTATCAATAAAGGCATAAAAGCCAAAATAATATAAAAAAAAGGATGTTAAAATGTGTCCAGATATAGTAGATCTATATACATAGGCCTACATACTTTATAGACAGCAGATCGATATACAGATGTATGCATATAGACCGGAGGGTGATGCAACTTTGATGATGTACAGGCTACAGTTGTATAATTCTTTACTAAATATAATCTAACAACAAAAGTCTTCTCTTATGGGGGTCCCTGGCACAACATGTTTTTCAAAAAGGTGTCCAGGGCCTAATACATATCGGTTTGGGGTTCCTTGACATGAAAATGTCAAGGAACTAATCTCACAAACCACAGGACCGATCAGGGACACATTTCTTGTGCACACTGCCAGTAGGCTAACTTTTCACATACGTATGTTTAATGTATTATTGTTAGAAAGACTGCGCCCCTCTCTCTCTCTCCCTCCTCCCGCTCTCCTCCTCCCGTCCCCGTCCCCCCTCCCCCCTTCTGCCCGAGAGACTGTTCCGCCCCTCGCGAGACTACAGTGAGCCCCGCTAGTAAGACTGCCCCTCACCTCGCGAGAGGAAAAGGGAAAGGAAGGAGAAGCGTGAAGCAAGAGACGCTCGTAAATCTAACCCACAGTGTTTATACATATTAAGTCTTAAGAGTTTGATTACCTATGTCTGCTACACACCAGAGTGCCTGTGTGCGTGTATGATAACGTAAGTTCTTCCCAAAGTAGATATATACAACTTGTTGTCCCGTTACGGGGTCTCGTAGCCAAGCTAAATACCTGTTGCTAAAGTTAACTAGCGACAGGTTCTATATAAATTGTATGAATGTAACTTGAGCAGCTAAACTAAACTGAAGTTCAGAGCACCTCTTCAGAGAGAGGCCATTATTTACCTGTTTAATTAGTCCTGTATTGTATTGTGACTACTATTACAAGGGTAACCACTCCTTGCTTATATTCTGCTTATTACAGAAACCACACAGAACCCTGCTGTGTAGTATCACCTGTTCAATAAGGAAATAAATGGACCTCGCTCTCCACCATTGTCATCTGTGTCTAATCAATGCACAAGGGCGAACACAACCCACCTAACCAGTAACCATACAGTGGTTCAAGGGGTCCTTCCCAACATTATGGTCCTTCGAAGCCGAATAGGTGTTTACCCTTGAGACAATGGAGAGAATCAGCCAGGCCCAGGGCGAAGATGTACGCCCCAGACGTCTGACAAGACTGCCAAGCCACCTAGAAGAGTATCAGCTGAGCTACAGAAAACAACCGCAGTATACAGCCCCCCCCTCCATCATCTAACCGTCACCAAGCTGATGAAGACTACCAGAACGACGAGGGAGCAGCCGAGATGACTCCCCTCAGCCCCCCAGATCCATCCACATGGACCCAGAAAGACAGCTGGGAAAGGGGGAATCCACCGGAGAGTCATGAGCTATATGATAACTGTGAAGATGATGACGAAGAGGAGGAGCAAGAGGAATACTGCCCCCCGACGTGGCCACCAGAGGGAGAAGAGGAGGTGACAGAGGAAGACGGTATGAGGGACTACATTGAATCAGTGATGTATGAACTCCACCAGATGTGGGAAGTACTGTCTGTGAGCCCCAATGTAGCTAAAGCATCCAGTATTACACCCCCTCCGCGGCCCAGGCACCCCCTACTTACTAGCCAGTCAGATCAGGCATGCATGTGCCCGAACACCCTACCGGCTGCAGCAGCCCAGCAGACCCCAGCCGGTCCGCCAACCAGCCCTGTCAACAGGCCACCGGCACCCAGCGAAGCCAGTACACCAGCCCACACGCCCAGAACCGGGCCACCAGCACGCACTGAGGCCAAACCATCAGCCTGCATACTATGCACCTGACCTTCACCCAGCCCACCAACCAGCTCTCCCCCCGAGCCGCCAGTATCCAGTGGGCCGAGGACATCATCCGGCTTACCCCCCACCAGACCCCCATCGAGCTCGCCAACCAGCCCCGCCCATAAGTCACCAGTACCCAGCGAGGCCAGAATACCAGACCACTTGAGCAGCTAAACTAAACTGAAGTTCAGAGCACCTCTTCAGAGAGGCCATTATTTACCTGTTTAATTAGTCCTGTATTGTATTGTGACTACTATTGCAAGGGTAACCACTCCTTGCTTATATTCTGCTTATTACAGAAACCACACACAACCCTGCTGTGTAGTATCACCTGTTCAATAAGGAAATAAATGGACCTCGCTCTCCACCATTGTCATCTGTGTCTAATCAATGCACAAGGGCGAACACAACCCACCTAACCAGTAACCATACAGTGGTTCAAGGGGTCCTTCCCAACAATTATCATATTTTTTAAATTTAACTTTAATTTAAAAATGTGCCAGTTGGCTCGAGCTGGACCCATGTCCAAATAGAGTCATAGATACGTCATAGATGACTGACATGGCATCACACACTGGCCGCATGAAGTCTGAGATCCACATGGGAGTCATGCTGTTATCAGATCCCGTCTTATTAGTCTTCCGTTTGGTGAAATAAAATGACCAATGTTCCACCACTGCCATGGTCGTATGAACAAAACATAACCAACCGTAAATACAATGGCTATCATGACATTACTATGCTTCAGATGTTGCATAACGTTGCATTTGTCAGTATTCCAGTGGGTAACTGGAACGCTTGCTCCAAAACACACTCGCCCCCATTTTTTTCGTGGAACGCACAACCCCAGCGGGCGGAACACTTGCCTTGCTTGGCGCAGGACGCTTGCCCTCAGCGGGGGACCACTCGCCCCACTTGGCCCAGAACACTCGCCCCCAGCGAGGCGGACCACTTGGCCCGCTTAGTGAGAACAGACTACAGCCCCTCATTAGGAAGTAGTTAGGCAAAAAAACTGTTACAACGATGTAGAGCGCGCCGTTTGAAGTGGATTTCAGCCTCGAGAGCCGAGAAGCGCCACTGAGCGAGCCGTATGGCGAAAGCGAGTCGCCATGCCAAACGTTGCGAAGTCCGCGTCAGCCGACTCAGCGCCGTTCGAGTTACGTCCCGACCCCCGTAAATCACCCCCCCCCCCCGTACCTGTGCAGAGGACTCATTTGTACTTCGTACGTTATTCATAATGATAGACAGCACACATGGCCTGATCATGAACGACCTCGCTTAAGTGAATGGCAAAATAATATATCCCTACAGTACCATCCACCAAGGTTCGAAAAAATGCATAGATGTCACCTCTCTTCTTCCTGTTTAATAACATTTGTACCAGACAAGTGTTTAGTGGGAAGGTTAGATGGGGACATAGGAGTTGAGTGAGGGCTCTCCACTTTTCTTCTTCCTCAATGTTGAAATAATTTATTGCCGTCCTGCTGCATTTAGTGAAGCTTTAATGGCTGCGATGAAAGTGACTTTACATGCAAATATGGCTTTTGGAGTGCGTGTCTATGTGTCTCCTCTGTCAGTTTTCCTCTAAAAGCTACATGAACGAGGCAACCTCCAAGAAGCTTGTTCCACATGGCTTCCTTGGACACACTATAAATAGATCCATTTACATTGCATTTCATGGCTGAGCTTACTCTCAATATTTCAGAGACCCGCCAGTAAATTGACTATTAATCATTTATCGCTCACTTGTTCGTCTCATTTTGCCCACAGCATATGCTTAGACGTTGCATCACAATCGATCAATCTGCTACAAAAAAAAAACTTAATTATTTAAACAAAGGGTTACAGATGTGAGTTTTGAAACATTGTTTTTAATGCCGTGGCTCTGAAAGAGGCTAAGCATCTATAACAAGGTTTCTGTGTCTGTGTGTGCCTGTCTGTCTGTCTGGAGCTAATCTCGCAAACCACCGGACCAAACATTGCCAAACTTTGTATACACGCTGCCAGTAGGCCACAGTTTATTTGCTCCACATTTTATACTTTCTGGAATATTTAACTTTCATTTTATGATGGAAGTCAATGCGGCTGTGATCGCAAAGAAACGTTGCTCAAATTAGGAGTCATGCGTCATAAATAAGACAATATGACTGATGACTATTTAGTCTATGTCGTTCCAGTGCTGTACCTCATGAACTTCACCTCCTGCTAGCTTTTTTTGTTTTATCTGCATCTTATATCTAACCTCATGTACATACCTGCTACGTTAGCGTTTTATACTATATACCATATAAATGCACATGTTGACCTGTTTCTTTCCTGTATGTTTTCTCATTGCTCTCCCTTTCTTTGCCCACCCTCCTCCCCCCTTTCCTGAAAACTATGAATGATGGAGCCTGCACCAAAAAAAGCAATGGTTCCCAAACTGGGGGCCGGGACCCCCAGGGAGGTCCCCAAATTACTTTGGGGGGTCCCCAGATGATTAGCTTAATGTGCAACATTGTCTTCTCACTCAATAGTAAACAAACCAACATACAGTATGTGTATACAGGGTATCTGCACATTTCTAAAGTTGACTGAATGACTTTAAAGACATGTTTTATACCAAATTGGCCAAATTGTCAAATATTACATAAGAAAGAGGCAAACATTGTGAAAGCAGCTGATCTACAAGCTCACAAAGCCTCAGAGTGCGAGGCGTTGTGAGCTTGTAGTTCAGCTATTTTCACAATGTTTATGTCAGGAAATGGTGTTAGGACCCAAGTGCAGGAACTCAAACTCGGAACTCAAACAAAGGCAGGATATGGAGATCACATAAAGTTGACTTTACTCGGTGAAAAACATAGGATAACAGTACGTACTACATACATAGAACCTGTCACTAACTTAAGATCGAGCATTGAACAGACACAAAGACAGAGTTTAAATAGTCACTGAAGGGTCCTCACAGGTGACAGCACTCAGGGCAATCAGAGTCTTGGCCTCAGGTAGAAGGGAGAGTAGAAATAGGAGCAGGGCAAGGAAGGGGCAGAGGCACACCCAGTGTCTAAACAGTGGACACAACAGGGGCCGTGATCGTGACAGTTTGTGGAACTGAGTCAAATTAATTTACTTATTTTGTTTTCACTGTATTCAAATGTCCTTTTATATTGTGTTTTTAGCTCTGTGTCCTGAATAGGTATTTCCTATTCAGGAGATAAGCGTTGCAAATGTCCTGTCATAACGTGTTTCTTTTGTTTAATGTTTAATGTAAAGCACATTGAATTGCCTTGTTGTTGAAATGTGCTATACAGTACACATACACTTTCCTTGCCTTGCATGTATGCATGTGTCAGTATGTCAGTGTGTGTGTGTGTGTGTGTGTGTGTGTGTGTGTGTGTGTGTGTGTGTGTGCGTGTGTGCGTGTGTGTGTGTGTGTGTGTGTGTGTGTGTGTGTGTGTGTGTGTGTGTGTGTGTGTGTGTGTGTGTGTGTGTGTGTGTGTGTGTGCGTGCGTGTGTGTGTGTGTGTGTGTGTGCGTGTGTGTGTGCGCGTGCGCGTGTGCCTGCCTGCGTGCGTGCGTGCGTGTGTGTGTGTGTTAGCAAGCGAGACGGCACACTTGCATGTGGGTCACCTGGATATGCCTCGCTCAGCTGACCCTGCCTTCTGTCCACTCTGTTGGGAAAATTAGTGAGGACAGGGCTGGTCAACCATCTGCGTCTCCTCCTTAATGCTTTTTAGACGAATATTGAATTCTACCGTGCCCCTATGACTCAGTGGCATCTAATTTAATATCGTAACTGTGGAAGAGAGACATTTTATTGAAGAATTCCTATCGAAGAGTCCAGAGGACAGTCCAGTCAATTGTAAACCTGACCTCATCTAATTTATGATTATATTGAAATGGAAGTTATTGCAAAGGAATTACAATTTATATTCCTTTTAGGTTATTGATTTATTGATTATTGATTCATTATTTACATAGTATTAATCTTACTTCAGTTATATTTATGTATGACTGTATGCTGATGTGTCTGAATGCAATGTCCTTGCAAGGGAAGTAAATTAGTCTGATCATTTGTCTTGTGAGTTTAGCAGACCCTCTGTGTAGTTATTAAGCAGCTATCCCTCTGTATTAAGCAAACAGCAGGCTCATACAGCAAGGTCAAGTAACTACTGTATTCCTCTGTGGGCAAGTGGCAGACCCAGACAGCAAGACGACAAGTTACAGTACAAGGTTTTATGAACGCAAGGAGAATGTTTCTCGTATCAGGCGTCAGTATTCTGAATGAGGCAGTGACCATGGCCTTGGCGTATAGCAGTGGGCCTTCCATTCAAATGGAACACATAGTTGGTCAGGGTAGTGTCGCCGCTCTCAGTCGCTGAGCGTGGAGCAGCACATTAATAGTCAGGCAGCATTTACCTTCCATACTCAAGTACTGAGAACACATCTTTTGGTCAGACAGAGGAATGTCGGTCCTCAGAATGATGTGTAAGTATCCTAGTAGAATGCCCCAACATCCAGATCGGTGTCAGACTCCCGTTGCCTACCAAGGCAACCAGACCCTGTCCACCTTTCTATCTTCCATCTTCTTCAATCACTTTTCCTTTCTATTCTCTACTCTATTTTCTCATTGTTATTATTATATTACATAATTATCGTCATATTATTGTCATCTATTGCATTATCTACTAAAATGCATATCAGTATCAACTCTTCATTCTCTCACTGAGTATATGTTCAAATTTCCACAACAGTTATTTGCCCAGTGATGCGGTAGCAGCAGTTAAGACCCCATGGTATTCAGACCTACGTCTGCTGGCCTTGGAATGAACTCTTATGGGCCGTGTCCACCGAGACGCTTTAGGGGCTACGTACGTTTATCATTTGTGACCGTATATTTTTTGCGCTGCGTGTTCACGTGCAGTTTTATCTGGGCATCCAGAGTAGAAATATTTTCTCAACTGCGGCCGTTTGGAAGCATTTTTAGCAGAACGCCTTGCATTTTAGCTGAGAAAAAAAAGCGTTGGTGGATTTTGAGATATATTGTGTGTGCAAGTAGACTAAAATCTGTAGGGTTTATCCTCTGTGGAGCATGAAGGTGAACAGCTCATTCCAAATTACATGAGTTGTTTGGGACCAGAGTGGTGGATGGACGGACAGACAGACAGACAGACAGACAGACAGACAGACAGACAGACAGACAGACAGACAGACAGACAGACAGACAGGCAGACAGGCAGGCAGGCAGACAGACAGACAGACAGACAGACAGACAGACAGACAGACAGGCAGACAGGCAGGCAGGCAGGCAGACAGACAGACAGACAGACAGACAGACAGACAGACAGACAGACAGACAGACAGACAGACAGACAGACAGACAGACAGACAGACAGACAGACAGACAGACAGACAGACAGACAGACAGACAGACAGATAGACCAACATGGTGATCTCTAGAGCCCTGCAGGGCTAAAAATACAAAAGAGAACAGACTATTCAACTCCCCTTCTCAAATGAGGTAGTATTCTGGGAGCCTGACTGTTTGTTGAAGCATTGAACCAATAAAATGAAATGAAATGAAATAAAATGCACTCGGTGGGCCCGGTCACGATTACATTTTCCATCTTACTTTCTGATTGTGGAGTGGAGTCGTACACGTTGCAGTGCCAGTGACATCATCTGTGTTATCCTTGTCTAAATAAAGGTTGACTCTCCCAAGACACATCATACAGTATTTCAGTGCTACGGTTCAGCACCTTCGTCATCAATGTTATGTTTGCGTACGCATTCAAGGTGATCTGCCTTGATTCCCATAAGACGAGCTCATAACAAAAGAAAATTACCATGCAAGGAGTTCCTCTTTCAGCTGTTCCACTACCCACTCAATGCTACATTATGCAAATTTTTATACACTGCTTAATACAAATTCCTTCACGTCCTCACATCCAAAACCTTTTAGAAAAATGTCATCCTTTCTGTCTCTCATCCCATGAATATTTCTCAGGCTTAATGGGCTTTGCATTTCGTCTCGGGCGATGGAGTACTTTATGCTTCATATTTCTCTCTCTCTCTCTCTCTCTCTCTCTCTCTCTCTCTCTCTCTCTCTCTCTCTCCCTCTCTCTCTCCCCCCTCTGTCCATGTCACCCCATAGGATTTCTGCATTACGCAATGGTCTAAGAAAGTATTACGACGAGCCAGGGAGGCCTGGGTCAAGCGCAAAAAATAGCAAGCGAGGCACAAAAAGATCCAGAGCTATATTTAGCCACGTCTCTCTATAAATAGCACGGGGAGTGCTTCACATGCCTCCAAAGTAGCCCTGCAGTGTCGCTCCTTCCCTGCTGCTTCTGAGGGGATTATATACGGCAGCAGAAATCTGCAGGGCTAGGCTAATGTGGGTACTGCTGTGTGATGGATAGTGAAAGGTGGGTCAAAGGTGCATGCGTGTGTGTTTCTGTGTACTGTATACATGCATACAGCGCGACTCATTATACAGTAGTATTTTATTGTGGTTCTACTCATAGCCACATAAAACTACTAACACACACTTGCACACAGTGGTGTAAAGTAACTAAGTACCTGTACTCAAGTACTGTACTTAAGTACAATTTTCAGTACTTTTACAGTACTTCTACTCCACTACATCTCAGAGGCAAATATTGTACTTTTACTCCACTACAATTATTTGAAAACTTTAGTTACTAGTTACTTTGTAAATTTTGATTATTATTACAAAACATACATTACCCACTTCAGCCCTATATATATTTTGGCCATTTGAAAATAGCCGAGCTACAAGCTCACAATGCGTGGCGACTCGCGATGCGACGCATTGTGAGCTTGTAGATCTGCTATTTTCAAAAGATCCGGACTTTTACTTGTAACAGAATATTTCTACAGTGCAGTATTGATACTTTTACTTAAGTAAAAAAAACGGTACTTTTCCCACCACTGCATGCACATATTCTAGTACCTAGAAAAGTGTGCTCAGTAGAGCGCAAATCTACTGTGCCTCCCTCTGTCTTGACGATGTTTTGAGGTTGTTTGTGTGTATGAATGACTATGCATGATGGGGCAATGGGGGGCAAGGATATGACAAAGGCTGTCATTATGGTGTAACCATAATGCAAAGACCCAACATTGTCAACAAGAAAGTTCTGCGACAAAGGCAATGAAAAACGTCCTTAGCTGGTAGAAACATCAGGCAGACCCAGGCTCTAGGGTGGCCGGCCATCTGCTTTGACTGTGTCAGGGGGGAAGAGAGAGAGAGGAGAGAGACTGAGAGAAGGATAGACAGCAGGGCCGGATACAGAAATTATTGAATTGTGCAATGATACATGATGGAATATGATTAAGGATTATTTTGATTATGGTAAGCTCAAATTTCATATCATGACATAAATGTAACTTTCCAACTTTTTTTTAAAGATTTTTTTTGGGGGGGCAGTCAGGGCATTTGGGGGGGCATTGCCCCCCCTTGCCCATGCCTAGATCCGGCCCTGATAGACAGTGGGAGAGACGAAAAGTGAGCAAACATACAGGGACAATGTTGAGGAGGACACTTAAAACCCTGCGCTCCCTCTGGACAAACAAGAGTTCCTGGGCCTGCTGGCATGATGCAAAAGAAATGTGACACTAATTGGCCTAGTAGTTTTCACGATTAGCCACGGACAGGTACACACACACACTCACACACTCACACATCCACGCACGCACGCACGCACGCACGCACGCACGCACGCACGCACGCACGCACGCACGCACGCACGCACGCACGCACGCACGCACGCACGCACGCGTGAAAACACAATCCTCTGCACTGATAATTAACAATGTTGACTGACCTAGCCAAATAGCGGACTATAGGCTTTGTATTGCATTAATTTCTACCCCACCCCCCATCAGCATATTTAGCTTTTAATTTGACACAAACTTAGGGCTTTGATTTTACAGTGTCTACAAAAATGGGCCGCCCTACTTACAGGCTATACAGAGATGGATAAGAAAAACTAGAGTAGAGATTCAAAAGCAATAAAGCAGACTTTAACTTGCTCAGCATGAATCTAATACAGTCTCTTATGGCAATATAGAGGTCTCCGTAGCTTTGAGCCTCCAAGCTGCTTTTTTTTTTTACACCAGCATTATTATTTCCCATGAGTGTCCCCGTTAAGCTCATCATGATGAGCAGAGCCAGAGGTGGTGGTGATGAGCAACAGCCAGGGGAAAGGTGGGGGTTAAAGCGCACACATACGGTACCAGTGGTACCGTATGTAAGTACAGAAGCGTTTTTTAATACTTTTCATTGGTTCAATATTTGTAAAACCCACACCAGACGTAAAGGGTGTTCAATAGCACTGATTTATTAAAACAAATAAAAAAGTAGAACATTTGAGATGGCTGGTTTTTGCCCGACAGCGACGATATATGATTTTTATGTACTGAATTAAACTGTGATGCCCCTTGCAGGAGCTGACACATTGAAAATCATATACCAATATAAATCCAGACAAAAACAAGGGCTCGTTAAACCCTCAGATGAGATAAGTCGCAGCCCAGATGAGATAGACATAGAACTATCATGGGACATCCTGACATAAAACAGATTGGCCAAGCTTTGTGGGACGTGTGTGCCCCTGTACCAGTATTTAAGCGGCAATGTGCACAATAAGAAGTATTCTACGGAGCCATACTCGATTGTTTCTTTTGAACTGTCTCTGTTGTTACTGTTTGAAATGTTCCACTGGACAGTGCATCTGAACGGATCTCCAAAAGACGAATACCATGATTGCGCTGTAGCGGTGAGGTACGAGGTGTATCACTTTGGAGGGCGCAGTGACAGGATCGTGGATCTGATTGAGGTGCACGTCTTCAACACAGTGTCTTTGCGGTGGGTGAAGGTGGGAGGAGAACCTTCCCTTGAGGCTCCCTCTAGTCGCAGTGGACACACAGCTGTGCTGATAGAAGACATCATCTACATCTGGGGAGGGTGGCCTTTATGCAACGTGCTTTATGTGTTTTCTGTCGATGCCCACAGATGGTTCAAACCACAGGTTTCTGGGACTGTTCCACCGGGGAGGAACTACCACTCAGCCTGTGTCTTGGGGAAGGTCATGTTTATCTATGGAGGAACTGGATGCACTAATGACATGTACAAGTTGGACACCACCACAATGGTCTGGTCTTTAATTAACACCAGAGGCACTCTGGCGCCTGCTTCACGTCACTCTGCCACCATCATCGGGACAAAGATGTTTGTATTTGGGGGCTATAGGGGCAGCAATTGGTTCGAGATGGACTACGACGACAACATCAGAGTGTTTGACATAGAGACCAACTGCTGGCTGGACACGCCTTCTTCACAGCTTCTTCCAGAAGGACGCAGGGGTCATTCAGCCTTTGCCCACAATGGAGAGCTGTACATATTTGGAGGCTACAGCTCTACCTCCAATCGTTTAAATGATCTGTGGAAACACAATCCAGAAAGCTTCTCCTGGAAGAAGGTTGAGGCCAAGGGGAACGGTCCCTGTCCAATGGATGATATGTGCTGTTCCATGGTGGGAGATCGTATCATCCTCTTTGGGGGACACAAAGGAACAGTCACTGATGACCTGTACGTCTTAGACTTAAGTCCTAGTCTGAAGACTTTATGTAAGCTGGCAGTTATTCAGTACGGTCTGGAGGAGTCTGAACTCCCACACAACGTCAGATGGGAACTGGCAACCATGACAATAAAAAAAACGAGACAGGGTTTAATAACGGCGTAGCTTCATGTGGATCTCAGACTTCATGAGGTCATTTTATGATGTCAGTCTTTTATGACGTATGACTCCATATTTGGGCAAAGCTTTAATCCCAACGCAAACGAGCGGCATTGACTTCTATTATAAAATGTAATTTGAATATAAAAAATCTATAAATAGAGGTCCCCAGTTCAAATATGATTATTATTCTTTTTTGGGGGTGTCCCAGTTCCCAGTATCTGATGAATAACTACAAGATAAGTATCTTGTAGTAATTCATCAGATAGTTGTAAGCTTGTAGATAAGCTAATTTGGAGGTTCATTGTTTCTGTGCTTGTGGTAGGATCCACCCCCTATTTAAGGGAGGCTGAAAGAGACAGTCAGTTAGTAGTACTTGGGCAGGCAAAGCCTTAACAGCCTAGAGACAGAGCTGCCAGGGCTCTTAGTTAAGGCATAGCCTTTTTGTGCAGTCACTGTATGGTGTGTTGTCTTTATAGTTGTGCTTTAAGTCTTTCCATTTTTGCAAGGCGGTTTGGACAAAATAAAACACCCCAAAATCAGCATTTCTGAACTTGTTTATTTTTGGAGCCTTGGCCGCTTGGTCAACCTTTACAAGAACCTTGGTCAAAAGTCAAGACAAAATCGTTGGGTTATTAACTGAAACATCAATGATAGCATAAATGATGCAAAACAAAGTGCCATGGTTTTGAAAATAGAGATAATGTTGTATTTTCTTTTTTTTAGTCAATAGTTTTTTGCCCCCTTTTTCTCCCCAATTTAGTCGTTATACCAATTGATTCCTCCACACACACATTTCTGTGTTGTCACTGCTGTTGTATCCTACTGACTCACCTGCCAGTGAGGAGCCCCACCGGGAGGACGTAGAGCCTTTGTCCTACTCCTCCCGCCCAACACTCCCCACTGACAGGTGCCACCCCAGCCTATAGGAGTACGTGCGATGACCAATATCGCCCTTCCCGCCTGGCTTCCATCCCCCAAACACGGGCCAATTGTGTTGGCATAGATGCCCGACAAAGCCAGATGCACCACGATGAATTTAAACCCACAACCTCCGTGGTGGTGGGCAGGGACTTTACCACTGCACCATCTGAGCGCCAATGTTATATTTTTTATTTCCCACAGCACTATAATATATAAAGGGTGTCTGAGAAAAGAGACAGACCGACAGACAGACAGATAGACAGATGATTTCCTCTGAAGAAAGACTAAAAACAACTAATTGAAAGCACAGAGAACATGTGGCCTGCACTGGTATAAATGAAGATAGGGCAGAATTGCTTTGATATGAATATTTATTCAAGAAGTGACATTTGTTGCAGAAATAGTCATCGATAGTCAATCTTTGTGATTTCCCCCTTTAGAGGGAAAACAGTAAAAACCTGTGCTGTCCTGTGACAACCCTCAGAGTGCATACAGGTACAGTATCACCAAAAATAATGTTATTCAAGAGTACTTTGCTAAAACAATCAATTCCAAACCAATTCAAAATGACACAATATAATCCTTCCAATCACATTGACTGATCACTAGCTTTGCTTTAGTTTATAGACAAAATGCTGATATTTTTTAAGTGAAAAACATACCACTCTTGCCTTACTTATGAGTCGTTGTAGCATGAGCTAAATAGTGGCCATTGTGATTATGACAGTCAATTTTAAATGTAAGTTTTAGCCATTAACATTTACTATGTACTTTAGTGGCAATTTTTCGAATGCTCTTATGAGTATTTTTCTGAGCTGCTACTGTAGCATTACTGTTTTGATATCCAAAACAAGTGTTGGCTCAGAAAACGAATTGATTTGAAATTAGGTAATTAACACTACAGTACTGGTGTACCAGCTTCAACTTAAATACGACAATATTCATTCCAGCAAGGGGTGCTTATGGGTGACAGGGCGATATTTGTCTGTAGCGGCACTAGTGGCGGCTACAAGTTGACCTGTTCAGCGGGGAGCTGACCTGGAAGGGATGGCGTGTTCCCCCACAAGCCTTATTCATGCCCTCCTGGTGAAACTCCTTTCTGTCAGGTGGCAAAAAGCAGCTGGTGACTCCATGTGTGTCAGAGTAGAGACCTGTTTGTCTACACCCTCCCCAGACCAAACAGTAAGGGGTGGAACTTGGGAGTGACAGGGACTATATGAAAATGGGGGAGTTTGGCAAGAAATAAATTGGGGTGGAAAAAATCCAAACCAAAAAAGTGGAGATGATTTAACACTATCCCAGACAACTTTAATAAAGGAATATTGTTTTATTTTATTATTGGGTCGCAAATGTAAAGCCTCATATTGAAATGTGGCTTAAAACCACTGACCTCACGGGCAGAAAGCTTTCTTTGAAGAAATAGGATCACGACTGTATGAGGACAGCATTAATCCCATCTGACGGACTCTGCAGTTTGTATAGCTGGGAGCTAAGCAGCTCCATATTTATTCTGTTTACATTATTCTCTTTCACCTTATCTTTTCTTCCTCACATTATTTCAACCAGTGGAGCCACTCCTCACACTGCAGGGGATGTGCATGAATGTACAAAAAAGCAAAGCAGCAGAATGTAAAGTAACAGAAGGAAAAGACAGGAAAACTTGCTCCCCAATACATCAAAATATTCAAAAGGAAAAGATATTTTCATTTTATTGTGAAAAGTGAAGGATGTAATAGTACTTAGATAAAGCTGAATACATATTCATGTTTTGTATACTGTAATTTGTAAGATATGCATGAAATATATGATTTTGGGGGAATGGGATGGTTACAAGAAAATATATAGTAATAATAATAATAATCTTTCCAAGGCATTGCACAATTCTGAGATTGATCTGTAATATTGTTTTAAGGCAGAAAAAAATTATAATTCTTTCCTAGTACTCTGAAAGAAATACACAATATGTCAGTACAATTTGTTTCCACTGGTGCATCGCTCATTTAGAAGTAAACGACACATGCAAACATGATGCATGCTATATTTATATATATGTTATCTATATATTTAAAAATAACAAGTAGGATATTCATCATGAGCATTCAATTAAATCACTTTTGAATATTGCCAAGGTAAACAACTGTTTGTGAAGACAATGTGGCCGTGCCAAGGTGCTCATATATTCGCCACAACGCGCCAACGCACACCCTTGCCTCGTAGTTCCCTTGACTCGTGTTTGCTCTCCCCATATAATACCACAAATTGTTACTCCTACACTCCAGCGTATAAGTGGCTGTTACGAGCCACATTGCACTTACATGTGACAAAAATATCTGTATACTGTAGATAGATACAGTATCCTTTCCTTTCCTCGTTCGCAACTTCACAGGCTTTCTCTGCGATTAGCTTATATTTCTTTCTCCCTGAGGGTGTATCCACACATGCCAGAGATTAGTTCACGTGTCGCCTTATACACCGTAATGAACACAGTATGAGTTGGATTTTTAATAGTGTGTGGGGGTATTTTATATAAAAAAAAATATGTTCTGTTTACCTCTAAAAATAATATCTTTACTGACAAAAATGAAATAAGGTATTTGTCTCCCCCATCAAATGCTTCTCTTTGTTATGTAAGTTTCATGCATGTTTCATACAGAAATACATGTATGTATACACCGTACAAGAGCGTGGGTGTGAGATGGGGTTGACATCTTGTTGTGATAAATAAATAAAGCGGCCCCTACAGTCCCAGAAGTTCACTGCACTTCATCTTGACAAGCAGAATTATCCAGTTTGAGCCGCCACAAACTGGATTGATCTGCTACTACTATGCATACCAGTGGTCAAACCAGTGCTACATTGTGCAAACCATCTGTCCCAGGAAGCCCCATATTAACGATAAAATACATCTCCATTTTGCTCCAGCTGGAGACCAGATTCAGTCAAACTGAATAAGAAGGTGTTCTGGGATGAGTCACACGCAACAATGAGACGCTATGTTTCAGCTGTTGTTGTTGGGATTTTGCTACCGAGGTCAAAAATACTTCATCACAATGACTACTGTACATCTTAAAATATCATATAATACATGTGACACAACTCTTATTGTATCCAACTACTTGGAAAAATATAATAAAATAAAATACAGGCCTGTCGTTCATGATTTAAATATGATTAACTCAGATATAAACATGTGTAAGGCCTGTTAGTCATGATTTAAATATGATTACAGGCCCTCTCATAAAAAGACAATGGTACACTTAATATCTGGCCAAAGGTAAGCAGCATTACAACATGTATGTACAAATACACCAATAAAATGCAAAGAACTGTACAGTGTATAAATGTGTAAGAAAAGGTTTCACAAGCAGTTTGTAAGTAATCTGTTTTGTCCCCTCAATTAAGCAACACCAAGAAATAGAATATACTTTTGAGGCATACATTTTAAAAAACATTTTGTAAACGTTCCCTTGCATTGGCTACTTGACTGAATAAAATACTGCAGTGGTTTTGTAGTACAGAGATGCAGAGTACAATGAGTAAAAAACGGGACTGTCAGGTTACAGTGGTCATATCTGTTCTCAAATGAAATGGTTTGTGCTTTGTTTGATGTGATAATGTTACATCTTGTTTACAGTTCATGTTTTGTACATGTTCACGTACACAGGGGTTAGTTGCATTCAGTGTCTCACCCTGGAACTTGGCTAAAAGTGACAGTGCTTAGTTTGGGTTTGAGTACTCAACTTCAACTTAAAAAACAAGATAGAAAAAGGAAAAGAAAAGAAGCTACAGTACTGTATATGCTAATTCAATTGTTATTTTCACCCCCAGATTTAGCTACAATTACAGGACTACTGGGATAAAAAAGAAAACTGTGCATGAAAGAGAAATTCAACATAGCAATGATTCCACATTGATCTGAAGTGACTCCAGATGCATTTACAAAAAGGTTATAAGACCTGTCATTCTTCCTCGGTCCAATGGTTAACCTTTTCTGTGAACAGGTTAGCACAAAGTACTATAATTCTCCACATATAGTTCTGTAACTATTTTGTATAATTCTCTGCTGTCGGGCAGAAACCAGCTAACTCCAAAATGTACATTTTTCAGGAAATGGAAAAACTAATTTTTTTTTTCAGGAAATGAATAAAACCTTATAATTTTTAAACAATCAATACTGGCTCATCAAAGTTGGTATTGTGACTTTATATATTGTCAGATACTTGCATGTGTCATTATATTAACACCACTTTACCCAAATCCAGCTCAAGTGGAGTTAGGAGGTTTTGTCCAATTTGAATATTACAATAACTTCTGCAAAGAGGAGTTCACAGAGTTGCAGTTTCTGTAGAACTAGCGAGACAAATGCTATATATAACTAATTTCATGTCACATTGCTCTCCTCAGGAAAAAAAATAGAATTAATTGTTTTCATAACATTAGCGTCAGTGCTAAGTTTGATAAACAGGTACACTGCATACAGTAGTTACTTTTAACAGACTACGGGGCAAAAAACCCTGCCTCATTAAAGTTTTATAACAAGCAAAGTTTATCTTCCGCTCTGAGTCTGCAGTGCCACGCAGGGGAGAGGGGTCGACAGTTTGAGGATCCAATGGAGTTAGGAGGTTTTGTCAGGAGCACTTTTTAACACTTTTCATTGGTTAAATATTTTTTTAACCAACACACAGATGAAAAGGGTGTTCAATAGCGTTTGATTTATGAAAAATAATAAAAAAGCTGAAACATTTAGTTAGCTAGTTTTCTGCCCGACAGCGACGAGTGCGAGAATAAGTGAATGTCATGTTGTGAGAAATGCAATAACACACCGACAAACACCTTGTCAGCTCCAACAAAAACATTGGCAACGCTGACACATGGAGTGAGAGGTAGAGACACAAATAAACCAATGAATGCGTCTTGAAACACAGAATTATTAAATCAATGCTAAGAAAACAACACAACACAACACACAGCCAGGTGTGGTGTGGAGAGACTTGGGTGTTTTTGACTCCTGGGCTTGGATATCCAGTGTGTTCCAGAACCCCTGGAGACCACGGTAACTGTGTTCCGACAAAAAAAAGAGAATATAAGGCTGGTGGAGTCCCTGCTGTAATATGAGACTTCTGCTCTCCCAAGTCATTTTGGGAGAGCAGAAGAATAGGTAACATGGACAGGAATTTGTTCGTACATTGGGATACAGTTTCGGTCTTACGGGGCATGGTCTGGGTTTAATGCAAGGTGGCAGTGTGTGTGTGTGTGTGTGTGTGTGCGTGTGTGTGTGTGGGGGGTGGGGGGTGGGGGGGGGGGCGGTTGTGTTGGTTGGGTTTGATGACATATAGCCCTGAGTGCAGGACAAGAGTGCATGCTTCATAAAAAACTATCATGCTCCATTTAGAAACAACAACAACACACACACGCTATTAGGAAGGATGTGGCTCCCGGTGGAAACATCTTCTTTACAAGCAACCACCAGTCACAAAAAAAAATGATTCTGACAGCTTCTCCCATCGAGCGGCACAAATCAAATGCCTGAAAGAAGACTCTCATTTCAGTCCTCAAGTTTGTAAACATTTAAAGAGAAAGAGAGACGAGAGAGAGAGAGAGAGAGAGAGAGAGAGAGAGAGAGAGAGAGAGAGAGAGAGAGAGAGAGAGGGGGGGGAGAGAGAGAGAGAGGGTTTTTGTGACCTGGGGCAGAGAAGAAAATGGAAGCAGAAATAACCGATGTACGGCGTCTCCAGTAAGGTTCTCCAAAGAGGTTTTTACACTGCTGGTCAATTCTAACCAGGTCCGTTCGGTGCACTTGGACCGCTGACCTTTGAGAGGAAGTCCCGCCTCCTTTTCCAAGAGCATAAACCAGGAAGCGGCCACTTCAGCGTGTCCACTTCACCTGTCACCCACAGCTTTAACGGGGGAGCTTCCACAAAATACTCGACGAGTTCCCCAAAAATTGCTGAGTGGAGAGTGAGTGAAGGAAGGGATCTGCTCCTCCCGAATCCACTTGCAAAGAGAAGGAAGAAGTAGCAGAGTAGAGTAGGGCCACACGGGGAGGGAGGGCGTGTCGGCAGGGTGTTTGGTGGGTTAAGACCCCTGTTCAGATACGGCTTACCCGTCTGGTGAGGAGGGGGTGCACGGCGGGGGTGTAGGGAGGTGGCAACGGGCCCGGTTTGATCCCCCTGGTCCTCATGTAGGACAAGAACTGGTCGGGGATCTCGGCCAGGACCTCCTTGGCCAGACGGGCCATGCTCAGGATGTGATTCCCCCGCCGGTCAATGTAATCCCTGAACGGGACAAACTGGGGGGATGGAGGAGAGGAGAGGAGAGGAGAGGAGAGGAGAGGAGAGGAGAGGAGAGGAGAGGAAATGAATTGCCATTATTTTGTATTTCTCATTTTATTACTAAGGTGACAGGTCTGTGAGTACCTGTCATGTCTATGTACTGTATATATATTTATTTTTTCTCGTCTTTTCATTTTCTCACATAAAAAAATAAAAAAGAGGGATATAATTGTACCCTTTGTACCCTTGAATCCCATTAAATTCCCAAATAAATATATATTAAACTTTTTTTTTAATGAACACGCATTTTACAGTGCAAGAGACGGAGGTCATTTTGAACGTGACCTTTTTCCTCATTAATCGCAGCACTTCTGCTGCGTTCTCTGCAGACCTAACATTCTGCTGAGCACGCTGTCATCAGCCCAATTTGAGCGTGTGCCTGGCTCTGTGCCTTTTTACCTGAACGATGTCCCTCTCTGCGTATCGCCCCTGGGACGAGATCCTCTCCTCATCCCCGTCCAGCTCGATCATCTCTGAGGGAGAGATAGAAAAAGAGTATAGCGGAAGCACATCAGTCACACAGCCTGTCAGTTTAACCCCCTCACACACACACACCTCCGTGACCACGTTGAATAGCAACTCTGTCACTGCGTAAACACGACGCGCGGTTAACAGGCCATGTGATTAAAGCCTATAATAGCTGATCGCTTGCATGCCGTTTGAAGGGGGAGGTAGAGAGACAGAGAGAGTGAGAGAGAGAGAGAGGGGGGGGGAGAAAGACAGCGAGCGAGCATTACATTTCCACATTTCTGTGCAATGTTGTCAAAGCCACTGATGTGAGCGCGCAGGATGTCGCCGAGCGTGAAGACACACGCTGGGTTGTAAGCCGGCGTGCTATTGGACAGGCAGGCAGGCAAGCGAGCGGTCGTGGTGAGAGAAAAAAAACATGCTAGAATGTGTGTTTGCATGTGGGGTGTGTAAGCAGAAAGGCAGCATGCAAGCGTGCACATTGGTCCTGTTAGGCATGATTGAACTGACTTTGCAGGCTAATTGCTCATTGTGATATATATGTGGTATATATGTGTGATACATACATACACATACACACAAACTATTTTTTAACCAAGGGATGTCTCTCTGGCAAATATGTAAATAAGGAATGTCTTTCCAACAAGATAGAGAGAGAGAGCGAGAGAGAGAGAGAGAGAGAGAGAGAGAGAGAGAGAGAGAGAGAGAGAGAGAGACTTAAAGAGTGTGGTCTTCATCCCCATAACATAATGGAGTCACAATGGTGACAAATGGAGGATTTTTTCATATTCAGTCAACACATTCAAGCCAAGGGCAGGCGTGGGAGGTCACAATGATGGAAGGAAGCATGGAAGAGGGGACAAGGAGAAGGCAAAGAGCTGCAACAAGAAGAAGGATAGAAGAAGAACGTATAACCATGTGAGAGAAGAGATAGCGAAGAGACAGAAGGAACGGGATTACCAGATGCAAATTCATGTGCTGTTGTTTGCACACAAACACATGCTCACACTTAGTATGTGCACGTGTGTACATAAACCCTCACAAACACATGCGCTCACGCCCAGACATATAAACGGAGGCATATGCATTGCACACGCACACACAAGCACGCGCATGTGCACACACCTCGTGCTACATACCATCAAATTCCGCTGGTCCAACCCCAACAATTATAATTGACATAGGCAGGGAGGCGGCCTTTAAAGAGAGAGGGGGAAAGAATGAATGCATCAAAGACCGCACTGGGAGGCAGGCCTCTTCACCGTCCCTTATCTGACATACCCCAGGCGGACAGAGAAATATATATAACTCGACAAATTACCACCCGCCACATAACAGCCAACGACAGAGAGGGAAGGATGTACCATTGTTTTACGCGGAACGCCACCTCTCTCTCACACAGAACCAGTGGTGTAAAGTAACCAAGTACATTTACTCAAGTACTGCACTTAAGTACAATTTTGAGGTACATTTACTTTACTGGAGTATTTCTAATTGTCTACCTGTATACTTTTACTTCTACTCCACTACATCTCGGAGGCAAATATTGTACTTTTACCCCACTACAATGATTTGAAAACATTAGTTACTATACTTTGCATATATAAATTATTACATTATAAAACATACCCATACATTAACCACTTTAGCCTTATCTTACACCTAGGCTATTTGAAAATAGCCTATCTACAAGCTCACAACGCGTCGCACCGCGACGCGTTGTGAGCTTGTAGATCTGCTATTTTCAAACATTTTAGTACTTTTACTTTTGGTACTTTAAGTACATTTTGATGCCAATACCTTTTTACTTTTACTCAAGTACATTTTGAATTCTGGACTTTTACTTGTAATGGAGTATTTCTATATTGCAGTACAGAACTGCACAGAACGCATGTTCATTCTAACTAGCTCTGGAAGCAGCCCCAGTTGTAATTGTCACGTGTCTACACAGCCTCGTGGTTAAATCGACCAAGTTGTTGCCGGTTTATAAACGACCAAGTTGTTGCCGGTTTATAAACGATTCAAATTAACATTTCTCCCTCGTGCCCTGAGCCGTGGCCCTTCTTCCACGCCTCGTAATATAGTTTTATTAGATCCCAGTCGAGCAGGACAGAAGTACGACAGAAGGCGGTGGGAGGGAATAAATCACTATTTTTTTCCTTTTACATTTATTACATTTATTCGTTCATTATTAGATGGCGGGCCCAATTGAAGAGATATATGAAGGTTGCGTGTGGGAGGGCTGGAGTCTCCTCAGGCTATAGTACATGATCACTTTTTAAATTTAAAATCATTGGACGGTATTTCAGATTAAAAATGGGGGAGGGAGGGGGTAGTTGTGTTGGCCATGTTGATGATTTCATGCAGATCCAACTCACAGCGGCATCCACAAATATCATTAGACGCAATAACTTTGATCTCTCTAATTAGAACCGCAAGTCATTGAGGGCCAGCACAGCATATAAGTAGCAGAGAGAGAGAGAGAGAGAGAGAGAGAGAGAGAGAGAGAGAGAGAGAGAGAGAGAGAGAGAGAGAGAGAGAGAGAGAGAGAGAGAGAGAGAGAGAGCGAGAGAGAGAGCGAGCGAGAGAGAGACTGCAAGAAAGTGAAAAGCAAATGAAAAATATGATTTCATACGTTGACTATGGACTCCTTGGTCTGTGCCATGTCTGTGATGACCCCGTCTGAGATGATGAGGAGGATGAAGTATTGAGAGCCGTCCGTCTGTGCTGACGCATACCTGGCATGGACAATGGTGAAAGGTCAAGGGTTAAAGGCTAAAGGGCCATCCACACAAAAACTATAACTATAACTACAACTATATCGTTTACCACTGCCATGGGTATAGCTGTGGTGTGGACTCTCTACTTGAGTTAGAAAGACTATATATTTCTATAGTTATAATCTACTGTACATGTACAAATATCACAGGTATCCTAATATATTATTTAGATACATGTGATAGAAGAAGACAAGGAGATGTTCTATAATTTAAATAGATTTTGCAGGTCTCAAAATACAATGAATGGATCAAAAAACATATTGTACAATATATTTTGGACCCTGGAATTATGCCATGTACAGTATACAGTACATTCTAGGGACACAGGTCATTTTCAGCGAGCAACTAAAGCATATTCTGGGCTACTATAATAAGCTTAAATGATGAAATATAAAAATGACTCTGGAAACAATAAAGGCAGTGTCTAATTTTTGTACAACGACGTCCCCCCCCCCCCCATGTTTTTGTCAGACACTAAAGAAATTAGTGCAGAATAATGGAGC